>NW_022103915.1:65306690-65313162 GCF_000313985.2 Echinops telfairi
GGGGAGCGCGGGGGCGTTGCAGGCAGGGGGAGGGGAGAGGGTGGACGGCCTGGGGAAGAAGGGGAACTTCCTGGGTGTCCCCGGCCCCTGGCCCAGGGGAACTCGCTGTCGCCCACCGCCCCACGCCCACACGACCGAGAAGTGTCACTGGGCGAGGCTGCGGTTTGTACAGGCGATGGGGGAAAAGTCGTTAGATTCTAGCCACTGGGGACACGTGAAAGGCAGGTCTGGCCATCTGGGGCTGGCCTCCAGGGCCCCCTGGGTGGCGGGTGGTGGCTTGCTTATGCATCAGAGGGCCGTGAAAGTTAAAGAGAACAATTGTGTTTGAGGATCAACCCAGTTCACCGTCAGAGAGCACAAGCGCAGCAGTTGGCCACATCTTAGTGTGACAAGGGCAGAAAGTGAGCCCAATGGTCGTCCCTAGTCGAGCTCGGACACTGAGGTCAAAAAGACGGCCGGGGATCCGAAGCAGACTGTGAGGCAAAAGAGAAGACTGGGCTGGACCCCCAGAGGACAGGGTCCTCCCCTAGCTTTGCCAGCTGCCTGGCTCCCACTCCCAGTACATTCTCTCTCTCTCTCTCTCTCTCTCTCTCTCTCACACACATGCACTCCTCTCTCCCCTCTCTCCTCTCTGTCCCCTCTCCCTCCTCTCCTCACTTCTCCTCTCCTCTCCTTCCTCTCTCTCTGTCTCTGTCTCTCTCTGTCTCTGTCTCTGTCTGTCTGTCTCTGTGTCGCTCTCTCTCTCTCTCCCTTCCCACCCCCACCCTTTTCCAGCTCCCAAAGTTAGGAATTATTTTTAAGCCTTCTTCTCAGGAAATGCCAAGTGAAACCACGCCGTCTCCTTTCTGCAAGAGCTGTGGTCTCGTGGGGGGCCCCAGCCAGCAGCCCCCACTCCTCTTGGTTGCTGGCAGGACCCTTCACCCATCGGTAGGGCCGGAAACACCCGAGGTCGGCCGAGGGAAGCTGATTAGAAAGTCCTTTACTTCGCGAAGGAGACGCTGGCTTCCCCAGACCGGAACGTCCGCGCTGCGCTCTCAGGCGACCTTCCCGAGGCGTTCCCGCTGCCCCTTGGCCGCCCCGAGCGCTCCCACGCCTCCCGCCCTGCCCGGAACGATCCCAGGAGGGGACGGCGTTGCTGGCGAGAAACGGCAACTACATTCTCCCTCTTCTTCTCCGCGCCCCTTTCCGCGGGGCTCCGGGTCCAATTTCGCGTTTAGAGATCCTTTCCACCTTCCAGCGTCGTTCGGAACAAGCACAGCTCCAAGCAGCACTTCGCGCCGCGCCGCTTCCCTCCAGGCCGGCTGGCGGTGCCCGCTCCGGGGGCCGGGACTCCGCGCTCCCAGGGACGGAAGCAGCTCTGGAAGATGCCAGTTCCAGAGGGTCCCACTCCGGGACGCCAGGAGACTGTTGGTAGAGACTCGACACAGACACCTCAAAGGTGAGACTACCGCTGAAGTCCAATACAGTCTCCACGAAAACCACCAGCGCTTCCCCTGTGGCAATCCGTCTCCCGAGTGGAGAAAGGAAGTTTCTGAGAAGTTCACGGCGAACCTCTGAGGACAAGTGAGGTCTCCCAAAGGAATGGGAAGAGAAAGTGCTCCCCATCCTGGCTTCACTTTAAACTTGGCCGCTTGTGGGACTTCTCTAGAGGGCTGCGGAGTTGCACCAGCATAAGCACCAGGCAGATCCGAGCGAGCACTTCCAAGTACTTCACGGCGCGGGGGTGACTGCATTTCCCTTCAGGAGTGTCCCACTTGCCACCCTTCCCCGCTGAGCCGATGGGAACCGCTAAAGTCTAGGAATAAAGGTTTGCAGATCCCTCTGGGGACTCGTGTACAGAGGTGTTAAACGAGAAATCCAAAGACTGTCACGCTGGGCTGAATAACTTTTGTACTTATTTATTTCGTTTTCTTCTTTGTAGGAAGCGACGCATGTAGCTCTAAGCAGTGGAGAGCTGGGAATAGGATGGAGTTCAAATGTCTTCCTGGGTGCAAGCATAAAAAAACGTAGTGTATCCCAGACTGTGGGTGTTTCCCTGGATGAAATCACGTATTTTAATGTGCGGAGTAGCCATAAGTAACTTTTCCATACTCTTCTCATATTGCAAGCCCTTTAGGGTGGAAAATATCTTACGTTTGGTTTGACCTTTCTATACGTTGTGCATTATTTTTTAAAGTGCTTTACAAATATGTCTCCACTTTCCTCTACTTACCCATTTCATCTAATCTCCTCCAGTAAAGCCAAGTACTCCTCACACTCCAAGTACTGGTTTTGGTTGTTGTTTTTGTTATTGTTGCTTGCTTTGGCTCCTCTTATGTAACCTGATTGTGATAGCCAAAGAGAGAAGGTAAGGGCTGTTTTATATGCCTGTCAATAGAGAATGGCGAGAGTTAGAGAGAAACTAGACAATTCTCTATCATAAGAGTCTAGCCTTAACAAAGGTTACTTTTATTCTGTCTTGTTGGAGGTGGTTAAAGAAAAAGTAGGAAGTTTGCAAGAACATTTTCTAGTGTGCCTACATAGTTAGTGACAGCATTAGCTAACCTGGAGTTGATATTCTTTTAAGAGGCCAAGTTCCTAGAAGTATGGTTTCATTAGCATATAAATAGAATCAACCTTTCTTTTGATAATTACTCAGTTTTTGACTTTTCTTTGCTCAATGAGATCTGTCTTGACTTTTAAAATTTATCCCCAAATTCAGTGTTTATGCCAAATTACTTTAAAATAATGTCAAGCTTCTCTTTGAGATCATTCTCTAAGCATCAGTGGCCATAAGTGTTGGACTGCACATGGAATAACAGGGTTTGGATGGGGAAAAAACATTTGCTGCTTTGTTAACTTCATATAAGAAATGCTTATGTAAATGTTTTATAGTCAAAATAATCTGAATTTCTGGTGAAAAAGTTATGAGCATCTCTTCTTAAAAATGGTCAAACAATTGGTTTGTTCAGTTTAAGAATTTTCTTATTTCTGTGAATCAACACTTGTGGAAAGTTGTCATTTTAACTCAATTTTCTGGTTTAAAAACTTCTAAAAACTTACTTATGTTAAATTGAAATTATCTTAATCTCCAAATGCTCTGAGTGATGAAATGTAAAATCAGGGTCACATATTTTGGTAACTTTCTGATGTATATGGCTATAAATCTTGGAATACAGTTTTGTTGACAAGCAGAACTTCCTAAAACCATGACTCACCTTAGATCTAAACAGAGTTGAAGAGTCAGTGTCTGTCTGGAGTAAATGGGTTTCTCGCTTGTCTAATTTTGGAACAAACTCAAGTCAGGTATTATTATTCCTCTGAAATACATAGGATATTGTTCACTCACTTATGACTTCTTGAGTTTTATTTGGTCTTTATCAAGTTATGTAAAATACACTTCCTTTCCTACATATTTACTATTCTTCTGAATATTTGTGGATTGTGATGGTTGTCTATCAAATGAGTAAAGGTCTGCTTCAGGAATAAAGAAACAATAAGCACCCAAAGGATTGTTTCTTAACTAAGAAAAATACACTTTAAACCTTAATATTTGATATACAAATGTAATGTTATTTAAAGATGGAGTCTTTAGCAGGTCTTTTGGGAAATATTTTATAAGAATGCTATACTTTAGAGATAGGCATTGCTCAATAGAGAGGTATTCAAAGACACTAATGCAAGTAAGGAGTAAATGCTATCTTTAGTATCAGCTGATCTGAGCTACCTTAGGTACATCCTGGTATCAATGCTACATACCTGTCTGATGTTTCCATTTAGTTAATCACAGTCCCTGAATTCAGCATATCATCTAGGATTGTTTAACCCAGAAGAGGATGCCACAATATTGTGATTTATTTTCCTCCCTCTCCTCATCAAAACTCCCATTTAGTCAGATTAGATGAATCTAATTACACTTTTAAATTAAAAAAAATCATTGGAGTGATTCAACCTAAAGTGTGGCAATCTATTCATCTCAGAACTATGAAACACACTTAATTTGTGAAAATTAGAATTTCCAGCAAAATGTATCATAGGTAGGGGAAGTAAGGGCACCTCAGTCGTTCATAGATGTGGATGCTCAATCGTTAGTGTGGTAACCATTTTTATACTTGTGCTTTTGATAATGCTAATCACAATTATTCAAATCTATGTTTATCCTTTGATGAGCCATTTCCATAAATCATACACTGTTTTAACAAAATTTCCACTGGATTTTGAAATGGTGTTTTAAAATGGACCCAATCATCAAAATATCTTAAAAACAAAGTCTCCATTGGTTTCCTGCGAGCTCGACTTAGGAATAGTGGTAGACACACTAAATTATCGTTGCTGCTCTGAGGTGCCATCCAGTGGGCTCCAACTCTAGAGACCCTCCTATGTACAACTGAAGGAAACACTCCTCTGCCCTTGAGCCCGTCACTGCGGCACCAACTCGTATTAGATGACAGTAACAAACTGCCATAAAGTCTGCGGACTTAACCTCCTCGATATGATTTTATATTGAACTCAGTTCTAAAACCTCCAGTGTTTAACAAAGGTTTTGCTTTTTAGCTTCAGTTTTACCGGTTCTGTTTTCTAAAGTTTTCAGAGCCCTCTCTGAATTTCAGGCAGGTGGCCACAAGTGGGCAATAATGTGACACACTCACGTGGGTGCAACGGCAGGGTTGGACTTTTTTTAAACAAATAACCGTAGATTTAGAACTGTTTTAATTTCTTGGGTTTCTACTAAAATAAGTAGTATTAGGTAATTTTTGTCTACGTGATAGAAGATAAATTTTAGCACAATTATTTTTTTACATAAATCCCTATGCATGCTTTTTTTTAAATGCCTCTTAATCCTGCTCCAGTTATTTTCTCCCTTTTAATCATGGTATTTTTAGAGATTTGTAGCTATGCTTAACTCCTTTATGTTAAGGATCCTCAATGGTACAATAGCTAAGTGCTGACTGTTAACCAAAGAAGAGTGATAAGACACCACCAACTTCTAGAGAAAGATGTGGCAACTGATTTAGTGAATATTTTAGGTTACTCTGTGGGCTCTTCACAGCAAGGTCGGCTGTTCGAAATCACCAGCCTTTACACCGCAGAAAGATGAGACTTTCAACTCACATAAAAATTTACAGTCTCAGAAACCCATTGGAGCAGTTCTGCTCTGTTCTACAGGGTCATTATGAATCACCATCTACTCCGTGGCGATGGGTTTCATTTGCTGCTCTTAGTTTGGATGATGCAGTATTTCAGTATTGAGCTGCTAGATGCTCTGTATTAGCTAATGTTAGAAGCCACCAGCCTTTGCAAGAGAAAGATTGAACAGTCTGCTTCTGTAAACACGATACAGCTCTGAAGACATTCTGCGGCAATTTGACTCGGTCCTATAGGATCACTGTGAGTTGGAATTGCCTGAATGTACAGTGGATAATTATGTTTTATACCCAGAGTTCCTAGTTCTTTGCAAGGACCCCCAAGCAACTTAGTCAACTTAGTGTTAACTTTTCTTTGAATTTATTTTCCAGGTCTTTATTATCATGATATCTGTAAAGAGAGTAAACCCTTACTGTGATTCTTTACTACCCAACTTCTCTGTGTAGTGGTTTTCTTTCTTTGGTTGAATTTTGTTCCCTCCATGGAAATGCATCGACTGTATTAGTCAATAACCTGCACAAGGCTCTGTAGAGAGATGAGTAATTACAACCCTCTTGGATTCTTTTCCTCACAATAGAGCTAACCATCTACTGGAAGCCATAGATCAATAATCAGAGAGCAATAATATGTTGTCGCTGTTTCATTAACTACAGTTTGCTACCATACATGAAGTATTTTTGCGTGTGATATCTCCTTATTGCTCTTAGTTTCTGTTTGGTTTTCTCCACAGTCATTCACACTGTCTTAAGAGTTCATGGTCACCTCCTGTCTGTCAGAGTAGCACTGTGAACCACAGAGTGGTCAATGGCTGGTATTTAGAAGTAAAGTCCCAGATTTCCTTCCAAGGTACCTCTGGTTGGATTAGAATTTCCAAGGAAGTAACGAGTGAGTCTATTAATCATTTGTAACACTCTACTCAGACTCACCCTCAAAATGCTTAGAAGTTTAATGCCAATGTCTTACATAGCCTCTCTTTTGGGAAAGGGACCTTTCAGTAATCCACCCAAGGGGAGGGTCTTGTTTATATCTCAATGGGAAAAGAGGGACCAGACTTCAACCCGGTGCTCCAAGTTGTGAATACAACATACCGGCATAAAGCAGGGACCCAACAAAGAAGTCTGAGGGGCCTGCCCCAATCCCAACTATGTGGACAGCGCCCCTGATCCCCAGAAGAATTTACTTCAGAGGAATGCACTGAAGCTACAGCTCAGGGAGAGGTACATGTCTGATCAGAGCACACAGGAACAAATGAAGGGGGAAGAAGAGAGAGTGGAGCACATCCTGGCCCAGCAAGTTTTGAGGACGATATCGCTGCTCAGAGCAGCCAATGCACAGAGAGGACCATATG
>NW_022103915.1:65314259-65315710 GCF_000313985.2 Echinops telfairi
ACACCAGCTTTTGTGATCACAAGGTTTGAATGGGATCAGGTATCAGGCATCAAAGAACAAAAAAATCATATCATTGAGAATGAGGGGAGTGTGCAGTGGGCAACCAAAGCCCATCTGTAGGCAACTGGACATCCCCTTACAGAAGGGTCTCTGGGAGAAGACGAGCCAGTCAGGGGGTAGTTAGCAATGATGAAAAATACAACTTTCCTCTAGTTCTTTAATGCTTCCTCACCCCCACTATCATGATCCCAATTCTACCTTACAAATCGGGCTAAACCAGAGGATGTGCACTGGTACAGATATAGGAACTGGAAACACAGGGAATCCAAGACAGATAAACCCCTCAGGACCAAAAATGAGAGTAGCGATACCAGGATGGGGAGGGGAAGGTGGGGTACAAAGGGGGAACCGATTACAAGGATCTACATATAATCCCCCTCCCTGGGGGATGGACAACAGAGAAATGGGTGAAGGGAGACGTTAGACAGTGTAAGACATGACAAAATAATAATAATTTATAAATTATCAAGGATTCTTGAGGGAAGGTGGGCAGGGAAGAAAGGGAAAAACTAGAAGCTGATAGCAAAGCTCAAGAAGAAAGCACTTTTTGAGAATGATGATGGCAACAAATGTACAAATGTTCTTGACACAATGGATGTTTGTATGGATTGTGATAAGAGTTGTACGAGCCCAGTAAAATGATTTAAAAAAATAGTTCATGGGAAAAATCACTAGTAAAGCAAAAATATTAATAAAATCCATGGAATAAAAAAAAGTGACCCCTACAAGAATATAATCCAAAAGCTGTTTTGAATTTTAGCAATTTTGTTCTTGTTTCTCATACTAATTACTCTATCTACACTATGTGTCTGGGCCATTATGGAGGCAGCTATAGCCATGAGAAATGGTGGCATAGTGGGTTATGCATATGGGTCCTAACT
Source organism: Echinops telfairi (assembly GCF_000313985.2). Lineage (NCBI taxonomy): Eukaryota > Metazoa > Chordata > Mammalia > Afrosoricida > Tenrecidae > Echinops > Echinops telfairi. The sequence continues at coordinate 65,315,201 of NW_022103915.1, forward strand.
GCACAGTCAGTGATTTGAAACCACCAGCCGCTCCCATAAATTTTAGTTTCAGAAACCCGCAGGGGCAGTTCAACTCTGCCTAGAGGATGGTTATGAGTTGGAACTGACTCGATGGCAGTAAGTTTTGTTTTGTGGATTGTTTTTTATGAATCAGAATTAACTCAATGGCAGAAGATAGGAACTGGAAACATAGGAATCCAGGGCGGATGTGAGTGGTGATACTGGGAATGTAGAGGGAGAGTGGGTTGGAAACGGGGAACTGATTACAAGGATCTACATGTGACCTCTTCCCTGAGGGATAAACAACAGAAAAGTGGGTGAAGGGAGACGTCAGACAGGGCAAGATATGACAAAATAATAATTTATAAATTATCAAGGGCTCATGAGAGAGGGGGGAGCGGGAAGGGAGGGGGGAAAAAGAGGACCTGATGCCAGGGTCTTAAGTGGAGAGCAAATGTTTTGAGAATGATGAGGGCAATGAATGTACAAATGTGCTTTACACAATTGATG
>NW_022103915.1:65316345-65327024 GCF_000313985.2 Echinops telfairi
CACAAACGCACTGCCCCCTAACGTTCCTGTCTAGTCTTTCACGTGGCTATTTTCAATTTCGTCCCATAGAAATAAATCTTCCAAGAGCATAATGCTCAAGGCCGACATTCTCTTGTAGTTAAGCTAAACTTGTATTTGGTTTTAAGACTTCAGGGAATATTTTCTGTTTTAAAGCTCAATGATTACGATAAGGCATTAGTTTGGGGGATTCATTTGGCAACGTTTATAATTTGCTATATTTTCTGATAGAAAAGAATTCAAGATCATCCTAGATTTTCTTTGCACTGATGTATATGCTGAAAAGTATAAAGTATAGAGAACTTAACTTTAAATTAATTAATTCATTTCATAAAGATATGCTGCAAAATGAGTCCCTAGAAATGGAAAAAAAAAAGAGAGAGGGAAATGAAGAATGTGGACAAATTATCTGGAACTAAATAAACAATTTCCCTTATATTGTCTAGGAACAAATTTTTCTCTTTGAGCATGATTTCTCTATTTCCAAAGTTGTGTCTTAAAACTATTCCAGATGTTTATTTTATAACCTTTTGAAAAGATGAAATTAACTGGGAAATTGATAAGCAAGACAATGTGTGGTTGTTAGGCGCTGTTGAGTTTGTAATGACTTGCAGTGACCCTGTGTTCCTGCCTAATAAGAATGAAACACAGCATCTTCTCGCGATAGTTGCTATACTTGAGCCCATTGTGGCAGACAGTTTGTCAACACATCTCAGTGAGGCTCTTCCCCTCTTTTGCTGACCCTCTGCTTGACCAAGCGAATGTCCTTTTCCAGAAAATGGTCTCTTCTGATAACATGCCCAACGTGTATGAGATGAAGTTTCCTTGTTTCAACAGAGCTTCTTCCAAGACAGATTGATTTGTTCTTCTGTCATTCCAGGGTATTCGCCACCATGACCATAGTTCAAAGTCATTATGTATCTTCCGTCTTCCTAATTCACAGTACAGCTTTTGCATGTGTGTGAGGCAAGTGAAAGACAAGCAAAATTGTGTATAAATGCACATACTCTGAGCCACATATAATAATAAATATAGTATCTTAAGTGTTTTAATTTTGAAATTTGTATAATAGGGGAAGATTTGGAATTCACCTTTCAAGCTTTGTCTTAAATGTTGCAATACTTGTAATGCTAATGTTTTTTTGCTTTTTAATTTTGGCACATAGACACTAGCTTGAGATAGTGAAGTAGAATAAGACAGCTCCTTTCCCTCGTGGCTTCATCTCAGAAGCTTGATGGCATTCAATCATATTATACCTTTAGAAAATTGCCAGTAAGCTAAGAGGTAGATTCCTGGACCTCCAAACTCATGTCTACTTATTGTGCTCTGTTTCAGACAATGCAACTAACGCCTTTTTCCTGCTTTTGCTATTTGATCAGTTTCTGGTTTATTTTTTTGTTAGGTAATACCCTTTATAGTTACATATATGCTTGTTTTCCAGCTCACAGCAACTCAAGATGACTCGGCTTGGTAGTGAAGAATTCGTAGTGTACCTTTTTAAGGACTTAGGAAAAATGCTTTGGGAAAATGTCGTAGAGATTTCTTAATCGGAAGTTACAGTGAAATAAAGTGTTAAAGAAGAAAAACAATATGTGTAGAGTGACCATACTTAGATTTGCTGATGTAAAAGGAAAACGTTCGTTTGTTTTAAAATCTGCAAGGTAATTTTAGTTCAATTGGAAACTGTTTTTGAAAGCCAATTTTACTTTCTCTGAAAGTACCTGTCTGCCTTTTGATATGTAAAAGGTTCCTGTTGCTTTCTCTTTTTTGTTTCAGTCTGACTTTTAGGTATAAACTCTCTCCCACTGGGACCCCGGTGCTATTTTTGGCTGTAGTGCAGCGTGTCTGCGGCATGGCGTGCTCTTAAGAAGCAATTGCGTGAACCAAAGGCAACAGTAATGAGTCGTCCAAGACTAAATCCTGGATTTCAGCGAAATTGTTAAAATTGCAAGAGAAGTGACTGAGCATCATCCACAGCTGCTAAAGGGTCTCTGTGGTCTCAGCGATCGGTCACCGCGTTTCTCTAAATGTAGTGAGTTCAGACGTAATTTTCTCTTTGGTATCTTCAAATGTACTGTTTATCTCTGTGACCATGTCTATGCTATTATGCCAGGCTTTCTGTTCACCATTTATTTCATGATTTCAATCACTGAGATTCTTCTCTGCTATTCTAATATTAAGCAGTACCAGTATCTATGCATATACGTTTTATATGATCATGAATAGAAAATTCATGTGCAGTCATTTATTCTGCAAGGATCTAGAGTATCTTTTAAAAGTGTGTTTTTCTCTAATTTTATAAATTAGTAATTTCAATGTGTGCAACTGATGACCTGCCTTTAAGAAACTGTAATTCAAGCCAATAATATGCCTTTTACACTTAGCATATGTGATGAGAAAGCAATTAAATATGTGTCCCTTGTGCTATTTCTAGTCGTGATTTCTTTATCAGAATTTACCAGCATGTACTGATGATTAAATAGCACACTATTAACTGTTAACTACCACTAAGTAGGAGTTGTAGTTTTATATGGTAATTTTATACCTAGCATTTTGCTGGGATATGCCTTAAAAGTTCTAAAAATATATAACCAAATAATTTACATTTATCATTAAATTTGATATGTCCCTTATACTTTCTGTGTATGTTACTAAAATCAAAATGTTTCATTATATTTGAAATTTAGGAAATGTTATCTAATATATATGTGTATATTCTTACTAAAACTAGCAAGAATATATGCCTTCAAATATTAAATTAAGTATGCAAGATGGTGAGTAATGACTACTTTCCAACTAGAGTAATTATTAATTTCCTAATTATTCTATTTATTCATATTCAAAAATGTCATAATTTACAAAGAACAGAAATTTAAAGTTATATTTAAATTGAAGAAAACCAAGACCTAGAGAGTCCAAGCCACCTTTTTCTTCTTCATAGAATGAAGTAAAGGCAAGATAGATTCATCTAGATCATTATGTGTTCTTCTCTCTGATTTTCAGTTGTGTTAAGTCTCCTTTGTTGCAAAATTTAAAATTAACTGTAAAATTTTAACAGGAACAAAATTGTTTATCTAAGGAAACCTTGCTCAGTTGAAGTAGAATGAAGAGAATCATCTGATTTAAATTAAGACTGAGAATTTATGAGTTTTTGAAAGCTAATTGTATTATAATAATTCTAAAGATGCACATTTGGGGTTGGGGGAAGCAAAGCAGAACTAGATTATGGACATAAACATTTGCGGGTTAATCATTAGACTTCTGTAACCCCAGTCTACTTCCAATTAAATCAGTAATTTAGTGAGTCTAAATAAGGTCCGTATGCTTTCTACTAGTATATAACTAATGAAAAATTTCTTCCATTCAAAAATGAACCTGTATTTAGGTTTGAAAGAAAGACATTTGAATAAATAAATGAAATGGAGTGGAACAATTGTGTGATGCGCTGTGCGTGAACCACAAAAAGAATAACCAGATCTACTTGGCATGTCAGGTAGGGTTTATAAGTGTAAAATTTTAAATTGCGTTTAGAAAGAGAAGCAGGAATAATCCAGGCACTGAGGTGGAGAAGGATGTTCTCGCCAACAAGAATAGCAAGAGCCAAATAAAGCACTGCTGTTGCTGCTCATTGTTGTGGTGTCAACTCTGACTCGTTGGCGATGCCGCAGACAGAGACGTGCTGCCAAGGCTCTCATGACCTTTGGGAAGCAAATCTCTAGGCCTGTTTTCCAAAGTTTGCCTGGGTGGATTTGAACTGCCAAACTTTTCGCAAGTAGCCAGAAATTTAAACTGATTGTGCTAACACAAGACAGGAAATCCTTGTGATAGTGTCAGATAAGCTGTTGTTGTTTTTTCTGGATTTAGAGAAGAGTACATGTTTTCCTTCAGGGATTTGACTTTATCTGTTACTTAGCAGGGTGTTATTAGTTGACTTTATCTAATAGAATAATAACTAATGATTTTTGTGCAGTGTAGAATGTAGATAAATGAATATACATAAAGTAACATTCTCTAAAGAAAAGTTAAGAGTGCGGGTCAGAAATGATGAGATATGGCTGTGAATTGAGGAAGAGGATCTACTTCAAGTGTAAATAATGATTTAGTATCTATCTGTAGTAGTTGAGATCAAAAGACATATTGCATTAGGTCAGTGTTTCTCAACCTTCCTAATGCCACGACTCTTTAATACAGTTTCTCATGTTGTGGTGACCCCCCAACCATAAAATTATTTTTGTTGCTACTTCATCACTGTCATTTTGCTACTGTTATGAATCGGGCGACCCCTGTGAAAGGGTCATTTGACCCCAAAAGTATCGTGACCCACAGGTTGAGAATGGCTGCATTAGGTAAATCTGCTGCACAAGATCTCTTTAGAGTATTGAAGAGCAAGGATATTACTTTGAAGACTACAGTGCAACTGACCCAAGCTGTGGCATCCTTTATTGCATTATATGTATGTGAAAATTGGACTTTGATTAAAGAAGGTGTTAGAAGAATGGATGCATTTGAATTGTGGTGGTGGAGAAAAATATTGAAAGTACCATGGACTATTAAAAGAACAAAAAAAATCTCTATTGGAAGAAATAAGGCCAGAGATCTCCTTAGAGGCCAGGATGGCAGAACATCATCTTACATACTTTAGGCACATTTTAAGGAGAGACCATTCCCTGGAGAAGGACATCATGTTTGGTCAAGTGGAAGGGCAGCAAATAGGAGGAAGACCCTCAATGAGATGGATTGACATGGCAGCTGTACCAAAGGCTCAGGCACAGGAACAATTGTGAGGATGGCACAGGACCGTGCAGGGTTTCCTTGTGTTGTGCAGAGGGTTTCTGTGGGTTGCTGTTGACTAGATGGTATCGAGCAACATCAACAACATGGCCGAAAATTATCGTGTAGACTGGATTGGGCCCACATGTCTCAATCAGAATTTACTACATTAGAGAATTGTTTCTAGTAACCCAAGACTCTATAAATAGAAGTGGAGAGTTTTGAGGAAACAGGGAGGGCCATCAGCTTTTCCACCCTAGGGTGGGGTAACATGAAATGCCTTAATATGGCACTGTTATCTATGTCTCTGTAACTCCCACCAAGTGATTGGGTGGGACCATACAAATAGGGTGTGTGAAACTCAAATCGAGGGAATGGATCAGTTTTGTCATCCCTCTGTGTATAAGAGAGCCATTTCAGAAGCAGAGAGAAGAAATTCCTGGAACCATCATTGAAGAAGAACTCTGATGATGTTGTGGTTAGGCCATATGGTCAGTAGCTTGAAACCACCAGTAGCTCCTTAAGATAAAGACTGGACTTTCTCCTCCTGTATACAGTTACAGGCTCAGAAACCCACAGGTGCTCGCTCTGCATCAGCATTGACTCAGTGACAGTGAGTTCCCCCACCCCTCCTGGTATCAAGGATGGCCTCGAGCAGAACACATTGGAGATCCCTATCTGAAGTGGCAGGGGCCATGTCCTGGAAATACCAGAGGCACCTGAGCAGAGGGTCCAGGTTGCTGAAACCATGTCACGTAGCAGTGAGGCAGAGTGGCAGGTGGGTTTCTGGGCCTGAGGAAGCAGAGGCCAAGGAACCATGTGAATGAGAGACTGGGGATGAGAGACTTGGCTGCTTGCAGAGAGGCGGCTCTGCTGTGGACAAGGGACATAGCCGTACTGTTTCCTGGTCTTGGTAACCTGTTAACATCCTTAATCCATCTCTGTAATTGTGAGTATTGTCTGTGAGTTCTGTATGGCCGCTGCAATGGAGCAATCGAGTGCTGTGGAAAGAACAACTGGTACACGAGAATAGGGTAGAAGAAGGATAGGGTGGAGGCCTGTCTGACCTCTGGATTGTGGCAATAGACATTGGGTTGGCATGGAGCTGGAGGAGGCTTTACACTCCCGGAGTTGGAGGAAGGCAGATGGGGCCTCCATGTCATTTCCTCACAGGTTACCACATTTCCCCATTTCTACTCCTTGCTTCATGTGGACTTTGTTTGAACTTTCTCTTCAGAAGAGCTTTTATCTTGCTTGTTCCTGAGATAGCACGGCGTACATATGGTCACTTCAGCAATGGCTTTGCTTAACTTTATAAATTCAGGTCCTATCACTAATAATATATTCTATGTCCCAATTTCAAACCTCCAAAGAAGATCAGACTGGTCTATCTATACACAGGAGTGATGTGCGACACTTACAGATAATTAATTGTCTTCATGTACGTAGCCTGAGAGACAGTTGTTAGACCAGAACAAGGGAGAATGAATAATTTAATATAAAGAACAGTGTGTATCGGAGCTGCATTGTTTCACAATACTTATTCAGTTGGGATCCTGATGAAATAATCTAGGGAACTGCACTACGTGTAGACGAGCATGGCATCACAATTGGAGGAAGACCCAAGAGCAACTTTCAACATGCCGAAGGCACAAACTTCCTGATAGGGAAAATAACTAGAAGGACAGACTGGTGAAAATCAAAGACTACATCCATCAATGTGGATTACACCTCAACACAAAGAAAACGAAAATATTCAACACTGGGGCTCATCTATCCATTATATCATCAATGGAGAAAAGATTGAACTTTCCAAGTGTTTTATTTTACTTGTATCCACAATAACATTCCATGGAAACAACAGTCAAAACTGAAACTAATCACACTGGACACATTGGCTGCAAAAATTGACTTTAAAGTATTGAAAAAGCAACATCTCACTTGAGAACGTAGTTGTGTTAGTTCTGAAAAGCCACGGTATTTGCAGTCCCCTCATGTGAATGCTAGTGCTAGGAAACGGTGGGAGGCTAAAGATGAACTGATGTATTTGGATTGTGCTGTTTGCAAATATTATGACATATTCCATGGGCTTCCAGAAGAATGAATAAACCTGTATTCGTAGATGTAGAGCCAGGATGCTACCTTGACTCTAAGGACCAGTCCCTAGAGAAGGACGTCAAACTCAATAAAGTAAATCAGGAAAAAGAAGACCCTCAACAAGATGGATTCACACAGTAGCTGACACTATGTGCTTAAACATAGCAACAATCAAACCAACTCTATGGCACTTGACAGCAATGCCCATTCATTATGGAACATAGCTACCAGACTCTAAGAAATAAATGAGGCAGCTTTCTGAGAAGTAAGTATGCAGTCAGGAAAGGGCAAATTGATGTCTCATTCGTAACAATATTTGGGTAGATAAACAGCCCTTTAAAGTGAAAAACTTAATTCAGCTTTTAGTTATATGTTTCAAGTGGCTGGGACAGGAAAATGATAGTCAAGAAAAATGTGGTTGTGTAAATTGACCTCAGAAGAGCAATTTGGAAATGAAGATACAATTTGAGATTTGGTCTATTACAGATAAGGAATAGCGTTTTTCAGTGGGTAAACGCTCCATTGACAAAGGCAAGTCGGTGGTTGGGACCTACCAGCGGCTCTGCAGCTTTTTGGGGGGACAGACCTAGAGTACCCTTGCAAACATCTCAGCCAATGGAAAAGAGCTACTGCTCAATGTCTTCAATGGAATAAAGCTTTCAGAAATTCATTTGTTGACAGATCACACCTCAGAATAAGGATGAGATAGCGGTAAATGCCCATTAATAATCAGAACATGGAATGTGCTCAGTATGAAGTTAGGAAAATTGGATGTGGTCAAAATTAAAATGAACACACAATGCTCCACCTGACATTGAGTGGTGTCGGCTCTTTTAAGTTGAACAACCATGTCGCTCGTATGCTGGGAATCGCAAGTTCAAGAGGAAAGGCATCTTGAAAGAGAATATTCCGAGATATGTCTTAAGGGCAATGCTGTCTTGATAGTCATATGTGTCAAGGAAATCCGGTTAATAAGTTTATTTTTCAAATTCACTTACCAACCACTAAATCTAATGATGAAAAACTGGAAGAATTCTACCAATGTTCTCAATCTGAAATTAACCAAATGTATAATTAAAATGCATTGATAATTACTGGTTGTTGGAACGCAAATGTTGGAAACAAAGAGGAAAGAAGAATTGTGAGAAAATATGGCTTTGGTGATAGGAAGGGAGCTGAAGATCACATGACAGAATTTTGCAAGGTCAATGTATGCTTCATTGCAAATACTTTTTTTCCCACCAATACAAACAGCAACTATACACAGGACCTTAAGAACAGATTTTACACATTGAAAATAATGATGTCAAATTGTGTAGTGATATCAAGAATATCATTTATGAAGAAAGCAAAAGATCAATTTAAAACTGGAAATAAATAAAATGCCAACGTGTTGTCAATATTGTTGATGATAATTTAGTAAACGCTTTTAGAAAACAGTGAAGGAAATGCCAACAGCAGACCATATTAGAGTGATTTTTTAATTAATTAATTTTTTTAGGGAAAGCCAGCCCAGTCCTAGTGAAAAAAGGCAAAGAAGGGGAAAAAAACCTCCTGAAAAGCAGCTACCAGGTGATTTTATGGAAGGGGATTCCCCTTCCAAACAAGGACTCTCTCTCCTCTCCAAGTCCATGTCCACAGATCCAGATCCTCATCCATCTCAAGGCATGGGCCATACTGTACTTGTTAAGAACTTTTTTAATATTGTGTTTCTTATTTAAATTATATTATTTAACGCTGAACTTATTTACTTAGAAATTTCTATGTAACATTTTGTATAAAAAGGCAAGGTTAGGGTAAAAACTTGATGGTCAAGAATGGATTAATTTGTTTTCAGTTATGTCTTATGGGAAAAATTGATTCAGAACTTGACTGCATCACATCTTATTGCTCCTTCTAGAATGGATTAGCATCCAGGTCTGGGGTCGTACTGTAAATAAGAAACTTTAAAATAACTTACCTGAGCAGGACAGAGGCTAATGGGCCCTGTAGCTGAGAGGCCAAGGACCTAGCTGGGAAACAAAATCTAAGCTAACAAAACAAAACAAAAAAATTAGCAGCAAACAAACAACCAAAACACTGCACACAAAAGAACTGTATTCTTAACATTTCTGATTCTGACTTTTAACCTGCTAGCTATTCTAATACATCCCATATTGCTGAGTACTATCTGTGAGTTGCGTGGTCATTGCAATGGATTACCAAACCCAGCAGAGACTAGAATGGGAAGGACAACTGGTATCAGAATGAGGTCAAGAGGGTTCGAGGTTGAAAGCATGTTTAATCTCTGCCTCACAGAAACCAGTCTTGGGCTGGTGTGGAGTTGGATTCTCCTTCCTCCTTGTGAAGCTCAGACCCTTAACATCCTAAGGAATGCAGATGTCTTGGTGGCTAAACACTCAGCTGCTGAGGAAAGGTGGATCCCACCAGGCACTCCACAGGAGGTGGAGGTTTAAGTCCTTCAAGGATTCATGAGGACATAGTGGAGGATATTACGTGTAAGGGATTAGCTCCAGGCAGAACAAGAGATACTCTTTTCTCAGAGGCATGAGAAAAGTTTGTATTGCTATCTTTCATGCTAGGTGACTTGTTGCTGCTGTTTTAATTAACTTGAGGATGATGACATGCAGCAAAAACATGTGTGTGTGATATCGTGGTTATGCGTTGGTCTGTGATCTACATGATCAGCAGTTCAAAATTACCAGCAGCTTCTCGGAGAAAGACTGGGCTTCCTAGTCGGGTAAACAGATACAATCCGGGAAACCACAGGGGGTCGCTATGAGTGAGCGTTGACTCAATGGCAATGCATGCGGTCTTAAAACCACCAGCATCTCCAAGGGAGAAAGACAGGGCTTATCCTCCCTTAAGGTGCTATAGTCTCGGAAACTCCAAGGGGCAGTTCCAGCCTGGTCTATGTGGTCACTATGAGTCAGCGTCAAGTAGATGGCAATAAGTTTGCTTATTTTTGTTTTATTTGATGTTTGTCTTTTGAGGAGCTAAGATTCTGCAATAGGTTTATACATAGGAAAAGCTATGTAAACCGGTGGTCACCTCTTTTTTTATAAACTAAATGATTAAGCATAATGGAAAAAATAATTTTATAAAGAAGACAACAGTTAAAATAAACTTTAATCTGTTACTATTATCCCAAATTTAACTTAAATTGAGAGATATACTAGTTCTTACTCTAACTTCATATAAATACTTTGCTTTCCAAAGATAAATATTTTATGAAGAAACACCAATCATATGTGAAAATTATTTCATAATATTACTGAATTTAAAAAATTATCCTTTCCCGGCCCAAATCTGAGTTCTGTGTGCATCTATTGTGTGAATCAACTAGCTAAGGATAATAACCTCAAATATATGTTAATTATACCTCTAAAAGCAAAAATGCTATGGTTTCTGAGACTGCAACTCAAATTATATTTCAAAGATTCGAATATTTTCTAAATGTCAGTGTTTGACCTTGATAAAGTCAAAACATAGAAGACTAGCACTTTTAAAATACATGCTTTTAAAGGAAGGTCCCCATACCAGAGTCTACTTAGATATGCAAATTCTCAAGTCCACCTCAGATCTACTGGAAACTCTGAAGGTGAATTCTAGGAATTCATGTTTTCGTATGACCTCCATATGTGTGTTAGTCTGGGTTGACTAGAGAAACAAATCCAGAGACACTCATGTGTGTAAGAGATAATTTTATATCAAACAGCAGTTGTACATTAAGAAACCATCCCAGCCAGTCCAGTCCAAGCCCATAAGTCCGATATTACCCCATATGTCTATAC
>NW_022103915.1:65327835-65332004 GCF_000313985.2 Echinops telfairi
TTTTTTCCTTCATCCCACCTTGTGGAGAAGGGAATTTGAAAGGTCAAAGGAAGTTATTTGCTTCTTTAAAGTGTTTCCCAACAGTATAGATCTCATGAATCCGATCCTCCATGCAGACGATGTCATATTGACCCAGAGTTGGTGCAAAGTGTGATCTATCAGGGCTATTGGTTTTGCCATAACCACACTTGTAGATCATCAGTTCACTCACTGACTGCAGGTTTGCGTACCCCATACAATGTATGGTTCCACAATCCTCAGCATGTTAATTCAAGCCTTGTTCAGTTTAACAACGCTGCCATGGAAAATCGGGTGAAAGCAAAGAAGCCACAACATTTTTTGCACCTTTGGGCTCACACCACTGATGCCTCTGATCCTGACAACGAACACCAGCGTGGGTTCCCCAGGTACATGGAAGTTGCCAGCTTTTCTTGCCACCCTAGCCTTTCGAATTTCAGTTCTGCACAACTGCCTGCATTCCTTGGATAGTGCTTAGCTTTCTCATAGATAGGTGTCCTCCTTGCCTTTTGAAGCATCCTAGGGCAAACTTCTTTCTCAGCCGCTTGATCTTTAGTCCTGTGGAATTCCTTCACTTTTTCTTAAAGGGCTTTGGAAGACAGGGACCTTTGTTTTCCTTCTCTACTACACTGTTGGTGGTTCCAGCTGGCTTACAAAAAAGAGAACCAATGTTTTTGAAATTAGTACTCAACTGCAAAATATGGAAAGAATCATCTGATGGAGAGCAGTCACTGAAATTTTAAATTCATTCATTTAAATATTAAGTACTTATTAATTTTATTTAAGTGATATAACACATTTTATTTGAATATGGATACCATTAATTATGTCATTATTATTTAAAGTGGAAAATCATAAGAATTACAAAATGTTTTTAATTAAGCCTATACTTTGATTTTCTTATTTTCAGTTTGCTCCACAATGTATTCCTGTCTTTAGCTTAAATTATTTTTTACATGTTCTTAAAGTATGCAGGCAGCTTGAAGCTTGAATGTATATTTTCTAAACATGTTCACAAATAAATATTATATGAGGAGGCTTCAAAAATATCACGGGAAAATTTAAAAACAATGGAATTTTTATAAACGTTTGGAATTTATTTATATATATCTACGCTGTGGGCTTAAGAGAAGTAACCTATCTCATTAAATTAAATCATTTCTTCTATATTTTTGTGATGTAATTTCACAAATTGTCAATTTGTGACCAATCGAATAAATTATGAATGTCATGACAAATTAGAGAATTTTCGGAGTAGAAATCATTTATTAGTAATGGATCTCATTTAGAAAATGTTGCCCTGCCATGATTTAGAAACAAAGTACCAAAAGCAAAAATATCAATCCAGGACAGATAAACCCCTCAGACGAATATCACTACCAGAGTAGCGATACCAGAAGGGAAAGGGAGAAAGGGGGAACCAATCACAAGGATCTACATATAAGCCCTTCCCAGGGGGACTGACAACGGAAAAGTGGGTGAAGGGAGATAGTCGGTGTAAGACTTGAAAAAATTATTAAGGGTTCATGAGGGAGGGAGGGTGGGGGTGAGAATGAGGAGCTGAAATCAAGGGCTCAAGTAGAAAGAAAATGCTTTGAAAATAAAGATGGCAACAAATGTACAAATGTGCTTGACACAATGGATATATCTATGGATTGTGATAAGAGCTATAAGAGCCCCCAATATAATGATTTTTTTTAAAAAAGAAAGAATCTGTATACCAATAAGATACATTTCCACAATTCTGGAGACCTTGCACAGAGAACAGAGTAGAAGAACTCTTGATGCCAGACAATATTTGTTAGGCTTTGATATATTACAGGTTATACCCATCAACTCCCACAAGGTTGATTCAGACTCAAGGTCAGAGTAGAACTTCTCTTTTGTGATATCTGAGGCTATAAATCTTTACAGGAGCAAAAAAACTTCATCTTTTCCCTTCAAAGACCAACCTTGCAGTTAGAAACCCAATACACAATCCACTATGTCCCACAAGACTCCTCTACAAGCTAACATGTGTTGGTAAATATTTAAAAACTGTTTTTCAGGATAGAAAGGGGGAAAGGGAGGTTTGATAATAAGCACTTATCAGTTCCCACCTCCAAATCCCAAATTACTATAGTGAGATTCATGGAACTCAAATTTGGGATGAAATGTACACCCTTGGCTTCAACTAAACTTCAGCTGATTGCTTCCCAGCACTTCCTACCCCAAGAAGAAACCAAACATGCTGCTGCCATCAAGTTGATTCAGAGTCATATCAACCCTACAGGACAGAGCAGAAATGTTCTTTCTGGTTTTTGATATTGTACATCTTTACAGAAGCTGAGAGCCTCGTCTTTCTATTGTAGAGCAGCTAGTGGGTTTGAATAGCAGGCCGATGCTTACTCCACAGCACAGTACTAAAACTGAGCTCAAGTAGCTCTGTTATGTAACAAGATTTTGAACTCAAAATTCCACCACCAAATATTTTAAAGAAATCTGATGGTAGGGAGAGGCTATTTTTTTCTCCAATGGAGTCATATCTTTAACTTAATATTAAAATGTATGTTTTCTGGTTCATTTTTTATTATTCTTTATATTTAGTAGACAATTGCATACCTAGTTTATAAAATGAAAAATAGCTTTAACTTTACTTTAGTCATTACTATGCTATATTATGTGGTGGATGGTTTTTTTTTTAAGTTTTCTTTCTTTCTTTTTTTCTCCCTGGAGTCTTATATAAATTACTTTTATTCAAGTTTGATAAATATGGAAAAACTCTATTTTTTCCCAAGTTCTTTGTAAATCTTAAGTATAAGTAGTCTGAAGAGACTTTTTAAGTCTTATATATTATAGTTATATATTATACAAAATAATTGCAGAAATATGAATTCCTATACATGTAAATGCATTTTTAAAAGAAATTTATTTTTGGGAAAAATTCTTCTCATTTAACTTGTCTTAACTAGATAATTTGTAGGACTTTTAATTGAATTGCCTGTGTAAACATTATTGTAGTTTTTTAAGAAGTTATATCATGGGTAGTAATTCTCTTCTCCAGATGCAAAGAAAACAGAAAATGAAATGTACCTGTTGGTATTATTTATTCAAAGACGAATTCCAGTTCATGTTTTTAAGTCTGTTAGATGGGGAAGCTGTTGCATTACACAAAATATTGGCCAGTTCTCTATTTCTAAGCATTTCCCTTTGATCACAAACATTTGTAATAAAAATGATGACACAAGCCTTGGTATGTGACATTTAAATGGGGTTAGGGTTTAATGAAATGATGTCTGTAAAGGTGCTTTAATTTCTAGAACTATAAAAGCTTGGTGTACTAGGAATGTGTTTCAAGCGATGTATCAATTTTTCCTAACATCAATTTCTATTGATTAATACTCTGGTTTGTACTAACATTTATATCCATGCATTGATTAACATTCATAATACGATCCATAGAGTAGGATGCTGTATGTTTTGGATATTGTGCAAATATCTGTAAATCATGAGCAGTGGTGTGCACTGGTTTTCCATCTTCGTGCTTTTTAATAACACTGTTTCACTTAAAAATGGTTCTTTCTCCTTTGTTTCTTGCTACCGCTGTAACTAGCATAGTATTGTGGCACTTGAGAGCCCCGATGAAGTTCACAGTAATACTTTCTAAAGAAAATAAAACAGAGAAACACACCGACACTCAAGAGATGTGTGACACGAGCAGCCCTGATGAATTGAAGCATTCACTGTTATGTGATAAATTCTTTTTCGAAAGTAGTGAGGGCTCATGTTAAAATAATGATCGAGCCTATAGTACAGTACAGTACATTATATACTTATGGATATAAGGTAGTAATTGACATTTATCATAACTATCAAGACATATGTATTATAGGCTATACATGTATTGTACCATTATAAGCCTAGCCACATGATCACTTTGTACACGAGACATGAGATACACATAGTGCATGTAGGAAACTGTTGCATTTACTAAATTCAGTTTCATCAAATCTGTCCATTTTCTGGGAATTCTTGACTCTATTATAACCTTATAGGACCATAGAAGTCTATCTGGTTTGATACTGCCCCAAATGGATATTATGCAGTGCATGGCTCTGTTAGGATTTACATGAGGTCCTTTGCATGTCTGAAACAGCATGGGAATGTGTGTG
>NW_022103915.1:65332421-65343814 GCF_000313985.2 Echinops telfairi
CCCTGCGTTTCCAATTCCCATCTGTACCGCTGTGCATCATCTGGTCTAACCAGGTCTGCAAGGCAGAATTGGGGTCCTGGTAGTTGGGGGGAGGAACTGTTGTTGATTCTTTAGGCTTCCTTTTACAAACCCTGGTAGATTCAACAATTCTTTTAATCTTTGTTAAGGGTGGGAGGGAAGAAAAGAAGTCTATTATTTAATTTAATTAATTTAACCTTGAGATATCTAAATCAGTAAAGCACAAGTAGAAACTGTCTTAAATTTTTAATCCTACAAAATGAATATTGAGAGAGAAAAATGATAACAATACTGCATGGATTATAACCTGAAGCTTTTCTGGGCTAGGCTGTCAATCTCATTATGAGAGGTAAAAACGATTTACATTTATATAATAGAATTTTAGTTTCATTAAATACATTAGTAACAACAGCTTTAGAATTAGTTTGTGCTGTACATTTTGGAAAATTAATGAAGTTTAACTGATAATTATTGTGAAAGCTAAATATGTACATTACAAAATACTTGTTCAGATAACAGGGTTTGAAATCATACCTAGAGTTCTGTTTCCTGCATCCTGCTATCGACATATGACATTAGACAAACTGTTTAACCACTCTTGAATTTTTGATTTGTAAAATATTCATGTCCACAACAACTTCACATGACTACTCTAAAGATAATATTTGTGGAATGCATACAAGAATACCTGGGTGAGGGGGGAGCAGGGAGGGACAGGAAAAATGAGGAGCTGATACTAAAGGCTCAAGTAGAGAGCATGAGAATGACGATGGCAACACATGTGCTGAGACAATGGATGTGTGTACGGATTGTGATGCGTGGAACGAGCCCCCAATAAAATGACTAAAAGAAGAAGAAGAAGAAGAGTATCTGGGGCAAAGTAAGTGCATAATGTATAAATGTACATTTATATTGAGTTTAATATTGAGAAGACCTAAATGTATATGGATTTGTATTTTTTGTTGTTCCTCTGAAAATGTCTATAGAGAAATTATAAATTTATTCTGAGTCCATAAATTAACACATAAATCAGAAAAACCTCTCATAAAGTCACAAATAGCAATTTGTAACATATCGGAGCAGATCATAACTTTTACTTTTTTATGAAAATATGAGCCAATATTTCTAATATACTCTTGGAATCTTTAGAAGCACTGCTTAGTGTTTGTTTGTTTAAAACCAGATTACTTTGAATTTTGTTGAATCAGGCTTCAACAAAGTGACAACCTCTATTCCTCAGTTTCCTTTCTAGTTTCTCTTTGATGCAGAACGAGGCTTTACTCATTGCAGGAATGTATTTCAGTAATATTTTTGAAAAGCTAAGATATTTCTCTAAGTTCCATAATAGTTGTTTCTGTCTCTGTGTGTATGTGTTTTGTTTTCAAAGCACTCACCCCCTCTCCGTAGTATAAGTAACACAATTGAAAATAAGCTAGATTATGGTTTTATAAAGATAATTTAATATTTTCTGGGGAAAAATTTTAAATGAAAGTATATCACTTGGAATCAGATCACTACACACAAAGTGGAAAAAATAATAAAGAAAAACAGATACTTGCATTATTAATTTTTCAACAATGATAAGAGTAAAATAAGATGGGAAATTAACACATAAAAAGATAAGTAGCTCTTTTTTAAAAGTAAGAAATAAACCAAGTAAGTTTTTCTCATAAACCACCAAATCTACTCTGAAAGTAGATGAAGGAAAAACAAAACAAAATAAAAAAAGATCTAGACAATAACAGGGAAGAGGAATTAGCCCAAAGCCACCAGGAAAGAAGCGTTTTTTGTTTGTTTGTTTTCAAAGCAATCAAATCAGTTTCAGAAATAGCTTTTCCAATTTCTCCGACTTAGTGAAAACAAATACCACGCAAATCCCCTTGTGAAGAGAATGCCCAGAGAATTACTTCAAGCAAATTTGTATGTGCCAACCATCTAAAATCATTTGAATGACTTACTTAAGTTATTTTAAAGCATGTAAACTTTTGCTTGTTAATATACTCTGAGACTTGTCAGATGATTCTGAACATTGTTTTCAGATTAATAAAATTTGTCCATTTCGAGTTAGGACAAATCTCTAAGGCTTCATTCTTGCTTTGTTTTTCAGTTCTTCAAAGTGGATAATTTAAATTGACCTATCTAGTTTTCTAATTCTGTCTTGTACCTACTCAAATGTGCTGTTTTTCACCTCTGTGATTTCCTTCATTTTAGATATTGTACTTTCCACCTCCAAAAATTTCCTTAATTGTATATGTGATACTTAGATTCAACTCTCAGAGTTAAGTCAGATCTCACAAGGTAAAGAGGGCAGTCGCTAGACTTCCAGTCTGCCCCAGACATGAGACACCAGTCAGAAACTCAGGAACATCTAGGGCACTCCTCACTTCTGACCTGTCAGCTCCCACTTCTCTGTCGGGTTTGATAGTTGAGTACGATGACTCACAGAACTCAAGAAAGCCCAGTTAAAATTGTATTAAAGTCAAAAGATACAGGCAGGGAAGCTGGGAAGGTCTCATATGAAGTTCTGCCATGTCTTAAAAATGGGATTTATCTATTTCCCCATCACCATATATAAATAGATTTACATATGTACATGCCTGTCTTAGATCTCTATAAATTCCCCTTGCCTTCCTAGTTCTTTCCTCTATTTCCTTTTACTTTCCTCTTGTCCCACTATCATGCTCAGCCTTCATTTGGGTTTCAGTAAGTCCTCGTGGTTACATTGCCCTTGATCAAGCCCTACTAGACCTCCTACACCCTCCTCGTCATCGATTTTCAGTCTCTTGTTGTTCCCTTGTCCTTAGGTCTGTTAACACCCACTTCCTTTCCCCTGCCTCCCCTTCTCCCATGTCCCCCCATAACTGTTGTCTCCCTTCCGACTTGTTTATCCCGCCTATCCCATCCAGATAGACATGCAACAACAACAATATGCACAAACACAAGACCGAGCACAACAAAGCAACAATAGAAAAATAATAGCTACAATAACAATAACAAAAAGGCAGCGGCACACAAAAAAAGAAAAGTCTAAAAATAGTTCAAGGTCTATTTGTTGACCTTTAGGAGTGTTTTCCAGTTTAGTCTGATGGGGCACCACATCCTGGCCCCACAGTCTATTTTTGGTATTCCCTTGAGACTTCATTGCTCTGCTCCCCTTGCTGCTCTGTTGCATGCCCCCAGCATCTTGCCTTGGTGTGGTGGGGTCAGGGCGGGCATAATTCCTGCCATGTGTCTCCAGTCTTGTCCACCGTGGTGCTATGGGTCAGTGAGGAACATCGTGTCTTATGGTGAAGCCAGCCAAGCCCTATGGTCCTCTCTGTGCATTGGCTGCTCTGAGCAGAAATATTGTGCTCAGGGCTTGGTGAGCCAAGATGTGCTTCACTCCATTTTCCTCCCCTTCCTCTGATACCAAGTGCTCAAGTATAAAGAAAATGATTTGAAAACGATGATGGCAACATACGTACAAATGTGCTTGACACAACGGATGTATGTATGGATTGTGATAAGAGTTGTACAAGTCCCCAATGAAATGATTTTTAAAAATGGGATTTTTCAACTTCCCAAGAATCAATGTCTTTTATTTACCAGGAAGCTCATGGAACTGCCATGTTCAGGATTTGTATATTAAGGGCTCCTTACCTAGGCAAGATTCACTCAACCAGGCTTGAATTCACCTTTTTCCTGAAGTCGAGCTATCACTTGGTGGGTTTTTCCAGTGTGGCCAGGTTTAATCCAAGGGTCATCTCATTAGCATTGACTCACAAGCAGTTGGACAGGAGTATTTCTGAATAACAAAGGTTGTAATCACTGGGGAAATGCCAGGATTTTAGAGGTCGTTTCTCAGGAAGCAGTGGGAAGGACCCAGTCTGTGTACAGTAATTCTTTTCACCGCACATCTATCTGTTTATGTTCTCTATTTGGTTAAAAAAAATCAGAGTTTTCTTTCCTTCTTCAGGAATAACTTTCTTAAGACCTTTGAACATACTGAAAATAGCATAAAGTCTTTATCTAATGTTGGAAATTCCTCATGGGTCAATTTCAATGGGTCCCTCCCCCTCTGTAGGACTTCTCTGAGATTTTGTTTGCTTTGCTTGTTCATATCCAGTAATTTTGGGGTTGAACACTTGGAAAGTTTAAGCACTACCATATTCCAGTTATGGAAGTCAGTTTCACCTCCTCCCGAGTAGGGTTTGCTGCGGTTGCTATTCATTGTTTAATGACTTTGCTGGGCTACTTCTTTACATCTGTATTCTTTGTCTTATACAATCGCTGAACTTTCTGCTTGGTTCGTGAAGTGATCAGCAAATGACTTTGTGGGTTTCTCCATGTTGCAGACATTCCTTCATTCCTCTGGTAGGCAATTGGCAGCTCTGTTCTTGGTCTTTACCCATCTGCTTGGGCAGTCTCAAAGTCACTGGTGAGAGATTACAACCTTCCCGGTGTTCCCAGACAGACACACAGCCGTGCGAGTATCTAGATTCACAAGGATGTGTTGGACATTTGAAAAGTGAAAATCAACAGGATGGTGGGATGGAAGGGGGCAGTTGGAACGGTAAACAATTGCCTCCAATTGATTCCGGTGAGTTCCCTAAGGATAAAGTTGATCACCCAAAGCAAGTTCTGAGCGGGCTTTGTTTCCTCCAGTGGCTTCTAAGGAAGTGGGATGGGGTTATGGCAATTTAAATTAGCACATTGCTTATTGTTTCATTGAGGTTCAGTTACTTTAAAAATAAGTACTCATCAGATTGATGCAAACCTACTTATTTTCTAGAACTCTGAAAAGTTGATCTTGGTAATGTTTGGGGCTATTTTCATTGTTTTAATGGGAGAGTGAATTTCTGGAAGTTATTGTTCTGTCATTCCAGAAGTGACCCTATAAGAAATAAAATGACAACTGAAATTTCAGGTATTTGAATGTAAATTTCATTGTCTGAAAATAGAACGGTTCTCCACGAAGTGCTGTTTTTTGTTTATTTGTTATTATCTCTGAAATATTCATAACAATTGCCTGTCTGCTTTTCTAAGCATATCCTGAAAAATTCACCATTTACTGGATTTTCCAGACCATGCCAAAGGAGCCAGTCCTATTTCGAAGTCATGAGAATGGCCATTGATACTGGACCAAGGATGCAATTCAAAGTTCAATTCAAAATTGTGGCCTCGTATCGACTTACCTAGACTTGTTGATAAAGAGTAAAATAACGGTCATAGGGTCACAAAAGTTTCAAGACAATATTCTGGCATAAGGTAGAACAGCATTGTTACAGCAGTACAGATGTAGTGTTGGCACTGCTAACATCATCGGCAAGACTTCCTTCCCGCAGAATACCAATTAGTACTATACATCTTATCTGATTAAATGAAGAGATGGTTTGAAGTAAGAAGCCACATTACTTTATGAATTTGTACATAATAGGTGAATGCAGCAGGTGTTACAATGTGCTAATATATTTACATAGTGTGGAAATGGACAGCAAACATCCCTCAAATGAGTAAGATGCTTTCATGGTTATTATTGCTCGTTCCTTTCAAGTAGTTTCTAACTCAGGCTACAGGGTCCCAGGCTCAGAAGCGGTTTATGGACTCAGGGCCCAAACTGTCATCTCAACAGGCAACTCTGACTACTCTCCCAGCTATCCTCACGCCTTTCTAGCAGCAATAATAATTACTGAATCATAATATCAATTGTTACTTGGAAGAGTCCTGTGTTTAACATTGTCTTTGCAAGTTCGATTACACTAGACAATTTCCCTACTTTGGATTTTATTATGACACGTACATAGACATATTCTGGATTTGAATTTGATTTTGCTTTTTCTCATGCGTCTGCCAATCAATCCTCTAGGGCAGCAGTTCTCAACCTGCAGGTCGCAGCCCCTTTGGGGGTCAAATGACCCTTTCACAGGGGTTGTCTGATTCATAACAGTAGCACAATTACAGTTATGAAGTAGCAATAAAAATAGTTTCATGTTTTGGGGGGGTCACCATAACATGAGGAATTGTATTAAAGGGTCACAGTATTAGGAAGGTTGAAAACCACTGCTCTAGGGAATTGTTTAATGGCTTGTACAACACCATGTTATTTCATAAACTTTTGTATTCTAAAGCAGTCTTTTTACAAAGAAAAACAGTGACAAATCCAGTTAATACAATTATCATTCAAATTTATGTACAAACCACTAAAGCTAATGATTAGTAAATTGAAGAGTTCTACAAATTTCTTCCATCTGGTAACCAGCAAACATGCAATCAGGGTACATTGATAGTTACGGGTAATTGGAATGCAAAAGTTGGAGCCAAATAAGAAGGGACAGTAATAGAAAATCTGACCTTGGTGATAGAATGGAAGCTGGAGATTACACGGCATAATTTTGTAAGACCAAAGACTTCTTCATTGGAAACAACCTTCTTTCAACAATATAAATGACAACTGTATACATGGATCTCAGCAGACAGAATACACTATAATCAAACTGACTACATGTGGAGGTTCAATATTAGCAGCCAAAACAAGACTGGGGATGACTGTAGGACAGATAATCAATTATACATATGCAAGTTTAAGTTGAAGTTGAAGAAAATTGAACAGGTCTACCCGAGAAAACTGCAACCTTGAATAATCGTACCTGAAATGCAGAAGACCTCAAGGACAGATTTGACACATTGAATACTAATAACAGAAGATCTCATAAGCTGCAAGAAGACATATAAGAAATCATACACGAATATAGCATAAATTCACTTAAAAGGCCAGCAAGAAAGGCAAGGTCACAATAGATGTCAAAAGAGAGTATCTCTTGAACATAGACTACCTACAGCAAATGGAAGAACAGATGAAGTCAAGGAACTGAATAGAAAAATTCAAAGGGTAGTCAAAGAAAACAAAATAAAGTATTGTAATGAAATGTGCAAGTACCTAGGGTTAAAATATCAAAAAGGAATGGTACTCTCAGTATATCTCAAGGTGAAACAGCTTGCAGAATAAATTCACACCCCAGGTTGCAATAGTAAAGAATTCTATAGGCAAAATATTGAATGATGCAAGTAGTATCAAAAGACTATGGAAAGAATACAAAGAGTCCCTGAATCAAAGAGAACTGGTCAACATGCAACCATTTCAAGGTAGTACTAAAGAAAGAGGCGTTAGAGAAAAACACATTTCTAGAAATTGAAATTAGATGTTTAAGCAATAGGAGCCCCCACTCATCTATGACAGGGCATTTGAAAGACTGCTCTCTGGCCCACTGTCTGGAAGAGACACATATTTGTACAGGCAACAAAAGGTGACCCGATAGAGTACAGAAATGATCACAAAATATTATTACACATAAGTACATTTTTCTGAACATAATCCAACAGTGGTTGCAACCATGTATTGATATGAAGCTGCTTTGATAACTATGAGCCACTTTGTGATTTTGTCTTAAGATATACTTAACGGTAGAAGCATCACTGCTTTTGCTTTCCAAGAAAGTCCCGCCTAACACAGATGCTGTCAAGACTGCTCTCTGACCACC
The DNA here is from genome assembly GCF_000313985.2 of Echinops telfairi. Taxonomy (NCBI): domain Eukaryota; kingdom Metazoa; phylum Chordata; class Mammalia; order Afrosoricida; family Tenrecidae; genus Echinops; species Echinops telfairi. Next base: position 65,339,957 of record NW_022103915.1, read on the forward strand.
TGTGTCACCGAGCATGACGTCTCCTTCCAGCCACTGGGCTCTCCTGGGAATAGGCCCAAAATACATGAGACCAAACTTCGTCCTAAGGAGCATCCTGGCTGTATTTCTTCCAAGACAGATTTATTTGTCCTTTGGACAGTCCACAGTACTTTCAATATTGTTCACCACCACTATAATGCAAATCCATCATCCTTTTATGGTCATTCTTACTCAGTGACCAGCTTTCGCATGCATATGAGGTGATTGAAAATATTCTGGTTGGGGTCAGGTGCACCTTCGTCCTCAGAGGAATAAATATTTTTGTACTTCAGTACTTTAATGGGATATTGAACAGCAGATCTGCGCAAGGCAATATGGAGTTTGATTTCGTGACTGCTGCTCTGATGAGTATTCACTGTGGATCAGTGTTTATATGACAACATCTATAATGCTACCTAACAGAGCACAACAAGCTTGTTATAAAATGAAGAAATTTGGCAGTTTCTAAAATTTGTCAAAATGTTAAAGAATTGAGCTTAACCTCAGTTAAGTGTTAATTGTCTTACTACTAATTTTTTTTAATTAAAATTTGCTAAGGTAAAATGATTAATTAGGACTGTTTTTCAAAACTATTCTCAATGATAATGATTTAATGTGTGAGAGGAGAGATTAGTTCATGTTAAAAATTTGATTTTGCTGATATTTTGTAAAGTATTCCCTACTCTGTCATATTGATGTAACGTCCTCTGGGGCTTTTCAAATTTTAAAATTCAACTACATTGACAATCAATGCTATTTACCTGACTATTTATAAGAAATTTGGTTTTTAAGTTGTGATATTAGTGCCAGCAGTTGTTTTTTTCAGCTGTTACATGCGTACATAAACTAATGTTATCAGAAAAGTGTATATATATATTTTTTTCACATTTAACTCACTCCCAAATATACATCAGGACCTTATTTAGCTCCATTTTCTCCTCTGACTCCTTTTGATACATTTCATCTGTTTACCAATTCTTAAAACTTCTATCAAGATGTTGGTAGAAAATGGTGCACAATATATATATATATCTTCTTTCTAAATAGTAGGTCAGCAGATAAATGAGCAGAATATTTTCATTTTAAAGTTTGTGATTACTATTTATTTTCACCATGCCTCCTGAGAAACAGAGGAAATGGATATATAAATGTGTAACGAGGGGATCCCATTCAAAAGAATAGTTCTAAATCTATTACACTTTGAAATCTAAGTAACAACAACTTGTGGATCACTCATAATAGAGATCATTTGGCCCTCCTCATCAATACCAACTCACAATTCATACCAGAGGGGCTCCTATATGTTTTTATTTTAATAATTCCATGAGAACTGCTTACTACTACTCTTAGTCAAAGACAGATACTTGAAATGTCCACAAAATTGACACTCATATTTAATCATGCTAAGGATGTTTTAAATACTTTCCAATATATATTTTAAGTAATAGGCATGACATTTTCTTTACTTTCCTACATATATTCTTAATTAAGGGAAGAAGACAGAAACTACATAAGACAACAGTTGTAAAGAATGTATATACATAAAGAGCCAATGTTCAAATTGTGTGCACTATGCACCTATCTGAAAAAGAAAATGACAAACTAGTTATTGTACAGTTAATTCCAGTTCATGGTAATTCTATGTGAACATAACTGTGCTATGTAGGATTTTCCTAAAGCTGTGATCTTTCAGAAGGAGATCACTAGGTCTTTCTTTCCAACCACCTTTGGCTGGATTTGAGGTACCAACCTTCTGATTAGTAGTGGTGAAGTGGGAGTGCTTCACTATTTGGGCCACCCAGGAACTACTATGCATATAGCTAGCAGGTGCGTTTTGGAGATGATGCATGAACATTCCCTGTCATCGTATTTGATAAGCTTACTTTATTCATTCCCTTCATCTCAGCTGAAAGGATGACAATTCTAAATTAAGGAACGTTTAGTTCAAAATCACATCCCAGATTTTATAAATGTGAAACTAGAGTGACCCTAGGTAGATAGAAGAAAGGGGAGGAATAAAGTGTGGAACAGAGGTCCCATTTAGAAGGAGAAACTGGAAGTAGGACACTGCATTAAGGACCCTCTGTCTAAATAAAAGAAGCCCTGGTGGGATAAGGGTTGGGCTACCAACTTCAAGGTGGGCTGTTCAAAACCACCAGCAGCTCCTTGAGAGAAAGATGAGGAGCACTGTTCCCAGAAAGATTTACTCTCTTGACAACCTTATGTTGGTTTGCTAGGAATCAGAATTACTTCCTGGCAGCGGCTTTGGTGTTTTGCTTTTGGTCTAGATGCCAGCAGGGGATGCTTGGGCTGGAGAGACAAACAATTAACTTGGAGCTGTTACCCATGCGCTAAGCATTATAACTAAAGGACTTTTTCTCAGAATGAAGCAAGAGAGGTCATATAGATAATGACCGTCCTTCTGTAGGGTTTTAAACAATAATTGAATGAAGCAATCCATGTATTTGCATTCACTGGTTATCATACACACAAAGTATAATATACACACTTAAAAGATGTATGATTTAACACCTGCAAGCACAAGAGGCAACCTCCTCTATGAAAAGAAAGTGGAAAATTCTAGAAACTTTTGACAGCTTCCTTTCCTCAAGCAGTAAGCCATTTCTTTTCTTCCGTGAGTGGTTGCTTGATAGATTTTATGATAAATACCCTTGCATTTCTGTGTTTGAAGAACATATGAGAGTGCTCATATACTTCAGGATAGTAATATCCTTAGCTAGCACCTGTTTGTGGCAACTTGATAGATTTTAAAATACTCTTCCTTTTATGTTTGCTGTGTGCTGATTCGAATCTTTCTGGGAAAAGAAGGATGAGAAGGACAACTTTAGGGCTTAATGGTGGAAATAAGAAGCATTTAATTAAAATGCTAAAATGATACTATTTTAAGTGCATACTATAAACACCTAGGCAAACTTTTCTGGTCAGTCATGGATTTTCTGCCACTGCTGCAAAATCTTCTAAACATTTAAAATTTTCTGTACTCTTCAGCATAGCCTGAGAAGGTCTAAAGTTGGATTTGATTCAATTCAGTAGTGAAAACTTAAAATATTTATTTAGTAAAATCAGATATTTGTTGAGAAGCTAGTATTATGTATCAAAGATATGGATTAATTGTACACTTCCATTATCTGAATAAAAAGCATAGGGATGCATGTCTGTCCAAAGATAGGCAAGTATTTGGTGACAAGGTGCCATAAAGAAATTTTGCACTAAGATGCTTTCTGATCGTTTCTTAGATGATTTTTTTAAATGTTATACATGTGATTTAAATCTAATGTCTTTGTTGAGAGTAAAGTAATTTTTGTTGTTGTTGTTGCTGTTGGTTTGTTAGTCATTAGTCTGAAGCTAAATAATCGCATTATAATATGGGACTTGTATCATGCCTCTTATTTTCTATATTTCCCTTGAAAAACAATACTTCATTTCTTCATACTAGCAACCAAATTTCTAAGCACTATATTTACTTTAACAAATAAACCATCTATTGAGATCATTTTATAGTTATCTGGAATCCATAGACTAACACTTATATCATACTATTATAATTATACATGGAAAAAAGAATTTAAATAGATTTTTGAAGCCCCTTTATGTATGTATGTGTGTTACTCTGGGTACTTTAGAGAAACAAATCCACAGAAACTCATGTATAAGAGAGAGTTTTATATTAAGGCTAAGTGCACATCAAAGAAACCATCTCAACCCAGTGCTGCTCAAGCCCACAAGTCCAACATTAACCCATATGTCCAACACCAATCCACAAAGTCGTCCCCCATCTCACGAAACACACACAATGACGCCGACTGCAGGAGGAAAGCT
>NW_022103915.1:65344803-65346021 GCF_000313985.2 Echinops telfairi
ATTTGTTAACTTCCTTATAAACCCTTTAATCATGAATTTTGTCTGAATTATGTGTAGCCATTGCAATGGCTATTAGAACCTAGGGAGGTGAAAACAACATTGGGTGTGTGTGTGTTCATGTGTCTCTTAATATTCACGTGTTCTATGAAATAAGACATTATGTGATTAAGACTTTGTGTGAACACCGTGTCTTAGTCCGCTGTGGTTTTCTGAAGCATCTCTAAAAAGCTCAGTGTCTTAGCAGTGATCCTCACCTTGCTGGGAGGATTCACGTTTGCATTTGCTCCATCATGATCGATTTCAAAGTTAACATCATTAACAATTTCTGCATATCTGTTATACAGCCCTCTTAACATTTTCGTTAGCCTTGTGCCTTTCAGTGGAGATGATCTTTGACAAATTAGAGAATTGTTTCTTTGTTTCTGAAGATTATTGTGACTATTAAATTTGAAATGCCTAACTTGTAAGAAAAAACATTCGCTGGTTTTCCTCCTTTAGTTTAATAATGTTTTGTTCAACTTCCAGATTTCAACTTCTCCTTTGACTCTTGATACTGCTGTTATCACTAGCATTGCTTTTGTTGAAGGGGGAGGCATGCTCTACGTCACAACGACACTGAAGAGTCAGGTGATACGTGAGACTGGATGCTAGGCCTTCAAGTCCAAGCATCTACCGTTTTACAGTAAAGCTTTTGATGGAAAGTAAAGTACATTATATTCATAAGCTAGTAACTGGCATTTATTATGAATATCATGACATATGTATCATAGGTTATATATGTGCTGCATCATTGCATGCATGGAAACACGGTTGCTTTGTATACAAGAAACATGAGATACATGAGTTGCATGCTGGGAGCTGTCTTGTTCCCTACCTCCTAATTTCCAATCAGAATTTCAGAATTCTATTGGAACTGACAAACACATGTCTAGAAGAGATTCATATATGTACCCATTGCAAATACAGGTAACCCAACTGAATCTGGAAATTATCAAAGCAATATCATATGCAAGTAAAATTTTACTGGAGATCTGAAGGAAATTAAAACACTATTGCAGTAATATATTGGGAAAGAGCTAACAGGAATTCAAGCCAGATTCATAAAAGGACATGGAACAAAGACACATTGCTAATGTAAGATGGATCTTTTTTTCATTAATAATTTTTTAGAAATCATTTTATTAGAGGCTCATACAACTCTTATCACAATCCATACAT
>NW_022103915.1:65347565-65350554 GCF_000313985.2 Echinops telfairi
ATAGGGGAAGGGGAAGGAAAAACACATTTGGACTGTGGTGCTGACAAAGAATACTGAATACACCATTGACTGCCAGAAGAACACATCCATCTGTCGTGGAAGAAAGACAGCCAGAATACTCCCCAGAAGCAAGGATAGAATAAGTTCAGCTCACGTACTTTGAACATATTATCATCAGGAGACATCAGTCCCCGGAGAAGGACTTCATGTGTGGTAAAGTGAAGTGCCGTTGAAAGAGGGAGACCCACACTGAGATGAACTGACACAGTGGTTGCAAAAATGGGCTAAAACCTCCCAACGATCGTGAGGGTGATGCAGTTCCAGGCAGTGGTCCATTCCTCTGTGCGTAAGCACTCTTTATGAGTCTGACCTGACCAGATGGCACCTAGCAAAAAGAAGACCATATTGTATCTGAACAGATTTTATACAGCACATGACTGTATCTGATAAATCTGTAGCTTAAAACTACGGGAAATTCTGGCTAAAGCTAATATGGGTTTCCTGAAATCAGTCCCTAGGAAAGGACTTCATGTGGGGTGCAACATTATTTTGCTTTCTTAATATCTGCAGTCTTACTAAGGAGAATTCGTAGAGACACGTGTAAAAGGTTAAGGAGAAAACAACACTATATCGTATATTTAGCACAAGAATACTTGTTTTGCTTTCATCACTGTTATCCTTTATTTCAGGAGTCTTGGTAGCCTAGTGGTTATGAGTTGGGCTGCTAACTGCAAGGTCAGCAGTTCAAAACCATTGGCTGCTTCATGGGAGAAAGACAGGGCTTTTTACTCCCATAAAGAGTTATAGTCTCAGAAACTCACAGGGACAATTCTACTCTGTCCTATAGGGTTGTTATGAGTTGGCAAAGATTAGACAGCAGTGAGTTTGGTTTTTTAATATGATCCTTTATTACCAGTTGTTTTAGAAATCTAGTCTTTGAATATGTATAAACAAATATCTGATAATTATGCAATCAATAAGATATGCACTACAACATAGTATAATACATTTTACCGAGAATAAGATGGACAAAAAAGAATTAAAAGTATATTTCTTCATGACTTAAATAAGTCATAAGTTTGTAAACTACCTGTGTGTGTTCATGTGTGTATATAAAAAGGTAAGTGAGAAAAGAGGACATGTATTAATCAAGAGTATCAAAATGTAACTTCATTGTTTCTTGCCAGAACCTCCTGGATTAAGTCTATGAACTTCTGAAGTCCATGTTTCCATTTCCCTAACCTTCCCCACCACTTGTCTGTCAGTTTGTCATACTGAGGTTGCTTGTATGTTGCGGTGATGCTGGAAGCGATCACTGGTATTTCAAAGGCAGCAGGGTCACCCAGCATGTACGGGTTTCAGTGGAGCTTCCAGACTAAAAATAGACAAAGAAGAAGGTCTCAACTCCCCATTGTGGGGTGGTGGGGGGTTGGGGGGGGGTGGTGGAGAAGCTATCGACAACCTTTTGCACCGTTTTGAAAGGATTTTCAAATACTGAAACCCTAAACAAAGGACACAGCGTTGTCAGAGATAGTGCTGGGAGATGGGCCCTTCAGGTCTGAGGGTCCTTGAAATATGACTGAAGAGCAGCTGATTTCTTGCAGGGGCGCCCGTGGGAGTGGAGCCTTCAATAGCTTCATTTGCCAACGGGACACACTCAAGGTAAAGAGAAACAACTACAAAGTTTTCTGATGATTGGAACTTGGAATGTGTGAAGTATGAATTTAGGAAACTATGGAAGTGGTCAAAAATGAATGGAATGCATGAAGATCATTACCCTAGGTATTAGAGAGCTGAAATGGACTGCATTGGCCACTTTGAATCAGAAAATCGTATGATTTACTATGGTTGGAATAACACAATCAAGAGGAATAGCGTGTCATTTTTGTCAGACAGAATCTTGCTAAATCCATCAAGAAATATAATCCTGTTTATGATAGGATTATATCTATCTGCCTTCAAGTAGATCCAATCAAAACAACTATTATTCAACTCTAAGTGCCAACCACAAAAACGAGTGATGAAGAAATTGAAGAACTCCATCAATGACTTCGGCGGTAAATTAATCAAACACGCAATCAAGAAACATTGATAATTCTTAGTGATTGGCATGGAAAAGTTGGGGGCAATAAGAGGAAGGAAAAGGAGTTGGAAATTAGGAACTTGTAGATAGAAATGAAACTGGAGATCGCATGATAGAATTTTGCAAAACCAATGACTTGTTCATAGTAAATTCCTGTTTTCAACAACACAAACGGCTTTCCCAGATGGCATACACCAAAGTCAAACTGCCTGCATCTGTGGGAAGACACATTGGAAAAGCTCAGTAACAGCTTCTAAAACCAGACCAGGGATGACTGTGGAACAGACCCTCAATTGCTCAGATGTAAGTTCAGGTGGAAGCTGAAGAAAAGGAAAACAAGTCCCTGAGCGCCAGAATACAACCTTGTGTCTATTGCAGCTGAATTTCAAGAGCAGGTCTGAACCATCGAATAGCAATGACAGAAGACCCTGTGAGCTGTGGGAGGACATCAAGGCCACCATTATGAAGAAAGCAAAAATCATTAAAGCAATAAAGAAAAGATCAAAATGGATATCAGAAGAGACACTGAAACTTGCTCTTAATCCTAGAGTAGCTAAGGCAAATCTATGAAAAGATGAAGTTGAGGAGTTGAAAAGAAAATTTCAAAGGGCAGCTTGAGAAGACAAGGCAAATATTATAATGAAATGTGCAATGACCTATAATTAGAACGCAAAAGAGAAGAACACACTGAGCATATCTGAAACTGAAATAACTCAAGAAAACTTTCAATCCTGAGTTGCAATCTTGAAAGATTCTATAGGCAAAATATTGAATAACGCAGGAGGCATTAATACAGATGGAAAGAATACGCAGAATCATTTTACCAAAAAGAACTAGGCAACATTCTACCATATCAAGAGGTAGCAAATGCACTGAGAATCGGGCAGTGCAGGGTGGGGACCCAAA
>NW_022103915.1:65351929-65394228 GCF_000313985.2 Echinops telfairi
ACAAATGTGCTTTACACAATTGATGTATGTATGGATTGTGATAAGAGTTGTATGAGCCCCTAATAAAATGATTTAAAAAATAACAAAAACAAAGCTCCAGGAATTGATGAAATGCCCTTTGAAATATTTCAGCAAAATGAAGTAGCACTGGAAGCACTCACTGTCTATGCCCGGAAATTTGGAACACTTACTTGGCCAACTGACTGAAAGAGATCCATATTTTTGCGTATTCCAAAGAAAGGTGATCCAACAGGATTCTCAACCTATCAAACTATATCATTGATATCACACACAAATAAAATTTTGCTTAATATCATGGTCTAAAATCAAGAAAGATATGTATCAGGGTTGCATCCTGTCACCGTATTTTTCCATCTGTACGCTGAGAAAATCATCAGAGAAGCTGGATTATATGAAGAAGAATGTGGAGGCAAGATTGGAGGAAGGCTCACGAACAACCTACGGTAAGCTGATGACACACCGTCCTTGCTGACAGTGAGGAGGAACTGAAGCACTTGTGATGGAAATCAAGGATGTTAGCCTTCAGTATGGATTACAACTCCGTGTGAGGAAGACCAGAATTTTCACAACTGGGCCAATAAGTAACATCATGGTAAATGGGAAAAAGTTTCAAGTTGTCAAGGATTTTGTTTCGTTTGGATCCACAATCAATACTCAAGGAAACACCAGTCAAGAGATCAAAAGACATACTGTATTAGGTAAATCTGGTGTACAAGATCTCTTTAGAGTATGGAAGATCAAGGATGTTACTTTGAGAACGAATGTGTACCTTCATTACACCATAAAAGTTGGACATTGAATAATGAAGCCTATAGAAGAATTGATGTGTTTGATTTTTTGTGTGTGCTGGAGAAGAATATTGAAAGCGCCATTGACTGCAAAAAGGACAAACAAATCTGTATTGGAAGAAGTGAGGCCAGAGTGCTCCGTAGATGCGAGGATGGCAAGACTTGGACTTACATACTCTAGACACGTTGTCAGGAGAGACGAGACCCTGCAGTGTTGGTAAAGTGGAAGGACCGCAAAAAGAGGAAGTGCTTCAACGAGATGGATTGAAACCATGGCTACAACTGCCTCAAACAGAAGAACAATTGTGCAGATGGCACAAAACCATGTAGTGTTTTATTCTGTGGTCATTATAGGTGATAGCTGCCTAGATGGCAGAATTCTGCACTCTTCTATTTATACAGCATTAAAATGCCTTTGGCTTGGGGGCATAAGAAGACTCCTGATGGCACAAGATCAAGAATCAAGGGTGGACGGAATAAGGTTTCCTAATGAAATTCTTCTAGGACAGGACTTGCTACTGTCAAAGAATTAGCTGGTGCGTTATTGTAATAAATAAAACCTCCTCTGAACAAGTTCCTGGCCTGTTTATCACTAAAGCCATTTTCAATTTTTTTAAAAGCTCCTTCCAAATAAACCCTGTGATTGGTTTCTGCTCTTTAATGATAATACTTCAAGATTATCCCTATAGGAGTCCCTGCCCCCTTAAATAAAGAAACAAATAAAATAAAGAAAACAAATAAATAATCTTCATAGCCTTTAAAATTACATCAGAAGCCATTTGTGTTAGGCTGAATTTTCTAGAGGATAAAACAAACAAAAAAATCCAACAACCTAAAACAAAACAAAATAACAGTGACACTCATAGATGTATAAGTAGAACTTTATATCAAAAATATATATTTTACATCAAGAAAGTGGTCCAGCCAAGTCAAACTCAAATAGAAGGGTCAGATGCTAAAAGGCCCATGGGTACAGGGTTGCACAAACCCAAGGCCCACAGGAACCTGTCAGGGTGCTGATACCTCCCAGGCATGGCAGGCTATATCGGCCTTCTCAAGAGTAAAACAAAGAACTCAAGCACACAGGAAGCTGAAGAGATACAAGAGAGAGGTCAGTTTTATACATTTTCTCTCTTATAAAATAATCACACCCCCAAGGAGGCATCACCAGGCTATGACTTAATTGAGAGGTTGGACTCCACCCCTACTGCCACACAAATATCATCACGTTTACCCAAAATCCAACCATCACAGATCACCTCTTGTTAACTGGACACCTGTACACAGCTCTTGAACCGTACATAATCTATAAACAAAGACAATCATAAAATCATATTTGCACCTAACAGGATATAACTAAAATGCATACAACAGAAAGTACCCCAGCCCCACTATACATGAACAAAACAAAAATATTTTATACCTGACAATTGAAAATTGGTGAACAATCCCCTACCCCTGAATACCCCTGAATATCGCCATCCTCCTCAGCACCACCCTTTGTTGTCCCCTAGTCCTCATAAGACAAAACTGCTCAGTGACAATCCTCCATTGGGCCACTTGTCTGCGATTAGAGAGACACCGTGAAATGTGGTAAACCAGTCATTTCATGCCTTTGTCTCCATCATTTTAAGTATCCGAATTTTAAACTGCCCATTCCTATTAACCCAGTGCTCTGAGGAGATAGATATGCTGTTTGATGTGAAGAACCTTCACTCAAGTTAGAACTTCGTGTGTCAGCATCTGTAAGTAAAGTCCAGTTTAGAGAATGTCATCTATCAAAAATGTAAGTAACAAAATACTGTAGTCACAAGATCAAACATCTTTCTCTTCATCCATTCACGTTCTGATCAACTCTGTCTAAACTGTTCCAACCTAGATCAGCGGGTACCATAATGCCAAGCTTGGGATTTCACCTGTATCCAGCTCCGCTTCAGACCACTGGCCCCTTCACATATTCTCATCCACCCAGCCTCCTTGGTCTGGGTCATTCAGTAGGCTTAGTCCAGGCACCTCTTCAGTTCAGTCAGTTCTTCTTCAGCTCTTCTCTCTAGTCCCTGTTGACCAGGCAGGGAGTCAGTGGCCAAACTTAACCAGCATCTTCTTGGCTGTGTCCACTACTTCCATTCAACAAGTGACTCCAAGTGAGAATTCCAGTCTTTAAATTTCAGTACTAGAGAGGGCTTTTCTTTGGACACAGACATTTCTAGCTTTGGCAAGTCTACGGGTAAACTGGTTAGTCAAAATTCAAAAGGCCACTCACTGTTTTGACTTCAATTTCCCCTTCAGTGTTCCTGCTTAAGGCACTTAGGGGCAGGAGGGCTTAGAAGAAAAGCTAAGCCACTTGTTCTACAATGGCTTAAAACAAAAGCCTCTTTCTTCTAACTCTCCTGTTAGCAAATCTAATTGTAAAGGCTGAAAGCAGAAGGCTTACAAACTCTAATTATCATTTGAAATACTCATTTCTATTGTACATTATGCCTATAACAGTAGGTAAGAACAATCAGTATAATCCTAGTATAGTCAGAGCCTAAACACAATTCTCTTTTTTAAAAACAGTCAAGTTCAATGTTCCCTTACATTATCCTATTCATATGCATATGGCCTGGTGCCTGTGTCAGGGTGGATCCAGCGGGCTTGGGCTTGGCCTTTTAGCAGCCATTTTATCTACAAGCGTGCGTTGGGTACAATGGATTCAAAAAATGGCTTTTCTTCAGAGCTGCACTTTAATGTCCATTACACTCCTTTCAAATAAGTATAACTAAAGAGTATTTCTAAGAATCACAAGTTTCACTTCCCATGCCTTTCCCTTCTGTCTTCACAGCTCCTGCTTCCTTGGATTTGGGCACTTTGCAGACAGAGAGGCTGTATGACCTCTGGCCACACAAAGGAGAAGGGGTATCCAGTTCCACCCAGTTGCCATTTTATTTCTCTACTAGACCCTCCTCCTCAGCACCAAACTGTTGGGCTGAGTTTGTAGAGCAGCGGTTCCCAACCTGTGAGTCGCAGCCCCTTTGGGGGTCCAACGACTCTTTCGCAGGGGTCGTCCGATTCATAACAGTAGCAAAATTACAGTGATGAAGTAGCAACGAAAATAATTTTATGGTTGGGGGCAGGAAGGGGTCATCACAACATGAGGAACTGTATTAAAGGGTCGCGGGATTAGGAAGGTTGAGAACCACTGTTCTAGGGCAACAATACCAGTGACATTCTAATACAAGGTAGGGGGATAAGAAAGCACTCGGTGTCAAGTAAGAAGTTTATATCAAAAAGCAGCCCCGCCGCGCATTCCAACTCAAGTCCACAGGTCAGCTGCTCGCTGGAGTGGTCTGCAGTCTCATGCAGCGGCTGGCGGATGAAGACGCAGGCAAAGCGCCAGGCTGAGAGATGACCGGCAACGGGTACAGAATTGTGTGCACCCAAGGTCCCCAAGCAGGTGGCAGGGTCCTGACAGCTCCCAGAGACTATAGATCACATCAGCCACGCAGACAGTCAGATCCAGAATGCAAGCAAGCAAGAAGGTGAAAAGACTCAAGAGAAAGCGCAGTTCTCAGTGTCTGTCTTAAGAAAGCCTCACCTCCCAGGAGGCGCCGTCAGGCGTGGTCCGATTGAGAGGTTAGACTGCACCGTTACCCCCACAAGTGCCATTAGGGTGACAGAACGTCTAACAGCCAGAGTAATTTTGATTGAATATATTTTTTAAGTCATCCTGATGAGACTAAGACGAGTGTCTTGCTGAGAGGACTTTTCTCCTGCTATCCTCTGATGGCAAAATCATGTTTAAACATACTTTGCTTTGAAAAAGCACAGGCATATGTGAATTATAGTGATAATGCTTTTTAATTTATCCTCATATACATATTCCTGATTTATCATCATGATTAGGATTCAAAAACTAAGTTGCTATGTGAAAACAACATTATGCAAAAATGGGGGATTACCACAACAGATCACGAAATGGAAGATGACCGCATCATTAGATAACGCAAATTTTTTCATTCCGGAAAATCCTCACCCAGATAAGGTCAGGCAAAGGCTTCTCCATCACAGTCAGTAGTACTTTCACCTCCCCCCTCAGCTTCTGTCACTGCCAGACATACTTTGCTTATTTCTCTAATAGTCAGCTAGTGGGTCTTTACTATTGTAAATGTGAACTTTTGGATAATGGGATAGTTGATCAGTGAGAAATAGGTTTGTATGGTTATTGTTAAGCTACTTTATGTCAATGAATTAATGTAAAACATTGATTACTTTTCATTTCATTTAAGAGTAGTAGTTCATTTTAGCTAACATTATATACATATTTTAAATCAAGAATAAATAAATATTCAATAAACAGAATCAATAATATCAATATATATCGCGGGCTTCAAAAGTTCACAGAAAATGAAATCTAAATATAATTGTATTTTTTCCTTAAACTTAAAAAATATTCTCAAATATACAAATATATAATATTGTACTTTAATACATACATATATACTATCAATACACAATATATCTTACTATAGTTTTATCATTGATTTTTAGGAGTACATAGCTAGATGACTTTTAAACACACACACACACGAGGAAGCTTCAAAAAAGTCCTAGAAATATTAAATAAAAAGATAATGGAATATTTCAACAATGGTTTTGAAGCACCCTCATCTATAACCACACTAACTCTGGGGCCTCAAACAATTCATGGAAACGTGAAACTAAGATATTGGATTTTCCACATAATTTTGAAGCTCTGTCATATATAAAGTTAGCTAAAAGGAAATGTTGCCCTTAAAGGAAACGAAAGGTGAACAAGACTTTTCCAATATTTTTCACTGCCTTAAAATACCATTACAATAAAAAAAAATACCATTACAATAGCTGAATCAAAGAGATAAGAAAACATGTTACTCAAAATTTCATTACTCCAGCATATTCGGATTTATTCTCTCATCTCCACCCATCTCTAATGTTCATTCTCAATGCTCCTTGCCATAGAGCCTGTTCTGACTCATGGTCACCATGTAGGAGAGGGGACAACTGCCCTTTGTTTTTCTGAGACTGAAACACCCTACAGGACCCGAATGTCCCATCTTTCTCCCGAAGAGAGGCCGAGGGCTTCTGACTGCTGACGTTGGGGTTCGCAGTGCAGCACGTTACCACTGTTAAACATATGTGTATCCATCTATGCATACACCTATACAATCCACTCTTAGCCAGTCAATCCTGACTCAGTGAGCCCATAAGATGGAGCAGAATTTCCCTTTGCATTTCCAAGGGTGTCGACGCTTAGTGAAACCAACTGCTACCTCTTTCTCCCAAGGAACAGCTGGTAGATTCCAACCCCTGACCTCTTAGTTATCAACTGGGTGCTTTAATCACTATGGCAACAAGGCACATCATGAATATATGTGATTATATATTTTACTTCTTATGGGAACGTGCACATATAGTCGTTTTGCTGTAAAGTAAATTTGATCTGAATAATTATTTAAAGATCATTCCCATTCATGATGAAAATATGTAATACGACCATTAGAAAATTGTGAATTACTGTGCCTAACTACCTTTCAAATGTCACGTTTTGTTTTTAAATCTAGCCTGGATTCTCTATTGCCGCTGGCAGGCAGCTTTAATGAAAATCATCTCCCAGGCAGCGGCAGCTTCCACTTTAGTTTTAGTCACAGCAGCTCCCCTGATTAGCCCCTGCAGGAGCAGCCGCAGGCCGAACCTCAATCTGCTCTCCAGAGTCACAGACGTGTGTAGCACAAGACCACTGGTTATCAACAGTCAGAACCCAACATGACTGCCTTTCTGTTTGCCTGAATCATTTTGCATGCTCAAAATAGCCATAGATGTTCACATAATGTGCATTGTCTACAAAATGTAAGCATGAGGCTAATAATTTGGTATGTTGCGATTTTTGTCCACTAATGATATATGATGTACAAGCACATGGAGCGTTTGCATAACAGCGGAAACCACCGCCACCTACAGTTTTCATTCTAATCTTTCGTATTTAATCTCATGGACTTGTGCTCTTTGGTTTCCTGCAGGTTTTCTGTATAACTCAACAGGTGCAGGATCTGCATCGTTCTCTCCAATTTTTATGTAGAAAGGGCACAGCATGTAAGTGAAGTTTTATTTAGAATGAATTTCACCATCAAAGAGTCTAATTGAATAGTTCTTATGCTGGCAGAATTTTTATGAACGTGCAACATTTTATTGTGATAGTTGTAAGTTTGGACTCTGTTCCTCTGAATTAACTGGCTCTAAGTTCTTGGCATCTAACAAGTTATTCTGAACTTAAAAAAAAAATCCATCCATGGGTATTTCAGTACTTATGTGTATATCTGTGGGCTTTTGTTCTTGTGCTCATAAAACAGCCTAGGTTTTCAATGGATCTAATAAAATCGAGGCCAAGACATGTCCAAAAGGCATGCTCTAATAAAACTGGGAACAAGGGATTATATAAGTGGTCTATTTTTAGGAGACCAAAGACAACCAGCATTGTGGCTTGTACAGGGAAGGGAATATTTGTAGAGTAGGTAGACTCTGCCTTAATACAGTTTCTCATGTTGTTGTTGTTGTTGTTGTTTGTTTATAAATAATTGAATCATTTTATTGAGGGCTTGTACAACTCGTATCACAATCCACACATGCATCCATTGTGTCAAGCACATTTGTACATTTGTTGCCCTCATCATTCTCAAAACATTTGCTTTCTGCTTGAGCCCTTGGTATCAGCTCCTCACTTTTCCCCCTCCCTCCCCACTCTCCCTGCCACATGAACCCTTGATAATTTATAAAGTATTATTGTTTTGTCATATCTTACACTGTCCGACATCTCCCTTCCCCCACTTTTCTGTTGTCCGTCCCCCAGGGAAGGGGTTATATGTAGATCCTTATAATCGGTTCCCTCTTTCTCCCCACCTTCCCTCCACGTTCCCAGAATCACCACTCTAACCACTGGTCCTGAAGGGATCATCTGTCCCGCATTCCCTGTATTTCCAGTTCCCATCTGTACCAGTGTACATCCTCCAGTCCAGGGGGATTTGTAAGGTAGAATTGGGATCATGATAACGGGAGGAGGAAGCATTTAGGAACTAAAAGTGTATGTTTCATTGTTGCTACATTGCACCCTGACTGGCTCATCTCCTCCCTGAGACCCTTCTGCAAGGGGATGTCCAGTTGCCTGCAGATAGGCTTTGGATCCCCACTCCGCACCCTCCCTCATTCACAATGCTATGATTTTTCTGGTGTTTGTGGTGACCCCGCCCCCCAACCATAAAATTATTTTTGTTGCTACTTCATCACTGTAATTTTGCTACTGTTATGAATCGGGCGACCCCTGTGAAAGGGTCATTCGACCCCTAAAGGGGTCGCAACCCACAGATTGAGAACCGCTGCTTCAGGGAGTAGAATGCCTCCTCTTTCTCCCACGGAACAGCTAGTGGTTTTAAATTGCAGCCTCTGCAGTTAGCAGCCCAACGTGTAGGCACTATGCTACCAGGACTCCTTGAGGGGAGAGAACCTCGGCCTTTCCCTGCAGAGCCTCTTCTGATCATTGTGAACTGTGGTTTGTAAACTGCTGGCTTTGTGCTTATCAGCCCAACTCACCACCACTCTGCCCCCAGGGCTCTATGTAGGGTTGGAATACATATCTAAAAATATTAAAAAACAAACACACAAATGTACGTATCTATAAAATGAGGCTTGGGGGATTCATAAGGCATGAAGAACAGGTCTGAGAATTCATGTCTGTCTGTTGGGGGATGGAGTAGAGTGGAGGAGTGGTAAAATAAAATGTAAACAAGTTAGTGTTCGATTTAACATGATCATTATTCTTTGTGGTGGTATAGCGGTGACATGTGGGCACTACCACAAGGTCAGCCATTAGGAAGCACCAGCCGCTGTGAGGACAAAGACGAGGCTTCGATGCCATAGAGTTACAGTCTGCAAAACCCAAGGGACAGTTCTGCCCAGTCCTGTAGGGTCTCTAGGAGTTGTAACCACCTCCATGGGAGATAGTGGCGTGTTAGACGGCAAAGAGGGAGCACTTGACTTTACAGAAAGGTTGTCCGTTTGAACCTGCTTCCAGGTGCGCTGGAATCAACTAGCTGGCTAAGTGTTTCTTTTCACTGGAAGAAACATATCTGACAGTGCTTGCTCTTTAGAATGTCACTCCAACAATTGCCGGCAAAATATAGATTTAAAAAGTGTTGTTCAACATCACACATTCAAGGCGGAAGGAAATGTAGGTATCTAAGTTACCTAGTGCTGGGAAGGGTTATTTAAATGGGCGCCTTTCACAAACAGGACATTGATTTTCTCACAATTGAGGAGACAAGGAGTTTGGATTCCCGGGTCCGACTCTAGGAGAAGGCTTTCCTCTTTGTTGGCTCTCAGCGAAAGTCCTTTCTCCTGGACTCGCTAGTGATCTTATGTGGTTCAGCCGCTCTCTTCCCCCTTGCATTCTGAGATTGGCTGAAGACTTCACTCATACTGCCTTGTTAACATAACAAAGAAAACGGATTCTTCAGTGGGATTATAGTCACAGGTATAGAAGTTAGGATTTGCAATGTATGTTTAGGGCTACAATTCAATCCATAATGCTAGAAATATCAACTCATAATCCTGTAAGTTTTCTCAACAACCCTCCCATCCTCAGTCCCAGCCCCACCCCTGATTTATTGTGTTTTCTTCCTTGGAGACACCAACACCCAAACCCACTGCCATTGAGTTCACTCTCACTCAATGAAAAGAATAATAACAAAGCCTCGCTGTTATCAAATCAATTCTGGCTCATAGCAATCCTGTAGGCAGAGTAGAACGGTTCCTTAGAGTTTCTGAGACGAAATCTTTACGGGGCAGAAAAGCTAGTTCATTTGAACTGCTGACCTTGCCGTTAGTATTCCAACTGCTGTGGAGTTGGCACAATCCACGATGCCACCTGGGCTCCTTATTCCAACTTAAAGAGATAACAAAATATTGATCTGCTTTTAAATGCCCCTTAAAACCTAGGATGTTGAGACTTTGTCTCCTGTAGTTCTGATTCCTTATCAGGAGCAACCAATTCCTGAAGAATGACATCATGCTTTACCAAGCAGAGGGTCACCGAAAACAGAGAGTGACTTTCAATAATATGGATTGACACAGAGGTTGCATCAGTGGACTCAAAATAATAACAGTGAGCATGGCACAGGATGGGGCAGTGTTTCCTTCCATTGCACACCTGGGTCCATATGGGTCAGAATGGACCTGACCATGCCTAACGGCAACATAATTCCCAACCCCCAAACCCCACCATCGTGTCCATTCCAACTCAGAGCAACCTTCTAGAACAGAGTAGAACTGCCCTGGTAGGTTTCCGAGACTAAATCTTTACCTGAGTAGAAAGCCTCTTCTTTCTCCCATGGAGTTGCTGGAGGTTTGAACTGCTGACCTTGAAGTAAGCAGCCAACTATAACCCCTACACCACTAGAGCTCTTCAAATAATTAGTCATCATTAACCATAATAATTGTGATTTTAAAGTTTTGATAGCAGCAGGTATGTATATCCTGTTGCCTGTATAAAACATGTGTGTGTACATTCATCCATTATAGCTCTGTGTTGGATATGTTCATTTGACTCTCCAAGGTCTCCCTGTGTCCTTCACTTGCCTTTCTATCTGGGGAAGCTGACTTGTACGAATTTTATCAGTGGGTTTCTATGGCCTCAGGCTTCCAGTTGAATTAGACAAATCAGACACAAAACAAGAATAAAGAATAGAAGAGGAGACACAAAAGGACATCATTCCTCTGCATGATCCCTGAGATTACCTAAGGTTGTTATGTCCGGAGACAGAAGTTCAGTGCTCATTCAGAGTGGTCTTTTCTACACAGATCTCTCCTTCTTGATTCCAGTACTTTCTACTGGTCCTCATCCATTCAGGATCAGAGGTGGTAAGGGGTTCCTCATTTATGCTCTAGTCCATGTGATTCTGCTATGTCTTGTTTTATCTATAAATGCTCCTCAGAAGATCCAGTTCTATTGTGTCATCTATTTTCGTTACAAGGCTAATATAATGTGTAAGAATGAATCATGTTTTTGGCATTAATTCTATTTTTAAACAAAGATGTATTCTAGAAAGCATCTCTGCTTAGCTTCCTAGGATTGTTTTTCACAAAGTAGCACAGGCTGGATGGCTTTAAATACCAAGAATCTTGTCTCTTGCAGTTCTTGGAAGTAGCAGTCAAGAAATTAAACACTGTAGTACATTGCAGTTATTCCTATGAGGGTTAAGGTGCACTTGACTCAAGCCATGCTACTTTCAATTGTCTCACATGCATGTGAACGTTGAGCAATGAATACAGAATATTGCAGAAAAATTTATGCATTTGAAATCCAGTGTTAGCAAAGAATATTAAAAATCGAATCCATGGTATCAGCAGGGCCATGTTTTCACCAAAGGCTTTATTGGAAGGTTGTCTTCCCCCACACCCTGATCACCACACCCCCAGCTTTTTGTAACGCCAGGCAACAGGCCATGACCTTTGGCAACTGAGGTAGTTAGTTTATTGTGCCAACCTGGCCGATAAACACATGTGGGGTTAATTGAAGGGTGGAGGCATAAATGGCTCGCTGAGCCTTACCTTTCTAGTTCTCGGGTCTTTTGCTTTGTGATGGTTGGACCAGGGTGGAGCTGCGTTAGCCAGTTTCCTACTTCGGCTTGCAAGGCTCACTTCCTGAAAGACATCCCTGAGGAGAAGCCACATGGACCTACCTCAATGCAGCCCTGGGTGCTGGAGCAGCCATGTGGAGACCCCTGCCAGCACTGAGATGCTTACACATTCACTGATTTGGCATTCCTCCTGCAGTCGGCATCATTACATGTGTTTTGTGAGATGGAGGAGGACTTTGTGGATTGGTGTTGGACATATGGGTTAATGTTGGACTTGTGGGCTTGGGCAGCACTGGGTTGGCATGCTTTCTTGATGTGCACTTATAAAACTCTCTCATGATGAGGGCAATGAATGTACAAATGTGCTGTACACAATTGATGTATGTATGGATTGTGATGAGTTGTATGTGCCCCTAATAAAATGATTTTTAAAATAAATAAATAAAACTCTCTCTTATACATGAGTTTCTGTACTACAGCAACCCAACGCCATCTTTCCCTCTGTCTCCTCTTGGTCCTCTTCCCTGTGTCTCTTCTCTTTTAAAACTTCCAGTCACGTTGGATTAGGGCCACTGTGCTGCAGTATGGAGCCCTGGTGGCATAGTGGTTATGTGTTGGACTGCTAATCATACAAGGGAGAAATGGAAGCCTTTTTGTCCCCATAAATAGTCTCAGAATCCCACAAGAGCAGTTCTAGGGTGTCCGATAGAATCACTAAAAGCATCAGAAGAGATCAGCGGGTTCGGGGTGGTATGTCCGTAGACAATTTGACAACCCCTCTCAGAAGGGCCACACTGACAGGATGATAAATCCAGGGTGTGGTACAGCACTGATGGACCACATAACTATCCTCTAGTTCTTAAATATTTTCTCATAATATTATGTTATGGCTTTTATTTGCCATTGATCGTGTCAGATTTATTTAGGTTAATCTGTGTATTTAAGATTGCTTGATGAAAACCAAAATAGATAACCCTTCAGAAACAGTAACAGGAGTAATGGTTCCCGATGGTATGAGAAGGGAGGGCAAGGGAAGGGGGGTTAGGGAGCTGATAGCATTGATGACTGTATAACTCCACTCAGTGGGATGGGACAACAGAATTGCACATGAATGGATATATTGGATGTGTAATATATGGCAATAATAATGATAGGTTCTGGGGGAGGAGGGATGGAAGGTGGGAGGGATAAAGGGGAGAAGACATCAAGGAGTTCAAAAAGAAAGAAAATGTTTTGAAACTGATTGTGGTAGCAATTGTACAATACTGTTTGATATGATTGAACTATGGAATGTTATAACATCTCTAAGAGCTACTAATACAATGATTTTTTAAAAGTCAGCATCAAATCAATGTCAGTGAGTTTTTTTCTACCCTAGTATGAAATGATGTTAAATTAAATCTATCAAGAATCAATTTCCAAATAAGGCTACATTCACAGATACTAGTGCTTAGGACTTCAATATCTCTCTTGGGTACATAATTCAACCCATAGCATTATGTATCAACAAAGACATAAATTTTACAAATATAAGATAACATTATCATTACTTCTTATATAGTTCCTTGGTGGACTAAGGAAGAGGATAGATACATTAAAAACATATTTAAAAGATCTAACTGAATCCTTGACTTAAAATATTACACTACTGTAAGTTCATTTCTAGGGATTAATAATTGTTAAGTCTTTACAGGAAGTCTTGAGTATTTTAAGAGATCATTGACTAGAGCCTGAATTGGCTGTATTAAAAAATAAGAGAAAGTTACCGCTAAATTGGAATAAATATAAAAAATGATGTTAGATTTTAATGGGTATAGAAAAAGAATATTTGTACTTGTGCTTTATAGTTTTTAATTTGAGATTTTAAATATACCATAGAGTTAATATACCCTCTAAAAATCCTCAATAAAGCTATATATTATAGTAATCAAATTGAAATAATACCTTATGCATTTTAATTAGTAGTAATAATACATTTTGCAAAATAAAAGCTTTAGAAAAATTGCAGCGATTCCTATCTAGGGACCACCCACTTGTAACTCTCTGACTAAATATAGAGTTAAAACTTCTGGCAAGTCTTTATAGATTCTGCTATATAGTGCCAAGCATCTATAATAAGAAATTGGAAAATATGTTTTACATGCTTTGACTTTTGTGACTATTGTATCCAAAATTAAATATTTTAAGCATTGATCTTCTTTTAGTGGGAAAAAAGGCTGTAAATGCACAACAGCAGTAACTAAGTAATATTTGATCATTTGTTGTAGTGATGGGTTGCTGATGAGGACATGCAGCCTGCTGCTGTTCATTGGGTGCCCACGAGTCAGCTTTGACTCAGAGTGAGGAACGCCATGTACAGTAGCATGAAGCACTGGCCCTGCACCATGCTCACCACTGTTTTTGTGTCTGAGCCCATTGTTGCCAGAACAGATCAATCCATCTTGTCAAGAACATTCCTCTTGTTCACTGTTCCTCTTCTTTTCCCAGCATGGTGTCGTTTGTCAGAGACTGGCCTCGCTTAATAACGTGTCTCAAGTATGTGAGACAAAGTCTTGCCATTCTTGCTTTGAAGGAGCATTCTGGATATATTTCTTCCAAGACAGATCTGCCTGTTCTTCTGGCAATCTATGGCACTTTCAACAGTCTTTCCCAGCACCATAACACAAGTGCATTGATGTGTACAGCCCAGAGTGCATTTGGAGTTGTTGTTTTCTTTTTTTAATGGGAGCCAGTCTGCCATTCACAACACTCCGTACTTTTCCAGTTGCTGAGTCTGATACCTCATTGCAACAGCTGCATAGAACTAACAGACCATTTTCATGACCAAAGGGTTTATTAAGGAAGCTAACAGGTTTCTATGCATGTGAGAAATGCTCAGGATACAGTTCTTCAATTAGCACATGTTACAAAATTCTTTCAGAGCTGCTGATGACTGTGTAAAGAATATGCTACTCTGTTGTAAACTTCAGCCTGAACATATTTAGTTCAAGCTCTGGGGTCATCAGACCCAGTTCCCACTTTAAGTGTTCTGTGGCATCCCACTTCCAGAAGCCACAATTTGAAGGCATTCAGCTCTACCTCCATGGGTCAACAAGTTCAGCTCCCCCAATTAAGTGCCTAGAGGCACCCACTCCATAAGCCAGCCACATATCCCAGAGCACTCAGCTTCACTTGCTCTATGGGCTAGGGAGTTCACCCCCCTCTCGCAGGCCCTGGCTCTCGGTTCTGCAGCAGTTGTCACTGCTCATCTGGAACCGCTCAAATGTCACAGCTGTCTTGTGGATTCAAAGGGTTCACTATACATGGATTTCAGCATCCAGAGGATGCTCCAGTCCTGGTTCTTGGTGGTAGTGAAAGCTCTCTCACCCATCCACTTCATTCCATTCCTATCCCGACTCATTTTATACCCAGCAGTATGGCACTCGAAATGCATTATGTTAATAACTACTCACAAGTGATTCTGTCAGTATCTTCCTGGCCTTCTCACCCAGACCATGCAACAAAGGTTCCTTCCGTGGGCATCACAGAGACTTTGGCTACAAGCATTAAATAAGCCACTGTCCCTGCCAGAACCTTCCAAAGTTTTACAAAAGGAGCATGCTAAGGAGCACTTGTTGCAGAATGGTTACATGATCCAAATGTTCGGCAGTTCAAAACCCAAGGCGGTTCCTTAGGAGTAAGAATAGGTTTTCTAAGCCCCTAAAAAGTTACAATCTCAGAGACCCATGATGAGTCAGCATTGCCTTGATGGCAGCGAGCGAGAAGGGCAAATAATATTGCCAAAGGTAGTCTGTCCAAGGCAAAGCTTATAACTGAAATTCAATCAGGCAGTTTTACCAGGAGGTTTATACTAATTCTATGAGGCTAATATTGACAGGTTATACACAGAGGGTTATACATAAAAATATAAATATTAAATTAAATATAAATGTTAAATTAAATCCTCAGCGGTACTTAGTGCCATGAAGTAAGAAGTAAGCTGAAGGTCACTCAATCATAATATTTATTACGCAGCAAAAATGTGTCTGCCTGTTGCTTTCTAAACTAGTGTAGATCATGATAGACTATGAACTTCTTGAGCAAAAACATTTTTACCTTTTCAAAAATCTAGTAGCAACTACTGATCTTTATATGTCACCTTCTATGTTGTAAATAATATTCTAGGGGCTTTTAGCACATTAATTTCGATAATGCTAAAATGTTTTGTGGCCATTTAAAAATTAATATTAGCATCTGTTTTGCAGACGAGGAAACTAAAGGACAATGGAAGAAACGGAGTTGCAAAGATTTGCTCTAGAAACACAGCTAATTAAGTGTCGGAACACAGCCACTTTCCCTTCCATCATTTGTGTTGTATGTGTTGTTAAGCGCTGTGGTGAAAGGGTTGACCTTTCCTACATCGTCTTCCAGGCTGTGGTCTTCGCGCGGGGTAGTAGCTGGGTACTTAATTCTGCCCTCCCAGGATGCAGCCCTCCTTCTCAGGAGTTAATTTAGTGTTGATTGAACTAACACGAACTTACTGCTTTCTGATGATAGTTGGCAGAGACCTTTGTGTTTGAAGGCAGAGGAATCCTGTCGGAGCCACCACATGGAGAAACAAACGCCCCCTTTCTGATTAATTTATAGGAAGAGGAGGTATTCATTTCTTTCTTCCCTGGAAATTACAGATTTTCCTCTATAGGTTTCTGAAAAACCTTATTCTTGACTGGCAGTTTGTGAAATTGGTTTTGTATATACAGTAAAAATCATTATATTAATACCATAACTTATTTTTAAAAGCTTCATCATTCAACTGTGCTAACTTTATATGCACCTGAAGAACAAAATAGGTTTAAAATGCACTAGAGAGCACATTTCTTTATAAATCAAGAATGTCTTATACTAACAAACTCTGTTATAGGAATGCATAGTCACATAATACATTTTATTAAAATGAGATATAAACATA
The DNA here is from genome assembly GCF_000313985.2 of Echinops telfairi. Taxonomy (NCBI): domain Eukaryota; kingdom Metazoa; phylum Chordata; class Mammalia; order Afrosoricida; family Tenrecidae; genus Echinops; species Echinops telfairi. Next base: position 65,368,333 of record NW_022103915.1, read on the forward strand.
CCACTAATTGGTTATAATAAGTCTTAAGTTATGTTTTAATGTATATGCTACCGTGGGGTTTATCAGACTGAACTTTATCAGTCACCATGAAGTCTGTACAATGAATGACCACCTAGGTGTGTCACCGTGTGACTGTGCTCCACAGGGCTTTTAGGGACTGGTAGTTCAGATGTGGTTTCTCAGACCTTTCTTCCAAGAATCTCTGGACAGGCTTCCAGATTATTGTCAAAGGTGAAGAGAGTTACCTATTAAGGCTCCTACCTTACTTTGTAATTGGATCTTTGTCCTTGGTTCCTGAGAGAGAATACTGAACTCTGAGAATTTCCTGAGAAATGGAGGTGCCTCTGTTATAAATGGAGCCCTGTGAGAGGTCAGCAGCTAATCACAAGGTTTGTGGTTCACAGCACCCCCAGCACCCCCAGGGGCGATCCTGAGAGATGAATTTATAGCAAATTGATAGCTCCTGAATTTATAGCGAGTTTCAGAATTTTGCATATGTTAAGATAATTTTACAAAAATAATTAGGCATTTTTTAATTTGGCTTAATCTGATTTGTTTTTCTTTTCCCCTCTACGGCATTGTTTAAAAAGTCTACCTCCATCTGGGCCTAGGTATATTTGTGTGTTAAATTATTTTCATATTGTTATTATTGTTCCTTATATTTATTGATAATATTTTACAAATTATAAACTTTCCAGTGAATTAACAAAATGTTTTCAAAGCCTATTCCTACCAGAGCTTGTTATGAATTTGCTTTCAAAATAAAGCAAAATTTTAATGAATATTTATTAAGTTCCTACATGACAATACCATTTGAGTACTTTTAATAACATTGGCTTATTGTCGTATTTATTTAACATTTTTAATGACAATTTTTCTGCAAATCACATTTGCACTTTCAAAATTTACCTATACTCAAAGTTTTCAACACCTATGCTTTCACCAATCTCTGGGGAGTTGCTTCTAGGACTGGGATTCTCCAGTGCAGTTAGCTCATGGGGGTCACCTTCTCTGTGGGTGGGACTAGGAGGTGGACAAGGGAGAGAGTGTTACATTACTGCACAGTAATGACTCCACTGCATTGACTACAGACCCCTGTGGCACTGGCCATGGAACACAGTCACCGCAGACTCTGGGGGAAAGGGGGCAGGGGCAGGGGGCCATTTGATGTCATTGCTTTGGCCAGTCAGGGGTTGTGGTCCACATCCTTTACACCTGTGTGGTTACAGCACTGCCCCTAAGCCTGCTAGCGAAAGTCCAGTGTGTGGGTACTCTGCTTCACAGCACACTTGCTACCAGGCTAGTTAAGAAAAGCCTTTGTTGTTTTCACATCTGGAACTCTGCATTTGTGGTTTTTCCAAAATCTGTCAACTTGTCAACTTTTCCAGGCAGACATTCAGCCTTCTAAGAATAATCCTTACCTTGTTCTTGACTGTCTTTCTTCTGGATGGCCCAAACCAAAGCCATTGCCATCACGTCAGTGCTGGTTCATCGTGACTGTGTAGGACAGAGTGGAACTACCTGATAGGAATGCCAAGGCTGTAAATCGTTCCAGAAGCCCACTCTCGCAGGACAATGCACTTGCTCAGTTTTCAAGAGTACCAAGTGCTGTGCTTTCAAAATTTCTTTGGAAAACTTTCCTTGTTCACTTTACAGCCCTGATGTTGCCCCATCAAATTGCTTTCTGTTCCACAAACACAATAACCATTTCAAGGAGCATGATTTCAGTCCCTCGTGATCTTTAGCATGGTGCAAATAGAAGAGTGAAGAATTCTTTTTTGTGGGGAGAGGTTGAGGGAGACAGAAACACCACCTTCTGAAGTACATAAACTTAGATGAAAGATATGTTGAAAAATAGTAGTTTCACATTTGGATTTTTAGTTGTTGTTGTTTAATAAGAGATCGTCTGATTTTGTAATAATACTTTTTGATTTTTTCTGGTAGAAGCAAATGATATGAAGTATTAGGCTTCCAAAGTTGCCTTGTCCATTCATCTTCATAGGATTTGACACTCCCTCTTGAATTGTTAAGGAGCCCTGACAGCACAGTGAGTTATGCATTAGGTTACTAACCAAAAGGTCAGCCGTTCAACCCACCAGCTGTCAGATGGGAAAAGAGGTGGCTGCCTGTTTCCATAAAGATTTATAGCTTCAGAAACTGTAGGGAACAGTTTTACTTTGTCCAATAAAGTGGTTAGAAGTTGAAATCAACTCAACAGCAGTGGGCCTGGGTTTGAGTGGTAAGCCCTTCCATCAAGACATTACTAACACTGTCAGCAGCTCCTACATGTTGCTGGTAAATTAATAAAGGTGGTTCAAAGATTGTTCTTTGGCATTAGACAGCTCAAGGGGTTGAATCCTTAATCAGTCACACTAGATAAGTGATTTGTTCCATCTACCTCAATGTCTTCAGAATAAAAGCAGAGTATACAGTATAGGGTTCACACAAAGCTTATTGAAATGTAGCTTGCAAAATGAATGCATGACACTGAGTAAGTGCTCAACTTGTTTTATAAAACCCCATCTTTAGTAAGGCCACTGTTATGATTATTCTGTTTCATAACAAATCACTATCTTCTAATTTTTAGAAGGTCATTATCCCTCTGTATTCTGTAAATGACACTTTCCCCCCTCTTAAGCCCTTCATTGCTCTATACACACACCAACATTCATTTTTTCCTATGTATATGTTTGTGTATATATTAGTCCATATGATTTTCAGGTTATTGTAAAAAATTCTCAGGTATAGTGTCAAAAAACAAAACAAAATAACAATAAAATAAATAATAGCCATAAATAATAACCCAAATCTGGACTTAGATAGGGGATGTGTTTAAATGCCAGTGAAGACTGAAGAAGAATCAATGCACTTGAATTATGGTCCTGGTGAAGAATATTGAAAGTACTTTGCATGGTCAAAAGAACAAACAAATGTGTTTTGGAAAAGTTACAGCCAGAATTCTCCAGATCTTTTCTCAAGTACTTGGGACATGTTATCAGGAGAGACCAGTCCCTAGAGATAAACATCATGCTTGGTCAAGTGCAGGATCAGCGAAGAAGAATACCTGGATAAGATGGATTGACACAAGGACTGCAGTAATGGGGTCAAACATAGGAACAATTGTGAGGATGGACAGGGCAAGACCTGGTGGCGTTTCATGCTGTTTTACAAGGTCACTCTGAGTCATAACGGACTCAATTGCACTTAACAACAACACAGACATTTAAAAAATCTGATTATTGGAATGGTGTAGCCAAACCAGCTAAGCAGGTGCCATCAAGTTGCCTTCAACTCAATGTAACGCCATGTGTGTCAGAGTAGAACTGTGTGCCATGGTGTTTGGTTTCCAACGACTGACTTTTGGAAGTAGCCCACCACCCTTTTTTTCTAAAGAACTCCTGTGTAGACTTGAGCCACACTTTTTTTGACTAGCTGCCAGGTGTATTGACTGTTTGCACCACCAGAGACTCCAGCCAGAGAGAGACTAATATGTGAGAGTGATATGAACAGAGAGTGTAACTGAATAATTCATCAGGTTATATGTTGGCACAGATGATTGTAGATTAAAATTCAGGGCACAGTGGGAAGAGAGAAACTTTGCTAAAGTTAAGTTGTGTCATAGCAGCTGCTATGTTATCCCAATTGATCAATGAGAACAAAGTGTTCAGCTAATCTTGTCTGAGGCAAAGAATGGAAAATTTAAAGGCCCGTGTTTGGCCTTGCTATAGGAAAAGAAGGGCATATCTGTGAGTGAGCCTTAACCACAAGCCAGGACACAAAAGTTTGGAGGGGAATTCTTAAAGTTTGCTGTTTTCCAGGAGTACAGGTCTAGAGCAATGGTTAATGTTGCTGAAAGTACTCATTCTTCTCTTTTATACTCATAAAAATCAAAATCTTTCTTAATACATATGTACAAAACCCAACTCTTCTGTTAAGGTTTCCAAAGTAAAATAAAATAGTAAAAGAAACTTTTTAAGTTTATATAAACTAAACTATCTTTTGATTTGTGGGCAATTAGCATTCTGACCTTTATTTCACTTCTTGATTTGGAAGCAGTCATTTTTCCTTTCTCTCCATTCTCTTCACATGTACAGTTTCACTACCTGATGCAATCTCAGAATAATCCAATGGGTGGATGGTGCATAGGGTTCTTTTTCACGTATTCACTAGTCTTCTCACTGTAAGTGTGGGGAGGTTAGCGTTAAATAGCCTAGGTGTGAAACCCCATTCTAAAACATACTAGCTAGATGATACCTTGGATAAATTACTTGCCCCTTTTCTGTATTCATTACTACATCATAAAGTTATTATAAGGATTAAGGGTTCATAATTTTTGCTGTGCCCTTGTTATTATTACCTTTTAAAGTCTTATAATGTAGCATTGGTTTGCAAAGTTGAAAATTGTACTTTGATTAAGGTTAAAGGTTGCACCATCTATTAGTGTACTTGATGTTAATAAATTGTACACCTGTGAGGATGTGACCAATGCTATGTGACGTATATATTTATAACAACAACAGCACAACTGCTGAAGATGCTTATGTATGCACACATACTTCAAGAGATTTGTTTTTCAGTTTGGATGTTTTGGCTCATAGTTTCATACAACATTCCAATCAAAGATCTAATATGGTGAGTGCTTCTCTCCTCCTTCCTAACTCATTGTGTTGCATAGAGCCTGGGGGCCTCCAGAGCCTGTTTCCCGAAAAGTAAGACATCCCCCGAAAATAAGACCTACTTATAGTTTTGCTCTCGCTGAAATATAAGGCATCCTCCCCCAAAATAAGACCTCCCCTAAAATAAGGCCCCCCAAAGCTACCGTAACTCTAGACTCTGGAATGTAGCGGCGGGTGCTGCCACACAGCTCACTGTTGGCCGCAGCGCAGCCAGAGCAGGCAGGAAGTGTGAGGTCACTTTTAATAAAACAATAAACAATAAATGTGTACCATATTCTTCTTCATGGAAAAATAAGACATCCCTTGAAAATAAGACCTAGCACATCTTTGGGAGCAAAACTCAATATAAGACACTGTCTTATTTTCGGGGAAACAGGGTAGGAAGCACTCATCCACACTAAGATAATCAATTTCATTCGCCCAGAGCAATAAGCTGATCTATTTCACTCAGAGTAAGTATTCAAAATTCATTCTTGCTACAATATATGCCAGGATTTCATTACTCTTTGTGGCTGATAAATATTCCATTGTATTTATGTAGTATTCTATTTACCCATTTATCTGTTGATAAGCATTTAGGCTGTTTCTACCATTAGATTATTGTGAATTGTGTGCTTCAGTGAACACTGGTATACAATTATCTGCCTACATTCCTGATTTCAATACTTTTTAGTATGTGGGGGCTTCAAAAAGTTCATGGAAAATTCCATTACCTTTTAATTCAATGTTTCAATAAGCTTTCTGTTTTAATCCCCTAGCATGTACCTAGGAGTGGAATTTCCAGATCACATAGTAATTCTATGTTTAATTTGAGTCCAAAGATTATTAGCGGTTACCAGAAGGGAGAGGAAGGAAAGGTGTGTGTGTGTGTGTGTGTGTGTGTTATATTTAGGAAAACCTGAATTTCTATGAACAATTATGAAGAAAATCAGAAACAGTAATAATAGTTGAACAATGTGATAAGTATAATTAATGCTAATAAGTTTAGCAAATAAGAATACTCAAATGACAATTTATTACATATATATTTACCACAATAAAAAAATCACAAAGAAAATACATTTTTTTAAGTTACCCAACATGTTTGAAGGAGGATCTTTAATAAATAGGTTGCTTTGATTAATATTGGTATTTGACAATTGAATAATAAAAAAGAGCTATTTTTATATGTTGTCTTAAGGAACCCTTTTAGGCTGGTTTTTGCCAGTGTAGCTGATCTTCAGCCCAGAAACCGTGCAATATGTACATTTTCCCCTATGCCTGTTCTGTTGCTTGAACTTACCTCTGTGGACTCTTGTTGTTCTTATCCTTTTGCTCTTGGCTGACTTTGCGCAGCATAATGTCCTCTAAGTCCTTCAATGAGATACAGTGCCTCATTGTTTCTTCACTGTGTTTTAGGCATGCATAGTACTCCATTGTGTGTATACACCAGGGTTTTTTAATCCATTCATCTATTGATGGAAATTTAGGCTGCTTCTAATTCTTTGCTAATGTGAACTGTGTACGGATGAACATTGGAGTGCATATGTTTGGTCATGGCCTGTTTCTTCTGTGTGTGTTGGACTGGGTAGACTAGAGAAACAAATTAGTAAACACACATATGTGTATAAGAGAGCGTTATATAAAGGGTGATTTTACATTAAGAAAGCATCCCAACTTAGTCCAGTCCAAGCCCATAAGTCCAATATTAGCCTATATGTCTGATACCAATCTATAAAGTCCTCTTCAGACTCCCGAATCACATGCAATGATGCTGAATGCAGGATGATCAGAGGCCAGGGGGAAGAAAGTCTTTGGATCCAGTGGCATTGTAAGCCTCTCAGCGCTGGCAGGGGTCTGTCTATACATGGCTTCTCCAGCTTCAGAGGCCTGGTTGCATCACGGTAGGGCCATGTGGTTCTCCTCAGGGATGTCTCACCGGAAGTGAGAAGAGCAAGGGGTGTCTTCTACCTCTAAGCAGGAAATACAGGATTTCCCAGAATTCTCAGGAGAAGGACATGCCACACAGAGGCCTCATTGGCGATGATCTGATTGACAGGCTAGACTCCCTACACTCTTAATCCACAAATTGACAAAGGATTATATAACTACCACATTCTGGGTATATGCACAGTAGTGAAATTGCTGGGTCATAAGGTAACTCAATTTCCATCTGTTTTAGGTATCGCCAAATCGCTTTCACTGTGGCTGTACATATCTACAAGACCACCAGCAGTGAAGGAGAGTTCCTATCTCACCACACCCCTCCAACATTTACTGCTTTTTGTTTTCTTGAATTGGGCTATCTTTATGGTTTTAGGCAATATCTCTTAACTGTTTTGATTTGCATTTCCCGATGTCTAATGATCGGTAACTTTTCCTCATACGCTTATTAGCTGTTTGGGTTTCCCCCTTTGTGAAACTTCTGTTCAAGTTTTATGCCCACCTCCTCAGTGTGCTATTAGTTGTTGTTGTTGTTTTTCTTATTGAAAAGTTTCAGGATTCTGTATATTGTAGAAATAACACCTCTGTCTGATATGTCACTACTAAATATCTTTTCCCAGTCTGTGGGCTCTCTCATTACTCTCTTGATGAGGTCTGTGGATGGACACAAGGGTTATATCTTCAGTATACCCCACACATCTATGTTCTCTTCGTCTGTGAGAGTATCTTTCATTATTGCTGAAAGGCCATGTATTCCCTGCACTAAGGTTATTAGCTTTGTCCCTTTTTTTTTTTTTTCCGTTTATGAGACTGATAGTTTTGGGTTTTACCTCGAGTTCTGTGATCCATCTTGATTTTGTCCTTGTGAATGGGGTGAGGTAAAGATCTTGGTTCATTCTTTTGCAGGTTGATATCCAGGTTTTCGAGCAACACCATTTGTTAAAAAGGGCATCTGCATCCCATTTGATTTTTAGGGTCCCTTATCAAAGATCAGTTGTCTGTATTCTGCTGTTTTTATTTCTGGATATTCTTAGCCATTAGTTTGAGTATCTATCATTAAACCAATACTATGTTGTTTTGACAACTGTGGCTATATAATAAGTTTTAAAGTCAGGTAATGCAACACCACCACCACCACCCCCCCCACACATTATTCTTCTTGAGGAGTTCTTTGACAATTTTTGGTTTCTTCCCTTTCCATATGAAGTAGATAGTCAGTTTTTACTTTCTCTGAAAACTGATGTTGGTATATTTATCAGGATTGCATCGAACCTATATAGTGCATTAGGTAAGATTGACATTTTTACAATATTGAGTCTACCAATCTGTGAGCATGGGATATTTTTCCATTTGTGAATGTCCCTTTTGATTTCTTGTACTAATATTTGGTAGTTTTTCACATACTGATCTTCATTTTTTTGTTGTTAAGTATATCCCTAGATATTTCAATTTATGCTTGGCTATTGTGAAGGATATTACCTTTTTAAATTTATTTTTCTGTTATCTCATCAGTTGAATATAGCAATCCAAGTGACTTCTCTTGTTGATCTCATATGCTGCCACTCTACCATATTCATCTATTGCTTCCAACAATCCTATTTTGGAACCTTTGGGGTTCTCAATATACATAATCATATCACCAGCGAACAACAATAATTTCATTTCTTCTTTCCCCAGACTTACATGTTTGATATCTTTTGTCGACTTATATTATTAACTAGGGCCTCAAGGAATATGTTGAATAAAAGTGGGGATAAGGGGAATCCTTGTCTCGTTCTCTTTTTCAGTAGGAATGCTTTCATCTTTTCTCCATTGATTGTAATGCTGTTGGATTTTCATATATAGATTTACTTATATTGAGATAATTTCCTTCCAGTCCTGTCTTCTTGAGTGTCTTAATTAAGAATGGGTATTGAATATTGTTGAATGCTGTTTCTGCATCTATTGATATTATCATGTGGTTCTTGTCCTTTTTCTTCTCGATGAGCTGGATGAAGATGGATTTTCTAAATTTGAACCAACCCTGTATCCCTAGTATGAATCCTACTTGGTTATAATGGATTATTTCTGTTATACACTTCTGTATTTTATAGGCCAAGATTTTGTTAAGGATTTTTGCATCTATGTTGATTAGAGATATCAGCCTGTACTTCTCTATTCTTGCCAGATCCTTGTCTGTTTTGGTATCAATGTTATACTAGCTTTATAGAATGCATTTGGGAATTTACCGTTATTTTCTATGTTCTGGATGAGCTTGTGTAGCATTGGTGTCAGCTCTTCTCTGACTGCTTGATAGAATTCTCGTGTGAAGACATCTAGGCCTAGGCTCTTTTTTATTTGGTAGTTCCTTGGTAGCCTAATCTATGTCTTCTTTTGCTATGGGCTGTTCAAGTTCTTCACTTCTATAGGGGATAATCTGGGGAGGGTTTGTTTTACCAGGTATTTGTTGATGTCTTCCAAGTTGTTGTGTTTCTTGAAGAACAATCCTTTGTAGTGCTGTGTAATTAGTTTTTCATTTCATTGGTACCTGTTGTAATTTCCCCTGTTTTATCCCTCAACCTAGATATTGATGTTTGCTCCTTCCTATCTTTTGTTAGGTTTGCCAATGTTTTTTTGATTCTGTTAATCCTTTCAAAGAATTTTTTACTTTGTTAATTTTCTCCAATGCTCTTTTGTATTCCCACTCATTTATTTCCACCCTGATTTTTATAATTTCTTTTTTCTTTTTCTTTCTTTCTTTTATTTTTTGCTCTCACAAGGATTATTCTGTTGACTCAGTTCCAACTGCTGAATGTTTTGTGCAAGGGTATTCAACAGCCTCTCTTCTTTCTTCATATGCACATTTATTGCTATCAATCATCGTCTGTTTACTGCCTTTGCTGTATTCCACAGACTTTGATATGGTGTATTCTCATTCTCATTTGTTTCTAGAAACTTCCTAATTTCATCTGTAATTTGTGCCAATACCCACTCCTGAAGAAGTAATTTATTCATCCCCATATATTGTCCTTGTTTTTTTTAAATCTTTCTTTTTTTGATTTCCAGCTTGGTACTTTAGTGGTTAGAGAAGGAAGTCTGAGTGATGTCTGTATGTTTGAATATGCTCAACCATGACTTGTGTCTCAGCATGTGATCTATTTTTGAATATGTGCCATGTGCACTTGAAAAGAAAGTGACTTTTTTGCAGTTGGGTAGAGAGTGCTGAAAATATCAGGTCGATTTGTTTTATTGTAGAGTTTACTTCTTTAGCCTGCTTATTGAGTTTCTTTCCTGCTGACCTATTCCTCTCCGAAAGCAGTATATTGAAGCCTCCTCCTATGATTGTCAATCTCATGCTTTCTTCTTGTCCTCTTTGAAGGATTTGATTGATATATTTCATGGGTCTCTTGTTGGGCATATATATGTTTATTATGCTCACGGGCTCATGGTCTAATGATCTCTTAAGCATTACATAATGCCCATACCTATCTCTTGTTATGTCTTGTACCTTGAAATCAATTTTGTCAGAGATTAGATTTGCCACTCCTGCTTTTGGTAGATTGCCATTAGCTTGATATACCTTCTGCCAATCTTTGATACTCAACCTGTTTGTGTCTGTGAGCTTGAGATGTGTCTCTTGCAGACAACAGATTGCTGGGTTTTGTTTCATCATGCAGTCTGCTAGCCTTTGTCTTTTAATGGAGAATTCAAAACATTGATGTTCAGAGTTACTACATCCATCTGTGGATTCTTTTCTGTCATCTTATACCTTTGTGATAGATATTTTCCTTCCTCCCTTCTTAGAAGTGTGTCAGGGGTGTGTGTATGTGTGTGTGTATTCATTCTTTCCTTCTTTTCACAATTGGGTCAAAGACATCTTGGGCCTTGTTTTCATTGCTCTGACTTCTGGATAGTGGTACACTATATGGGGTTTCATGTTTGTGCTCGGTGGATGTTGGTTTTCTGATCAAGGTGAGTTGGAAAGTAATTTTTGTAGTGCTAGGTTTTGTTCGTTTGTATGTTTGTTTGCTTTAAAGTAAAAGTTTCCTGATCTGGGAAAAACTTTACCTCTCTGTCTATTTTGATAGAAAGTTTGGCTGGATAGATTATTCTTGGGTTACTGTTATTCTCCTTCAACTTTCGGAAAATGCTATTCCAGCCTATCCTCGTCATGGTTTCTACTGCTAAGTCTGAGCATATTCTTATCTGATTACCCTTATAGGTGACTGCATTTCTGTCTCTAGCTCAGTGGTTCTCAAACTTCCTAATGCTGCGACCCTTTAATATAGTGCCTCATGCTGTGGTGGCCCCCCAACCATAAAATTATTTCCAATGCTACTTCATAACTGTAATTTTACTACTGTTATGAATTGAATGAGCCCTGTGAAAGGGTTGTTCAACCTCCAAAGGGGTCATGACCCACAGGTTGAGAACCGCTGCTCTAGCTGGTCTTATGATATTCTCCTTTTCCTCAAAGTTGGATAATTTGACTACTGTATGCCTTCGTGTCTTTTGCTTTCCTTCTATATATTTCTGAAGCTATCCCACAGCTCATCAGGTATTCTCTCAATGTTCAATAATTCAAAATAGATTCTTGAGATATTCTTAAAATCCAGATCATATTTAGACTCTCATGACCTGATTTTAATTTTCTTCACCTTCAATATGAATTTGCATATGAACAATTTATGATCTGTTCTACAGATTACAGCCTCAGAAACCCTACACAGGGTCACTATAAGTCAGAATTGACTCAATGGTAGTAGGTTTTGTAGTTGTTTTACTGTTATCAATACTTTTGATATACTCTAAACAAAGTAGTGAACAGTTTCCTGCATATTTCAATTTCAAGAGCTTTACATTTTCTAGTTTTGCCTAGAGAATTCTTCCACTATCCATTACTTGCCTAGATTTCTGCTTTAGTAGAGATTGATAGTTTTTTCCCTTTCCCATCCCACACACCATGCCCTTTCTTTGTTTGACATCTCTTAATTTCTTATGAACTGAATTTGTTTTTATGTACTTGTCCATTTGGCTACTATATGTTTCTATCATTTTTTGCTCCCACTGCCATCAAGTCATTTCTGACTCATAGAGAATCTATATGACAGAATAGAAAATGCTCTCTATGGTTCCCACGGTTGTAAATACATATGGGAGCTGATGAGTCAGTGTCCACTCCATGGTAATGAGCTGACAACCTCTTCTTTCTCCCATAGAGTAGTTAGTGGTCTTGGACCTGCTGACCTTATGGTTTAAAGTTAACTCCATTATGCCACCAGGGTTTCATCATTAAAACTAGTCAAAAGATTTGTGGCAACAAAATTTAATGGGAGAAAGAAAAGAAAAATAGCATATTGGAATTTTTTTCAATTTTTCTTTTGTTTTAAAGTTAGGGTATAAATAACACAGGTTAAAAATTTTAAGGCTATATTTATTACAACTTTCTTTTCATTTAAGATGGTTTGGTGTTTGTATGGCATTTTTCACAAATATTAAGGTAATAGGATGAATGTTTTGCTTATTTGGACTCATTTGTGAATAGTAACTCCTCATTAACAAAGATTGTTTACTTGCCTTTTAAGGACTCATAGCAAAGTAGTGTGGAATAAATTATTTTTGATTACTTGCTAATCAAAGTATTATCCAAATTCAAGTACATTGCATATAGCCAAAATATCGTCTTTGTTAATTAAGAATTGGAGTCCTTGTTGGCAAGATCCAAGTGGCTCTCCACTCTGTTCATGGACAAGAGCCAACCCTAATCTAGTTCATTGAATTCATTTCCCCTTCATATTTATACATAGTATAATCCAATCAGAGTCTTTACTTCAATTTGTTTTACATTCTGATTTACTTGTTGTATGCATGAGCATCTCAAATTTTTTTCAAGCTTTTGTGCTTAAATTAGTAACCATTTCATGAAGAAATCAAAGAATTCAAAATCATTATAGGGAAATAGATTGCGAGAGTAACACCCCCAAAACTATTTCAATTGAACATGTGATTGTCCTGGTATCACTATCACTCACCTGGTATTCCATCAATTGGCTGTCATTTTGTTGTGCTGTGATGTCTTATATGCTGCTGGAAGTGATGCCCCTGATATTGGAAGTACCAGCAGGATTACCTCAAATGAATAGATTTCATCAGCGCTTCCATATTAAAAGCAGACAAAAAGAAGAAAAAAAGGAATAGGAATAAGAATAGGTTGTTTACTTCTGAGATATAAGCCACTAAAAATCTTATGAATAGAATCAAAACATTGTTAGATACTGAAACTTCATGAATAGAAGCAGACATTGTCAGAGATAGTGCCTTAAGATCAGCACCTCTAGTTGGGCAGCACTAAAAATATGAATGAGGAATAGCTGCCTTTTCAAAGTAGAGTTGACCATAATGATGTGGAGGGAGTAAAGCCGTTGGGAGTAAAGCTTTCAAGAATTTCATTAGCTGATGTAACCTGACTCAAAACCTGACTAAGAAGAAAGAGGTGCAAATATCAATTAGTAATTAATAAATTAGAATGTATGAAATATGAGTCTACAAAAATTGGAATTTGCCAAAAATTAAATGGAATGTATAAAGATCAATATTCTAGGCAGTCAGCTGCAATTACTGGTATTGGCCATTTTAAAGCAGAAAATTATATTGTGTATTCTTCTGGAAATGACAAAATCAAGAGGAATGCTGTATTTATTATCAAAAAGAACTGAACCTTTCAAGATCTATCTTGAATTATGAGATATAATTCTGTCATATAATTCTATATGTGATAGGATCATAAATGCCCACATTCAAGGAAATCCAGTTGATACAACTAATATTTAATTTTACTTATCAATTACTAAAGCTAGTGATGAAGAAATTGAAGAGTTCTATTAAAGTATTCAGTCTTAAATAGATCAAATATGCAACCAAATACAATGGTAATTATTGGTGATTGAGAGTCAAATGTTGGAAACAAAGAAGGGCAGTAATTGGAAAATAGGGTCTTGGTAATAAAAGCAAAGCTAGAGATTGCATAATAAAATTTTGCAAGCCAGTGGCTTCTTCATTGCAAAAATTTATTTCAACAACACAAATGGCAACTTTGTACATGGTTTCCAACAGATGGAATATATAGAAATAAAATCGATTATATTTGTGGAAAGAGACAATGGAGAAATTCAGTGTCAGCATCTAAAGTCAGGTCAGGGGCTAATTGTCGAAAGCCATCAACTGCTCATATGTAAGTTCAGATTGAAGCTGAAGAAAATAATAATTTAAAAAAAATCAATGAGAGCCAAATTACAAGTTTGAGTATATCCCATCTAAAATTTTAGAACATCACAAGAATAGATTCACTGCATTGAAACTTGCTCATAATCATAGAGTAGATAAGGCAAATGGAAGAAATAATGAAGTCAAATAGTTCAGCAGAAAATTTCAAAGGTCAGCTCAAAAAGACAAAGTTAATTATTATAAAGGAATTTGGAAAGACCTAGAGCTAGAAAACCAAAAAGAAAGCGCAGGGTCAGCATGTCCCAAACTAAATAACTGAAGGAAAACTCCAGGCCTCCAATCACAATATTGAAAGATTCTATGGGCAAAATATGGACTGATATAGGAAGCATCAAAAGAAGACGGAAAGAATACACAGAGTCATTATACAAAACAACAACAACTAGATGACATTCCATTTCAGGAGGTAGCATATACTGATATGGAACCAATGGTGCTCAAGGAAAAAGTTAAACTTCACTAAAGGTATTTATAAAGCAAGGCTCTAGGAATTGGTGGAATACCAATTAAAACGTTTCACCAAGCTGATGAAGCACTTATGTGTGGATGCCAGGAAATTTGGAAGACAATTTCCTAACTGACTGGAAAATATTCATTTTTTAATCCATTCCAAAGAAAGGTGACCAAAAAGAAAGCCCAAACTATAGAGCAATATCATTGATATAACATGCAAATCAAATGTTGTTGAAAATCATGCAACAGTATTTGCAGCATTATGACAAGTAGCTGCCTGAGGTTCAGACTGGATTCAGAAGAGGCTGTGGAACAAAGGATATCATCCATTGTTGATGCCCAATGGATTTTGGCTGAAAGAGCAGGCAAGAAAGACATTTACTTGTGTTTTATTGACTTTAAAAAAGTATTTAACTGTATGGATCATAAAAAGTTGTGCCCTAAGAAGAATAGGAGTTTTAGAACACTTCTTTCTGCTCATGTGGAACTTGTATATGGATTAAAAGGTAATCATTTGAATAGAACAAGGGAGCATTGCATGGCTTAAAATCAGGAAAGGTGTGTGTCAGGGGTGTATCCTCTCATCATTCTTATTCAATCTGTACGCTGAACAAATAATCAGATAAATTGGCTGATATGAAGTAGAATGTGGCATCAGGATTGGAGGAAGGCTTGTTAACAACCTGCAATATAGAGATGACATAACTTTGCTTGCTGAAAGGGAGGAGGACTTGAAGCACTTGTTGATGAAGATCAAGCATTACAATATTTAGTATAGATTACAGCTTGTTGTAAAGCAGACCAAAATCCTCACAACTTAACCAACAGATAACATTGTGATAAATGGAAAAAACATAAAACTGTAAAAGGATTTTGTTTCACTTAGATTCACAATCAAGTCTCATGGAAACATCAGTCAAAAGATAAAAGTACACATTGCATTGGGTAAATCTGCTGCACAAGACCTCTTTATAGTGTTGAAAAGTAAGGATATTACTCTGAGGACTAAGGCGTGCCTGACTCAAGGCATGGTATTTTCAATTACCTCACATGCATGTAAACGTGGGACTCTGAGGAAGACGAAAAAAGAATTGATGCATTTGAACCACAGTGCTGGTGGAGAATATTGAAAATATGACTGCCAAAAGAACAAACAAATCTGTCTTGGAAGACATATAGCCAGAGTGTTCCTTAACAGCAAGGATGGGTGGACTTCACGTCACGTACTTTGGACATGCTGCAGGAGAGACCAGTCCCTGGAGAAGGACATTGTGCTCCGTAAAATTAAAGGGCAGTGAAATAGAGGAAGACCTTGGTCAAGATGGATTGACCTAGTGACTGCAACCAGAGGCTCAGCCATAAGAACAACGTGAGAAGGGTGCGGACTGAGATGTGTTTTATCCTGTTGAACACACTGGCTTTTTGAATGGGAACCAACTCAGTGGCAACCACAACAGAAAAACAACAACCTAGTATTACGATCCTGGAGTTTTGAAAACTGAGGCTTCATTATGGCATTGTTACTTGAGTAACACATGATAGAATATGGTTCTATTGTAATATCAGTATTGAATGCTTAAAATGAGAATTTAAATTAGATTTTGACTTAATGAAATGCTCTGGAGATAGAGAAAGAGATAGAAGATGCTGATTATTTCTCTCACCTACTTTCATGCACCCACGTGTCACCTACGCCTATCACAGAATTCCCTATTTTAAACATCCCCACCCCTACTCCCATGTTAACACTTCTCTGGGCATTAGTGTATGATGTTTCTATTTACTGGAATATCCTTCTTGTCTTTGTTTATGTGTCCTACATCTTATCTTGCAGTATGATGCTCAAAAGTTAACTCTTTAGAAACTGAGTAGTCCACAGTTCTCAAATGGGCCTGAGAATGTCCTTCTTATGTGCTCTCATCTGCCCCCTATGCCTTCTCCTAACAAAGTGGAATGTGCTCTGAATTGCAATGTTTGTTGATTGGGTTCTGACCTAAGGAGCAGGATTGTGATACCCGTCTAGTGTTCAAATGCTTAGGAAATAATACCTAGACAAATTTGACCTCATAAAAGAAACAACAGAGAATGTATGTACAGTAAATATCGTACTTAGTGTCCTTGCAGGTTTTGGAAATACTGGGATTCTATGACTCTGGGTATATTCACCGAGAGAGAGACCCAAAGAATTAGCCTATCGTTCTAGGCTTGCACGAGTATTAAACAGCCAAAGATGGAAAATTTGTCATACATAACTTTTCATTTTCCAGTTGGCAAAATGGCTTTCTTTTATGCAATTGATTTCCTACATGAAAGAAAAATGGGAAGAATATCAATCCCTTATCTCCCTTTATTTCTGGAAAAAGCATCAACAAAACTTTCTATATTGTATGGCATTAATTACTGGAAAATTAATGTAAAATGAATTAATTAAAAAATGAAAAAAATACATGACTTGAAAAGTTATGAGTAGATTCTCTGTAGATATATTCTTATAAAGCCATTTGCATTAAACATAAAATCTAAAACTCAAAAGAAACTCAGTTATCATCTAGTGTTTTCCTTATATCTATGAAATGTTAATAAACACCATCATGGAAGAAATGATAACTATATTGAATGGCTGGAGACAAAATGTAGAAGAAAGTGGCTGATTAATTATAAAGGCAAGATTTATTCCCAATGTGTATGTAACAATTTTGAAGTGTCTTGACATCAGGCATGGCCTAAGTACAGGCGATGACATTTGATTCTTACCCAAATGAAACCAAAGAAATACAGTAGGCTAAGATCTGCCCTGATAGATCAGTGTAACACCCCTATCAGATGTATCTACCCTGGTGTGTGAGCGAGAAAAGAAACGTAAGAGAAGCTTCAACCCCTTCGGTGGACCTGTTCCTCAGCTCACTACACAGAAGTTGTTTATCAGAGGTGCAGAACCTAGAGCTATGAGTAATATGTGGACAAGTCACAAAGCGAACATAGCAGAAATGTAAAATAACCTTTTCTCTCACATAATCATGCCACCTTATGGAAGTTCTCAGCCCACATCTCCATACAAAGCCCAGGGAACTTAGGCTTGTAGAAGCATTGCCTTGGCAGCAGCAGTAGCAGTGCTTAGACTCTGTAAAACGATATGCGACTTTTCCAAGAGAGCTACTTCCCAGGCTTCTTATATATGAGTGTAGAGAATTTGTCTGCAAATATTTTCTTCCCAATGTTCCGTTCCCAACATCTTGTTTCAATCTACACTGAAAGCTGTAATCTTTGATTTATAATAGGAAGTGTTTCCAGCCACCCGTGCTTTCTGCAGGCAAGATTGCATCATCTACATATCTCAGGTTGTTAATGTCTTCTCCAATTAATACTTAGTTTTTCCCCCATATAGTCTGGCTTCTCAGGTTATTTGCTCAGCATAGAGATTGGGTAAGTGTTGTAAAAAGATAAAACACGGACACACATTCTCTGCTTTTAAACTATTCACTGTTTCCATGTTCTGTTCCAATGGTGGCCACTGGATCCATATATGGCTTTTACATGAGCACAAAAGAGTGTTCTGGAATTTTCATTCTTTTCAATGTCTTCTATAGTTTGTTATGATCCACACAATCTCATTTCTTTGCAGAATCAATAATATACAAGTAAACATCTTTCTGGTATTCTGTTTTCAGCAAATATATAACATCAGCAATGATGTCCATCATGCCATGCTCTTTTCTAAATCTAGTTTGCATATCAGGTAGTTGCTTGGTTAATAACACACATGTAAACATCTTTCTGGCATTCTCTGCTATCAGCCAAGATTCACTCGACATCAGCAGTGATATTCCTTGTTCCAAATCCTCTTCTGAAATCAGTCTGAACCTCTGCGAACTGCAGGCCAATGAGCTGCTACAGCCATTCTAGTATAGTCTCCAACATTGTACTTGCATGTGATAGTAATGACACTGGTCTATAATTTGAGCATTCATTCTCTTGGGTCACCTTCTTTGGAATGGGTACAGATATGAATCTCTGCAGTTGGCCAATTAGCTGTCTTCCAAATTTCTTGGCATAGACTAGTGAGTGCTTCCAGTAGTTAATCAGCTTGTTGAAACTACTCAATTGGTATTCCATCAATTCCTGGAGCCTTGGTTTTGGCTAATGCTTTCAGTGCAGCTTGGATGTTTTCCGTCAGTACCATCTGTTGTTGCTCAGATGCTACTTCCTGAAACAGTAGAAGGTTGACTAGTTCTTTTTGATACAATGATCCTCCATTCTTCCCATCTTCTTTTGATGCTTCCTACACCATACAATATTTTGCCCATAGATTCTTTCAATATTGTAACTCAAAGCTTGACTGTTTTTCTTGAGTTCTTTCAGTTTACGATAAACTGAATGTGTTCTTCCTTTCCAGACAGTTTCTAACTCTAAGTCTTTGCACATCTCATTATAATGTTTTACTTTTCCTTCTCAAATTTCCCTTTGAAAATTCTATTAGTTCTTTGACTTCATCATTTCTTCTATTCACCTTAGCTGTTCTATGAATAAGAGCAAGTGTCAGAGTTTCTTCTGCAATCCATTTGCATCTGGTCTTTCTTTCTTGTCTTTTTAATGACTTTTTTATTTTTTCACAAATGATGTTCTTGATGTCCTCCCACAACTCCAAAGGTCTTCTGTCTTAAGTGTTCAATGTAGCAAATCTGTTCTTTATATTTCTCAAAATTCAGGTGGGATAGACTCAAGATTGTACTTTGCTATGGACTAGTTTTCATTTTCTTTACCATAAACCTCAAGTTCTGTATTTTTTGCAGATTATATTTTGTAGTCCGTTCCACAATCATTTTATTATTTATTTATTTTTATTTTTAATCATTTTATTAGAGGCTCATACAACTCTTATCACAATCCATACATACATCAATGGTATAAAGCACATTTGTACATTCATTACCCTAAACATTCTCAAAACATTTGCTCTCCACTTAAGCCACTGGCATTAGCTCCTCTTTTCTCCCCTCCCTCTCCACTCCTCCCTCCCTTATGAACCCTTGATAATTTATAAATTATTATTTTGTCATATCTTACACAGTCTGACGTCTCCCTTCACCCACTTTTCTGTTGTCCATCCCCTAGGGAGGAGGTCACATGTAGATCTTTGTAATCGGTTCCCCCTTTCCACCCGACCTTGCCTCCACCCTCCCAGTATCGCCACTCTAACCATTGGTCCTGAAAGGATCATCTGTCCTGGATTCCCTGTGTTTCCAGTTCCTAGCTGTATCAGTGTACATCCTCTGGTCTAGCCAGATTTGTAAGGTAAAATTGGGATCATGATAGTGGGTGGGGAGGAAGCATTTAGAAACTAGAGGAAATCTGTATGTTTCATAGTTGCTACACTGCACCCTGGCTGGCTCATCTCCTCCCCACGATGCTTCCAAAAGGGGATGTCCAATTGCCTACAGATGGGCTTTGGGTCTCCACTCCACACTCTCCCGCATTAACAATGATATGATTTTTTGTTCTGATGATGCCTGATACCCGATCCTTTCGACACCTCGTGATCGCACAGGCTGGTGTGCTTCTTCCATGTGGGCTTTGTTGCTTCTGAGCTAGATGGCCGCTGTTTACCTTCAAGCCTTTAAGACCCCAGATGCTACATCTTTTGATAGCTGGGCACCATCAGCTTTCTTCACCACATTTGCTTATGTACCCACTTTGTCTTGTGATTGTGTCGGAAAGGTGACATCATGGAATGCCAGTTTAATAAAACAAAGTGTTCTTGCATTGAGGGAGTACTTGAGTGGAGGCCCAATGTCCATCTGCTACCTTAATACTAAATCTATACATATACGCACATAGATCTATTCCACATCCTCATATATAAATATATTTACATATGCACATGCCTTTATTTATACCTTTATATATGCCCTTTTCCTCCTAGCTCTTTCCTCTATTTCCTTTTACTTTCCTCTTGTCCCAGTATCATGTTCAGCCTTCATTAGGGTTTCAGTAATTCCTCTTGGTTACATTAACCTTGGTCACGCCTTACCAGGCCTCTTACACCCTCCTCACCACTGATTTGGATCACTTGTTGTTCCCTTGTCCCTGGGTTTGTTAACAAAACTTCCTTTCCCCCACCTCCGCCTCTCTCATGTCCCCCCCGGAACTGTCAGTCCCGGTTGTTTTCTCCTCCAGATTGTTCATCCATCCTTTCTTATTTAGAGAGACCTATGGAGATAATGGCATGCACAAAAACAAGACAGCAAAACCAAGCAACAAAAGAAAACAACACCTCCACCACCACCACCAAACCAATGACAAAAAACAAAACAACATTAAGAAAGAAAAGCTTGTTGTTAGTTCAAGGACTGTTTGTTGGCCTTTAGGAGTGTTTTCCAGTCGAATCTGTTGGGGCACCAAGCCCTAGCCCCAAAGTATGTTTTTGGTATTCCCTGGGGACTTCTTTGCTCTGTTCCACTTGCTGTTCTGTTGCATGCCCTTAGTGTTTTGCTTCACTGTGGTGGGATCCAATCAGGCAGAATTCCCACACTGTTTCTCCAGTGTTGTCCCCTGTAGGGCTATGGTCAGTGATGGATGCCATGTCTCATAGTGGGGCTGGCCATGGCCAATCCTTCTCTGTGGATTGGCTGCTCTGAGTGGGAATATCATCCTTGAGGCTTGGTGGGCCAGGATGTGCTCCACTCTCTCTTTCTCCCCCTTCATTTGCTCATTTGCTTCTGTGTGCACTGTTCAGACATGTCCCTCTCCAGGGGCTGCAGATTCAGTGCTGTCCTCTGAAATAAATTCTTCTGGGGGTCCACAGTCATTTTAGCTGCTGATATTGAATGCTTCATCATCTCTTCCCACAGATGTAGTCAATCTTATTTCTGTGTATTCTATATGGACAAGTCCATGTGCAGTTTTTTTTGTGAGTGTTGTTATTGAAAAAAGGTATTTGCTATGAGCAAATTGCTAATTTTACAAAATTCTATTCTGTGATCTCCAGCTTTGTTTCTATCAAAATTTTATTTCCTAACTTCTATTCTTTCCAAATTTTGCATTACATTTTTCAATAGTTATTAATGCAGCTTGATTGCATGTTAATGAATTTCAGACTTAAAGCTTTGGTAGAACTCTTCATTTTCTTTGGTGGGTCACCTAAATCTTTATTCCTGTGCAACTGGAACAAGAGAAAATGCATAGTTTGAAATCAAGAAAGGTGTGCATCAGGGTTGTATCCTGTCACCATATTTATTTAATCTATGTGCCCAGCAAATAATCAGAGAATCTGGATTATTTGGAGAAACTTGTGGCACCAAGACTGGACGAAGGATTATTAATAAACAGATGTATAAAGGTAACAAAACCTTGTTTGCTGAAAGTGGGGAAGACTTGCAGCATTTGTTGATTAAATCAAAATTGTAACTTTTGGTATGAATAATGCTCAATGAAAAGAAGACTAAAATTCTCACAACTGGATCAATAAGTAACATCATGATAAAGGGAGATAACATTGAAACTGTCAAGGATTTTGTCTTGCTGGGGTCCACAGTCATGGAATCAAAAATCAAAATTAAAAAAAAAGTGTTGCATTAGGTAAATCAGCTGCATAGCACTTCTTTAGAGTGTTAAAAAGCAAGGACATTGACGACTAGGGTGTGCCTGACCCAAAGCATAGTATTTTCAATGGCCTCATATGATTGTGAAAGTTGGAAATTAAATATGGTATACTATAGAAGAATGGATACATTTGAATTGTGTGCCAGAGAAGAATATTTAAAGTAACTTGGGCTCCTAAAAGAGCAAACAAATCTTTCTTGGAAAAGGTATGGCTCCTTAGAGGCAAGGATGGTGAGATTTCCTCTAACAAACTTTGGACATGTTTTCAGGAAAGCCCATTCCCGGAAGAAGGACAGCATGGTTGTTAAAGTAGAAAGGCAGTGAAAAAGAGCAAGCTCTCAAGGAGATGGGTTTACACAGTGGCCGCAACAATGGGCTCAATGATACGAATTATTGTGAGGATGGCTGAAGACCAGGCAGTGTTTTGTTCTGTTGTGTATAGGGTCACAATTGTTTGAAATCAACTCAATGAAAAGTAACAAAAATAACATTGTCTAGTTGTTCCAAATTTTGTTTTTGTTACATTGAGTTGGAAGTTGCAGCTTTGATTTGGAATAGCCAGGGCTTCAATCAAATCTTTCTTTCTTTCAACAAGCAAGGTTGTGCCATCTGCCTCTCCCTTCCCTTTCTAATCGTTTCCTTCATATAGTGCATCTTTTCAGATTATCTGTTTAACACCAATCAACTATAATTAAATGTGTGTTAATCTGGGTAGACTAGAGAAACAAATCTAGGAAGACTCATTATTAAAAGAGGTTTAGATACAGGAGCAGTTCAATATTGAGAAAACATCTCAGCCCAGTCTAGTCCAAGTCCGTAAGTCCAAAATTAGCACATATGTCTGATACCAATCTATAAAATCCTCTTCAGACTCACAAAACACATGCAATGATACTGAATGCAGGATAATCACAGGGGGTGGAAAGTCTTTGGATCCAGTGGTGCTGTAAGCATCTCACTGCTGGCAGGGGTTTCTATGTGGCTTCTCCAGCTTCAGAGGTCTGGTTGCATCAGGGTAGGTCCATGTGGTTTCTCCAGCTCAGGGCACTAGGGTAGTTCCATATGTCTTGTCAGCTGCAATATCTCCCACGGAGTGAGCAGAGAGAGAGAAAAGTGTCTCCCGCCTCCAAAGAGGAAAACCAGATTCCCAGAATTCTCAGGAGAAGGCCAGGCCGACACAGAGGCTTCCTTGACTATGATCCGATTGACAGACTAAACTCCACCCCTTCACTCATAAGCCTCTTAAATTGACACCAGGTTATGTAACTACCACAAAAGGATACAACCCTGATTCAGACATTACCTGACTCTAAACTATGCAGCACTCCCTTGTTCTTTTGGGACAATTGTCTCTTGCTTCACATAGGTCCACAGGTCATGTGTCATGTGAACACAGTAAAGTATTCTGGAATTCCCATCCTTCTTAATGCTATCTATAGATTTTTATGATGAAGACAGTCAAATTTCTTTGAATAGCCAATAAAACAGAAGAATACATTTTTTTGGTATTCCCTGCTTTTAGCTGTTATTCATTTGGCATCAGTAATTATATCTTTTGTTCCACATGCTTTCCTGAATAATCTTAAATTTCTGGCAGTTCTCTTATGATATACTACTGAAACCATTTTTTAATTGCCAGCAGCAACATTTTACTTGTATATGATATCAATTGTATTGTTTCATAATTACCATATTCTCTTTGGCCACCTTTCTTTGGTCTGGGGACAATCTACTAGCAATGAACAATTGGAATTTAAAAATTTAAATACATGTATGTGTGATTTTAATAGCACATATATTGAAACACTTAGCTATAAACTTTAAAAGATATGTTTATGATCTACTATACTAGTATATGTTGAAAATGACAAGGCACTGATGAAAGATATAAAACAATCTGAATAAATTAAGATATATATGTTCTATGTCTATTGACTGAAAACCTAGGGAATTCTTAAAATGTCATTCCATAAATTAAATTGTGTGTCTCTGTTTCACCCCCTACTCCCATCCTGCCCCAGATATGTGTCAGCCTCACTAGACCACTATGATCTCTGTTTTGGATATCATATAATAATGTCATTTTTCAAGTTATGTTATACTCCACATAGTGTGCTTTGATGCACTAAACCAATCTGTTTGTAGGGTATTCGAGTGGAATGCAATACCCTTAAACAAGTCATAGCCCAAATCTAATAAAAGAGTTTCTCTGGGGAATGATTTGCACCAACTTTTATCATACCAGAAAAAGGAGAGAGAATTCAGTAGAGAGAAAGATTTCTACTACTGAGAGTGAAGAGATGGAAAGACAACCTTTTAGACCTAGAAGCCCTGGTTACATACATAGTGGTTACATGTTGGCCTGTGATCTGCAAGGTCAGTACTTCAAAACCATAGAAGCAGGGAAGTGGTCTGGGATTTCTCAAGGCCACCCATAGTGTGTTATAATCCACACAGTAGAATGCCTTTGCATAGTCGATAAAAAGGAAGCAAAGAGGTTTAATTCTATCATTTATCTAGTTTATTTCCTGGTTGAACGCTTTGCTTCACAAAAAATTTTATGTTCCCATTTCCTTAGGCCACTAGCTTTCTATTTTCCATCCCAATCTGATCTTTAAATCTTGTCATGTACTCTCCAGGACAATGCCCCAATACCCATTTCAGAAAATAAAAAAATTCTTATTTGCATTCCTAAAGGTCCTATAAAATATACTTTAATGTTCTTCTTTTTGTGAATCTCTTGTTTCTCATGGGACCAGATGTCCTGCTTTCCAAATATCTGTTCCTTCCTTTACATTTTGATAGTATCCTACAATTATTAATTTAGCCTACATTTAGAAAGACCTATTATTGTAAATTTCCCTGAAAAGCCAAACTTTACTCCATCTGTAAATAGTTCAGCATTATTTATTTTCTGTAGTGTGAAATTCTTTTTTCCATTTTGAGAAACTCATTTATGTAAGATGATGGTAGAAAATGTAGAATGGGGTTTTCTTTTGGGATGCATTGAGGGATTTCAGGAGAAGAATGGTCCTTGTTTCATTTGAAAAGTGAATTTTGGGACTTTAAAATTTATGACAATAGTTATGAACAAATAGATTGGGAGTAAAACATATTCAATTTGAGTGCCTATAAAAGTGAAAAGTATTTTCCCCCCCAAACATACATATTTTCTCTGCTGGGTTTCATAGAAAGCTGACTTTATGTGAAAGAGGTCGGAATAGTCTAGAGTTATGATCGCAATTGTATAAAACAATGTATTCTGTTTAAGGTAAACTTGCTCCTATGAATGTTTTATTTGATTATATGTTTAATTATCTATAAAGATCAATAAGATGAAATATTTAATACCATTAATTTAGTGACCTTTTTTGAATTTTAATAAATTGTATTTTTCAGGAGAGATTTTGTTATTTTTAAAATTTTCTCATCTGAGGAACCTGTTTTATGACTTTCCACAGAACCATTTAGATTAGGCATGCAGATTATTTTATCAATTTGACAGAAGACAAAACAAAGTTTATCTTTTATTATAAACTGAAGTATCTGTTTGTTCAATATGCTCTATATAAATATACACAATCAAGCAATTTTTTCTCCTAGATAATGTTTTTCTGATGGCTCTAAAAATATTCTTTATTCATCTGTAAAGTAACTTGTGCCAACTTTTCAGTTCTTCCCAGGTAGTTTTAAATATTTTTTAGGGAAAAATGCAAAATTACTTTTCACTTTCCCTTTATCACATAATAACATTTATTTTCTGAAAATAGTATAGAAATGTATTTATTTCAGTAACAAATATGAGTCTTCAATGGAATTTTATGATATTAATTGCACATTTATATGCCTACTATATATTTTATAGAGAGACCTGGTGGCATGGTGGGTTATTGTTGGGCTGCTAACCACTAAGTCAGCAGTTCAAAATCATCAGCCACTCTGTAGGAGAAAGACAAGGCTTCCTGTTATCCTAAAGAGTTAC
>NW_022103915.1:65395578-65397667 GCF_000313985.2 Echinops telfairi
ATAACAGTTGTATGAGCCCCTAATAAAATGTTAAAAAAAAAATAAAAAAAAGAAGAAGTACAGTAAAAAAAAAATAATAATAACCATTTCCAAACCCCCCCCGCCCCCCCAAAAAAAGAGTTACAACCTCAGTGACCCACCGGAATGGTTCTATTCTGTCTTCAAGGATGCTGGGAGCTCAAATGGACTCGATGGCAGGGAGTTTGAGCTCTATATTTAAAAATAGGTAATTCCGCTTAATATTTCCCCTGGCCTCCAAGATGTCTTGATAGACTGTTGAGTTTTCCAACATAGATTAATATTTGCAATTGATAATCTATAAAAAGGCAAAACCTGTCAAACATTTAAAAATCTTGTCCACACACATCTGGGCACATAATTGAACATTAAAGAGTACATGTGTACGAATAGGGGAATAGGTAGCAAGAAAGAATCCCTATCTAATCTACCGAAAGGAATGTGAAGATGAGCAGTTAGAGATAATGAATTAAAAAGTAATTCTTGTAAGTTACCAGAATACTGTATAGGAAAGAGTCTCAACATTTAGTCAGCACTATTAGAGTAATATCAGTTTTATATCACAAAAGGTGAATAAGATCAATATGGCAATCCCCACGAGAGTGACAATTTGAAAACTTTAAACTGGTTATCTAATTGAATCCAACATCTTTTTGATGAGTAAGCGAATTCCAGAAGGTAAGTGACTGGATTCATCATACAACTAATTATTAGCAATACTGAAATGACAATTTAACTTCTGACTCCTATCTTAATCCCACTTAAATTATGTCACAATAATTGTTAGCTCAAATTTCAAACGAAATTGCTTTCATATTAGAGAAGTATAAAATACAAATTAATTATGAAACCCACAGTCAACCATTTTTTGCACTTAAAATTCATTACAACATAATAAGGACATGTAGGATAACCACTGTTAGATTGATTGCCAAAGTTTAAATCCTATGCTCCTTGGAATCATTTTGGTATTTCAGAAACATGTTAATTATTACAGATCTGCTAGCTCCAGCTGTGAATTTGCAGAGGAAGGGAGAATTCCCTGAAGATGAGAGTAAATCAACAGTGAGTATATTTCCCAAATGAACAAAATATTACTCAGCAAAGAAATGTCAGCCAACTAGTCTAGCTATCCTAGATGTAAAAGCAATCATGACAAAAAGTAACAACATATAATTTTATGAAGATAGTTTCTGTCAGAAAAACATCATTTTCATCAAAAGAGGAGTACTAGGTTTGCCAGTATGTTGATTCCACTAAAAGTTTTCAATTATAGTACTTTGGGTATTGCAGTTAAATTAAAATGATCAGATTTGAAACACACAATAACCTAGTCATTTTCTTGAATCTGGAGGCGAGAGGATTCCTTTTGGCATAATAGTTAAGAGTTGGGCTACTAACTAGAAGGTCAGCAGTTTGAAGCTACCAGCAGATCCAGGAGGAAAGAGATGGGGTTTTTTTCTCCCATGAAGAGTTACGGTCTTGGAAACTCACAGGGGCAGTTGTACCCTATCCTATTGAGTTGCTGTGAGCAGGCAAGGACTCAGTGGCTGTGAGTTTGGTTTGAGTTTGCATTGTGGTATGTGGAGAAAGATGAGGCTGCTATAAAGAGTTACAGCCTTGGAACCCTTTATATGGGACCACTAGGAGTCTGAATGGACACTGTGGCTGTTGGCGTGGTTTAAATGAATGTGGCTTTCCTTTTCATTATTTCTTGTTGCTGTTTGCGCGATCTACTCCAGTTAATGATAAGGCAAAGAGGGAATGGTTCGGTTCTGGCCTCATCCACTTACAATTCAGAACAGTGATATGCTTTATGTATTGGCTTTATTAGTAATGATACTATATTAAACATATTAAAATAAAATAATATATGAACTTTGCAGTAAAAATTAAAGCAATTCAAATACACATACTGTAGGAGAAAATACATCACAATCTCAATACAAAACAGTCCGTTATTTTAGTATATTTCCCTCAAATACATTTCCTGCTTATAGGCATATTTCCATTTGATAACATTAGGGTTATAATATACATAAACATTTGCTATCTAGATCTTTCATTTACC
>NW_022103915.1:65398301-65402743 GCF_000313985.2 Echinops telfairi
TGACATTTTTCACCCCAGAAATATTTCTTTGTGTGTTTCTCTAGTAATAATTTTGTGGTTATTTATGTCTAGATAAAACAATCTGAGAAATATTTGTTTATGAAATTGATGATTACACAACCTACAGGAACTGTTCCATAAATATTTCCCACAGACACGCTTTTGACATTTCCTAAGTAGGAGAAAGTTCAAGATTATATTCTCTGATATATTACTTGAATGTAGTTATTTGGCTGCGTCTATAATTAAAATCATTTAGGAAAATGGAGTGCTCAGTGCAGACATCAACTAATTGGAAGGGGAATTGTAATATTTGTCTTAAAAATAGACTTGGGCTAATACATGGAATTCTTAAGGGAAAAATTATTTCCTATACACTTAGGAGCCACTGATGCTTTAGTTTTCCAGACTTTCCTGATGCAGATGGTGATGGGGACTGTGTCAACCAGACATCCGTGTGCTAGGAGAGGGCCAGAGCTCAGCCTATCAGTCGGGTCAAAGCCTGATGACACGTCCTTGGTGTCATGAGCATTTTTTAGAAGAGAGAGAGACTGAGCAGAGTTGACTCCTCTTAGGCTAGTCACCTTCTGCTGGAGCTAGAGTTTGCATCTGTTTCCTCAATCTCTTGTTGCATTTTCTACTGAACTGGGTGGATTCACTCTGCTGGATTCTGACCTCTGGATCTACCAGCCTGTTCCCCCTGCTGATACTCCGTCAATTTCTGGAGTCTTGTTTTTGACTACCGTGCTTGTTCAGCTTGGATTTGTTCCTTCAGTATCATTAGTCCTTGGGCATTTGCTGCCTCTTGAAATGGCTGACAGTTGACCAATCATTTTTGGTACAGGGAGTCTGTACTCCTCACATCTTCTTTGATACTTCCTGAATCATTTCTTATTTTGCCCATAAAATTAATCAATATTGTAACTCTAAGCTTGACCTTTTACTTTGATTGTTCAGCTTGAGATATGCTGAGTATGTTCTTACTTGTTGGCTTTATAATTCCAGGTTTTTCCACATTTCATTATAATACTCTACTTTGTCTTCGCAAGCTGACTTTTGAAATTCTGTTTAGTTCTTATATTTCATTTCTTACATTTGCTACGTTAGCTACTTTATGTTGATGAGCAAGCTTCCTGGTGACGCTGGCTGTTCATTTTAGTTTTCCTTTTCATGACTTTTTTAATGGCTGTTTGCTCTCTTCATGTATAATGTTCTACATGTCATGTCACAGCACTGACGGTCTTCTGTCTGGCTCACTCAATGACATCCAGTGAATTCTGACCACTACTGACCCTCTAGAACGTGGTAAAACTGCCACTCTGGGTTTCCGACACGGTGACTCTTTACAGGAGCAGAGAGTCTCATTTCCTCTTGAGAAACAGCTGGTGGTTTTGAACCCCTAACTTTGTGGCTAACTGCCCAATTTGTAAATGACTATAATGACCAGGGCTCCTGTGATTAGTGTTCAACAATTCACATCTATTCTTGAGGTATTTTCTACATTCAGGTGATCTTATTTTCACTCTCATGTGCTTGTTTTAATTTTATTCAGTTTCAACCTGACGGCTTGTTCCAAAGTTGGTTCCTTAGTCTTGTCTTGGCTAATGATATTGAGCTCGCTGTTGTCCCTTTCCAAAGATGTCATCAATTTCATTCTTGTGTATTCCGTCTGATTATATATGGTGAACTCAGGGATGGGGGGAGAATGTAATGGAGCTAAATTCTCTATGCTCATAATTATAGGTCTGGAAAGCCCACTCTGGTGAGGGAAGACCCTCGCTGCTATGAGATATAAATAAATCTTAATACACATTCTCATGACTACACACAGTCCCTCCAATAACCCCCCATAAAGGGACTGTCATAAAAGGGCTACCATAAGAGTTGTCTCTTATTTCTGTGTGTCTCTTCCCTGTGCCTAGAGGTTATAGCCAACTCACATTAAAATGTCGCAAACCCCTGGGGAGGGCTCAGGGCCGTTTGAGGTCAACTGGCACTAGGTCAAGACCTGAGTCATTTCATTGCATGGTTATTGGGCTACCCGCTTATAATATTACCTATTAACTCTGTAATATGTTAGCTGTATGACGTGCATGCCTTATGAAAGATCTGTAAGCCCCATTATATATACTCATTGGAAAATACATTTACTGTTTCAACCCTGACATTGGTCGAGGACCCCCTGTGCTGTCTTTCTGTCTCTATTATTTTCCACAGTCTCAGTTTGCTCCTGAGGACCGGTTTGAGTGTTGGTGATGCCCTGAAAATTATGTCCACATGTGTTTTGTTGTTGTTAGGTGTTGTCTAGTCAGTTCTGACTCATAGTGATATTATGTACAACAGAACTAAATACTGCCCAGTTGCATTAGTCCAGGTTGACCAGAAAAACAGATTAATAGACACTTACATGTGTGTTAGAAAGTGCTTTATATAAAAGAGCAATTGTATATTGAGAAAATATCCCAGCCCAGTCCAGAACAAGTTCATAAGTCCGATATTAGCCCACAGGTCCCAAATGTGTCTATACATTCCTCTCTGACTCACACAACACATGTAATGATGCCAAATGCAAGAAGATCACATGCCAGTGGGTGGAAAGTCTTGTGGATCTAGTGGCAGTGAAAGCATCTCAGCACTAGCGTGGGCTTCCACATGGCTCCTCCAGCTCTAGGGCTCTGGCTCCTTCAGTCTAGCTTCATGTGGCTTGTCAACAGAAATGTCTTGCAGGGAGTTTTTGTGTCCCACATGCCTGGAGCAAGACAGGAGTTCTCAGAATCCTCAGGAGAAGGTCATGCCCACACAGAAGCCACATTGGCTATGACCTGATTGACAGGCTAGACTCCATCTCTTCATTCAAGTTGACAGGGGATTACGTAGCTGCCACAACAGTCCTACACCATTTTCAAAAATTGTGTTCATGATCAAGCCCATTGTCACAGCCACTGACAACCTGTTGTGTCAAGAGTATATCTTCTTCTTTTTTGTTGCTCTTCTATTTTACCAAGCATGATGTTGTTTTTCAGAGACTCCTCTATCCTGACAACATGTCCAACAAACCTGAGAAGTCTTCACATCCTTGCTGTGTTAGTCTGGGTACATTAGAGAAACAAATCTACAGAAACTCATGTATAAGAGAGAGTTTTATATAAAGGTTAAGTGCACATCAAGAAAAACATCCCAACCCAGTGCTGCCCAAGCCCACAAGTCCAACATTAACCCATATGTTCAACACCAATCCACAATGTCCTCTTTCATCTCACAAAACTCATACAATGATGCCCACTGCAGGAGGAAAGCTGGATCAGTGACCATGTAAGCATCTCAGCGCTGGCAGGGGTCTCCACACGGCTGCTCCAGCACCCAGGGTTGCATCGGGGTAGGTCCATGTGGCTTCTCCTTGGGGATGTCTTGCAGGAAGTCAGCCTTAAAAGCTGAAGCAGCGAACTGGGTAAGGTAGCTGCACCCTGGTCTGACCATCAGAAAGCAAGAGATCTGAGAGCTAGAAAGGCGAGGCTCACAAGCCATTTATCCCTCCGCCCTTCAATTAACCCCACATGTGTTCATTGGCCAGGTTGGCACAATAAACTACCTCACTTGCCTCTAAGAAGCGTTCTGGCTATACTTTTTCCAAGACATATTTGCTTGTTCTTTTGGCAGTCCATGATAGTTTCCATAGTCTTCCCCAGCACCATAAATCAAATGCACTGGTTCTTTTTCCGTCATCCTTATTCAATGTGCAACTTTCATATGTAAATGAGGCCATTGAAAATACCATGGCTTGTGTCATGCATACCTTACTCCTCAAAGAAACGTCCTTGTTTTTTAATCCTCTAAAAGAGATCTTGTACAGCAAGCTTCCATTGCCTGCTGCTTCTTCTAGCATTGAATGTGGATCTCAGCAAGATGAAATCCTTTACAACTTCAAGGTTTTCTCCATTTATCATGATGTTACATATTCATCCAACTGTGAAGATTCTGTTTTTCTTTACATTGAATCCTAATTTTTATTGAAGGCTTCAATCCTTGGTCTTCATCAGCAAGTGCTTCAAGTCCTCCTCACTTTCAGCAAGCAAGGTTGTGTAATTTGCATATCATACCTTGTTAATAATCCTTCCTCTAATTCCAATGCCTAATTCTTCTTCATAGAATAGTTTATCTGATTATTTTCTCAGCATATAGAGTGAATGGCGAGAATATACAACCAGATATACACCTTTCTTAATTTTAATTCATGCAGTATTCACATGTTCTGTTCACAGAACTTCCTTTAAAAAATATTTGTATGAGTTCTACATAAACACAGTAAAGTGTTCCGGAATTCCCATTTTCTCAATAGTTCTTATCCATAGTTTATTCTGGTCCACACAGTTGACTTCCTTTGCATAGTCAAGACAATACAAGTACATGTGTCTGTGAGTTCTCTGTTTTCAGCCAAGAAATCA
>NW_022103915.1:65403260-65415307 GCF_000313985.2 Echinops telfairi
TAGGAAAGGCAAAATACTTTCTCAACACAAAAGAAAATTATAAGTAAAAGGAAAATAAAGAATTTCCATTTCCAGAAAGTAATTATTTAAATTTAAGTTGAAAATTCCTAGTGCCAGAACTTCAAGAATTAAAACAAACCAAAATAAAAAACCACACCATATCAGGGTTATTTGTTTATGATTATTTCAGGCTCTGTGGCATTTGCACTTGACTGCTAACTGAAAGATTGGCCTTTTAATGCTACCTCGTACTGCCATGGAAGAAAGCCTGGCAATTTGCTTTCATAACGTTTCAGTCAAGACGAGCCTGTGAAACAGTTCTACTGTACAGCAAATAGCGTTGTCTTGACTTGGAATTGACTCTGTAGCATTGAATTTGTTTTGGTTTTGTTTGCTTTTGATAGGCAGATATAAAGATAATTGGGAAAGAAGAGTCTACCGGTGACCTAGATATAAATACCAATTTTTAAATTTATCCCCAAACTCATATATGTATTTTGGCACACTCATGACTTTATTAAGATAGGAAGGCAGATTAAACTTTTATAATTATATATATAGTTATAATCTTTTATCATTTCATATTTAATATCATTATATACTCTAATTAGGGAAGATGTAATTTTAAATAAACAACAAAATAAATAAAATCAAAACTAAACTAGTAATAAATATATCTTCCTGAGAGAAAAAGAAAGGTGAGAATAACTGTCAGGAGAACAGGGGAAAGGAAAATTAAACTGGGAACTGCTTTGGGCTATTGCTGCTGTCTTTGAAGTCTAAATTCTAAATTTGCCTTTTAAATTTGCTTTTTGCCTATGGGAATTTACATCTGGGTCCTCAAAATGCATTCCTTTCATGCTCTGGGTAGTGCTACTTAGAATCAGCCAATTCAGCATGGGAATCAAAAGTATGAAGGGAAGCAGATAAATTCAAAGAACTTTCTCTGGCTACTGAAAGTTTCTGCTCTCTGTGTCATAAAACCATTGAAGAATAATAGATTAACATATAAAAGTGGGCACTCTGGACTAATTATAAAATTGGATACCAGAAAAGACACAAAGTGTAAAGTATTGAAATATTTAACTGAAATATAAGGCCATTTGAGTTTTCATTTGAATTGAGGCTGTTAAACATTAAACAAATATATTTTTAATGGTTGTGTTCTTACAATTGGATCTTCTGTGCCTACCGCAATGTTAGCAGTTGGTGCCAAAAATAAAGAAAAATGTTGTTGCTTCAATTTTGATACAGATACCTTATGTGTTACATAGCAGAATGCCATAGAGTTTTCTTGGTTCTAAACTGTACTGGAATGCTGGTCAGGTTTGTGTTCTAAAGTGCTACTGGGTAAGTATTAACCTGTCAGTAGTTGAGCACGATCTTTCTGCACCACTCAGAGACATTTGAATGTGTCTGGAGTGGACGTAGGTGCTCTGGTGATGTAGTAGTTATGTGTTGAGCTGTCAACTGCAAGGTCAGCATTTTGCAATCACTGGCAGCTCTCCTGGAGAAAGATGAAACCGTTTACTTCTATAAAGACTTACAGTCTTGGAAACTCACAGGGTGGCAGTTCTGCCCCATCCTATAAGGTCATTATAAGTCGGTATTGACTCAATGGCAGTGAGTTTTGAGTTTTGAGAGTGCATGTAGCACATTACATTTACAAGATTGGATCTAAAGTTAAATCCCTGCCCCCTAGCCCAGAATTTATAAAATTGTATTTGATCTAATTTTGAGTGCTAGGAATTTAGAAAATGCTCAGCTGGGAAATTGTGCTCATCCACATAGCATTGACTATAGTTACTAGCTGGCTTGGATGACAGTTGCTCTGATCTGAAATAGCCAGGACAGTTTGTTTTTTCTTCTTAATCATTTTATAGGGGCCTTGTACAGCTTTTATTACAATCCATAGGTACATCCATTGTGTCAAGCACATTTGTATATATGTTGCCATGATCATTTTCAAAACATTTTCTTTCTACTTGAGCCCTTGGCATCAGCTCATTTCCTCCCTATCCTCCCTCCTCATGAACACTTGATAATTTATAAAACAAAATTCATATCTTACACTGACTGATGTCTCCCTTCACGCACTTTTCTTTTATTCATTCCCCTGGGAGGGGGTTATATGTAGATCATTGTGATTGGTTCCCCCTTTCTTCCCCCACCTTCCCCTTCTGGTATCACTACTCCCATTTTTGGTCCTGAGAGGTTTATTTGTCCTGGATTCCCTCTGTTTCCAGCTCTGATCTGTACCTGTGTACATACTCTGGTCTAGCCAGATTTTTAAAGGTATAATTGGGGACATGATAGTGTAGGGGAGGAAACACTAAAAAACTATTGGGGGAAAAAAAGAACTACAGGAAAATTGTATGTTTCATTGGTGCTATTCTGCGCCAACTGGCTTGTCGTTTTTTTGTGACCTTTCTGTAAGGGGATGTCCAATTGTCTACAGATGAGCTTTGGGTCCCCACTCCACACTCATTTCCTTCATATTGATATGATTTTTTGTTTTGGGTCTTTAATACCTGATACCGGATCCCATCGACAGCTCATGATCACACAGGCTGGTGTGCTTCTTCCATGTGGGCAATGTTTCTTCGTAGCTAGATGACTGCTTGTTTATCTTCAGGCCTTTAAGGCTCCTGGTGCTACATCTTTTGATAGCTGGGCACCATCAGCTTTTGTCATCACATTTGCTTATGCACCTATTTTGTCTTCAGTGTTCGGAAGGTGAGCAACACAGAATGCCGGGTTATTAGAACAAAGTGTTCTTGCGTTGAGGGAGTAGAGGCCCAAAGTCTGTCTGCTACCTTAATACTTAACATATTAATATATGTACATAGCTCTATTTCCCCATTGTTATATATAAATATGCTTACATATGTACGTGCCTGTATTTAGACCTCTGTAAATGTCCTTTGCCTCCTAGTTTTTCCTCTATTTCCTTTTACTTTCCTTTTGTCCCACTATCATGTTTGGCCTTCATTTGGGTTTCAGTAATCCCTCTTGGCTACATTGTCCTTGATCAAGCCCCACCAGGCGTCCTGTACTCTCCTCATTATCAATTTTAGATTACTTGCTGTTCCCTTCTCCCTAGGTTGGTTGACATCCCTTCCTTTCTCCCTGCCTTCCTCTCTCCCATGTTCCTCCAGAACCATCAGTCCTATTGTTTTCTCCTCCAGATTGTTTATCTTGTCTAGATAGATGCTAGGACAGTTTTATTCAGATGTTTTCCCTTGATGGGGATGGCTGGGTTCCTCCCTATTTCTATGTAGTCTCAAAGTCTCTCAGCATTGTTGGTACACTAGGATGATCACATGTCTTTCATCATCTACCCCCATCTCATCTTAACTGGTGAGGCTTTGAGCAAGTCACTTTACTTATTTAAACATAAATCTCCTCATTTATAAAGCTGGCATAACTTTTTTTCACCTTACAGGAATCTGTAAGTAGTAATTCAGATAAAATCATGACATAATTCCTGGCCATAAAAAAACCTCATTCCTAAGAACTATTATTACTGAATTGAACTTAAAACCTGTTGTTGTTAGGTGCCATCAAGTCTGTTCAGGCTCATCGTGACCCTTTCATAACAGAACAAAGCATTACCCATCCTGTGCCAGCCTTACAGTGGTTGCTATGTGTAAGCCCATTGTGGTGGCCACAGTGTCTATCCATCTCCCAGATTATCTTCTTCTTTTTGGCTGATTATCTACTTTACCAAGCCTGATGTCCCCAAAGGGCACGTTATCCTGATAACACGTCCAAAGCACAAGAAATGAAATCTTCCCATCTAAGGAGCTTTTAGGTTATACTTATTCAAGGCAAATTTCTTTGTTCTTTTGACAGTGTATGCTACTTTCAACATTCTTCACCAGCACCATAATTCAAATGCAATGATTTTTTCTTTGGTCATCCTTATTCAATGTCCAACTTCCAAATGCATATGAAATTTAAAATGTGGCTTGTGTCTGGTGCACCTTAGTCATCAAAATGACATCCTTACTCTTCAACACTGTAAAGAAGGATCGTGCCATTTGTTCTCGTGACTATGGCTTCCACTAGCTTTGACTGTGGATCCAAACAATCCAAAAATAAAATCTTTGACAAGTCCCATCTTTTCTCCCTTTCCCATGAGGTTACCTACTGGTAAAGTTGTGAGGATTTTTTTTTTCCACATTCAGTTGCAATCCATACTGAAGGCTGTTATCCTCATTTTCATTAGCAAGTATCCCAAACTTTTAAATATATCTATACTATACAAATCAATATATAGATATATATTTGCTTTTTTCTGTTTAAGAATAATTTTTGGTGAGTTAAATGAAAGTAACAAATGATAAAATATCATAACATATCATCAAGTTTACATTCAACAATTCATACAGCCTTTTATAATTTATTCATTGTAGTTCCCTCAAAGTATTATGACTTATCACACTTCCTCCCTATTTCCCTATTTGAAATATGTGTCACAGATAATTTAAGTTTCAGACATGAGAGTCACTGAGGGCCACAGACTGGAGTTCCACCAGTCTCTATCTGACCATAAGGTCTTGTTACTTTTATGACTTTGAGTTTTATTCCACACTTTTCTTACACTCTAGTCAGGGTAATCTTATATAATCCATAGAACAGCTGATAGTCTAATTCAGGTCCCATCTTCTGGTCTCAGGGTTGTAAAGACGGATATGTTTTTAATAGATAGAAAGAGAGAAAGAAAGATTTTCTAGGTGGAGTGAATGGATTGAATAAAATCACTGTGGTAAAAATAACATGGAAACATATTGAGGGGGCTTTTTAGAAGGAAACAAAATTCAGAATTAAGAAACAACAACATATTTGGGTTAATTTTCAAGTAAGAATAAATTGAAAGACCAAACAAACAAACAAACAAAGACCCACGAATGTTTTGGGGGTTCACACTAAGTCCCAAGTCCAATTTAAGAACAATTTGTTCTAACATCATGGCCCTGTTTAATACTTGCCTCCTGAGGTGGGGTGGTGGTGGTATGGAGACGGGTGCTAGAGCAAAACATGGTGGGAAAATGAGATGGTACCTCGCTTTCATATAAAATAGTGTCTGGGGCCCTAAAGGCTTGTCTCTGAACAAGCAGCCATCTAAGTGAGATGTCAACTAAGTCTATATCAGTTACCAAAGCACATAATCAAAAATTGAAGGGAGGAATTAGTATCAGAGTCTAAAGTCTGAGAATGTGGTTGCAGAAGGCGATGCCTGCAAGTAGGAGCCCAAGATTCACTGGTGGAACTATACAGGAAATAAACCTCAGGTGACCCTATAAGGGCAGTGTCTATAGAAGATTTGTCTTTATCTCTTATCATATGTAATGACTTAGCAACTACATTTTGTTACTGGTATCAGAATTAGAATTGGTTACTATTTTTTATCAAAAAAGAAATGTATTATCTTTGAATAGCTATGTTATCTTAGTAACATAAAACTTGGCTATTAAAACTACATAAATATGCCTTGCATGCTTTAGA
The DNA here is from genome assembly GCF_000313985.2 of Echinops telfairi. Classification (NCBI taxonomy): domain Eukaryota; kingdom Metazoa; phylum Chordata; class Mammalia; order Afrosoricida; family Tenrecidae; genus Echinops; species Echinops telfairi. Next base: position 65,408,772 of record NW_022103915.1, read on the forward strand.
GTTGCAACCTGAAGAGAAAGTACACGCTGACATGTTCATTTAGAAGTGTGTTTTGTTTTGCTTTGTTTGAAGGAATAAATGAGAAAACAAGACAACAGAATAGCAGTATTATGTACAAACAAATTGTGATATATTACACAGCAATGCAAATGAAAAAGTTTTAATGATAGGCAAGAACAATAGAGGAATCTAACAAATATGGTGACTGAAAGAAGCCAAACATATAATGTGTTTGTACTGCAGGATTGTATTTTTACAAAATTTTTTAAATGGGCAAAATAATTAGTGTTAGAAGTCAGGAAAGAGGTTGTAAAGGGAAGTAAGAAGAAGATTTATTGGTGAAGTTAGGTAATTCTTTCCTTAATCCATATGTGATCTATAAAGATGTGATGTTTCTGAAAACTGATTGAACAGTTTATGTATAAGTTTTTCATTTTTCTTTATTATCTTGCATTTAAATAAAAAGGATTATAAATAATAAAATAAACATAGGAAATATTTTGTGTTGATAAAAATGTTGGGAGGAGTCTGTAAAAAATTAGTATAGAAAAAAAATGAGTATAGAGTTTAAGGAGATAAGAAAGGGGTTTACAAAAGAGATGGTGGCTTTTAGAGTATAATATTGTATGATTCGTGCTGACGCCAACGCACGAAGCTGACACAGTGCACGAAGCTTCCTTTTCTGTGTTGTGTTCCTTCTGTTTTGCTCTTAGTTCTAGAGTGGCTCTGGCAGAATTGATTGCTAACTGCAGTTCAGAGATTTTAGTTAAAGCTGGGATGTTTTCAATGGAAATAGCACATCAAAAAAAATGTTTTTGACCCACTTTTTTCTCTCTCTTGCCTTCAGCTGGATTTTCAAAGATGTTTGATTTCCTCAGAAAGAGTATGATATCGTCTTCAAGCCATGAGTTATAAGTTAGCTGACGCTGCAGCATTTGAGCCTACTGACCTCAATCTTAAAATGTTAGGGCAGCATTGTGAAAAGTTATACAATTAAGAAATGGGCGAAAAAGGAAAGTCAGGGGAGAAAAATATTAATACTATTTTTTCAGCACATTATGCAAAATATTTTTGAGAAATAAAAACAAAACTCTACTATGGGGTCAATATATGTAAAATAATCTATAAATGGACTAGTCTTACACATATGTAGATATGTTGCCTGGGAGATGTCAACTTGAGGCTATTAACATGTTGCAAATCCTGTTTTTCTGAATAATTATTGGTCAGACATTTTGTCTTGCCCCAATTTTTGCTTTTTATGGTTAGATTCCAAAACTGCTTATCCTTCAAAGTAAAGAATATGCTCAGGACTAAATGAAAACTCTGCTTTAAAAAGTAAAGCCCTAGGGCACTAAGCAGAAGTGTAGTGATGAATGCCTGTGTGGCGTGACCTGCCACGTCCGTCTTCCTCGTGCTGAGAGGGCCATGGAGTCCATGTTGCTTTGTCTAGTTTTATTTCCATACATACCATATGCTTCCCAAAGCAATTGTTTCATAACAAAAATTTTTTGACCTACATGAACTCAACTATGCCTGTCAGTATATACCAGCATGCTCAATATTGGTTCTTGATCATTTACTACCTCATGAAATGGTTGAACATTGACCAATTATTTTTTGGTACAGTGACTCTGTATTCTTCCTACCTTTTTAAAAAATTTTTCATTTTTAAGTCATTTTATTGGGGGTTCATACAGTTCTTATTACAATACATACATACATACATCTATTGTGTCGAGCACATTTGTACATTTGTTGTCCTCATCATTCTCAAAACACTTGCTTTCTACTTGAGCCCTTGGAATCAGCTCCTCATTTTTCTCCCTCCCTCCTCCACTGTCCCTCCCTCATGAACTCTTGATAATTTATTAATTACTATATTTTTTCGTGTCTTACACTGTCCAATGTCTACCTTCACCCACCTTACTGTTGTCTGTTCCTCAGGGAGGAGGCTATATGTAGATCATTGTGATCAGTTTTGATGCTTCCTGCTCATTCAAAAGTTTTCCCACAGAAATCTTAATTTATTGCAATATACACATTGCATTTTTCTTCTTTTAGTTCTTTATGCTTGAAAAATGTTTGGCTTTCTAACTCCAATCATTGTACATTTCATTATAGTACATTATTTTGTCTTCTCAAACCATGTACATAAATATAAATTTTAAAATATGCATACATAATGCATAAACAAAAATACTTTAATAAAATTAAGTGTAGTTCTTTAAGCATCAGGTATAAAACATTATTTTGCTTCATAACAAAATTATTTAATATTTGGAGACACTATATTTTAATATATAATTCAAAATTCAATTTGATTAATCATTGTTAATAATAATTTATACATCTTAAATATATTTGATTCAACAAAAACATAACAATCTGTAGCTGTCACTTCATATAAACTATAAATGAACTTTAATAATCTAATAACAAATTTAACATCAAATTTAATACTTTAGAAATGTTTGAATCATAGTATTTAATGTTAAAGTTAATTTTATTTCATTAGGAATTAATTACTTTGTGAAATTAAGGCTCTTACATCTAGTTTTAATTATTTCCACATGACTCCTGTTTTAATGTTTTCTATTTGATAATGAGCCAGAATTAATTTTTAAATTCAAATCACATATCTAATTAACACCTCTTTAAAAGTGCAGTCAAAATAGGAAATAACCTTTATTCTTGCATATACAAGGGGCTTGATTTCTATTATAGCTCAGTTTTGTTTTAGTACTATGTAATCTAGTCCACATTTCAAAGATTATTAGCTTACTTGATGCCAAAAGGTCATCCATATTAGCAGTAATTGGCTTTTATAAATATTTCTCATTATGCAAATGCATTATTTACAGGCACCAATAGGACAAAGTGGATGTGAGAACTTGGGTAATAGGTTCTCTGCATTCATTATGAGGCAAAATATTTGATAACAGATAAATTAGAAATTCATCTTAGATATTAGAATACAACTTAGAATATGAATTTGGGATACTGCCTAACTCATGAACATTAAGACTGGAGAGGTTGGGATCTAGAAATGACAATTGATTGGGTATGAACATCTGAATTTTGGAGATTGGTCTTTAACTATGTGAGTTGGAAACATATTCTGATAATGACTCTAACCAACTTAGTATCCTATCACATCATACCCAGTTAGTATTAGCCAATTTTGCTGGAACTAACACCAAAATATTTTGTTCTGTATTCACAAAGTGTGAGAAATGATATTGTGTTTAAGTGGTAGGCACATATGAAAATCTCAATTTGCTTCAGATGGACAAGGAAAGTGAGTCTCTGCTATATTCGAAGATTTAGAGCCCTTTTGGAGCTCACAGCGGTAAGAGAGCAGGTCAAACTCAATTGAAATAGTCACCAGAACCCAATGTGGAAGTTGCTAAGGGAGGGCCGAATAATCACAGACACGCCTTGGTAACTTATTTTAGGTAGCATTATTATCCAGCAATGTAAAAGTAAAAATGATTAACATAAAGATTCTTGAACTTTGGTTTTTTAAATTTAGCAAGAAACACCCCCCCACACACACACACAACACACAAAAATTGCACATAAATTATCCTAAATCATGACCAATAGACGATACATGTGAGAGTAGGCTATAAAGAGATCAAATCTTCCAGGAGTATTGGGGTATAAGTTTTGCTTGATCCAAGCCAAAAGAATAACAACAAACAAAACCCCCCGCTGCTACTGAATTTCTTCTGACTCTCATAAAGGCACGATTTGGGGTTTAGAAGACTGTAAAGTTTTATGGGCAGACTGAAAAAACAAACAAACAAACGAACAGCTCACTGGCATCAAGTCTATGTAACTGTATAGCCAGCCCGCAGGACAGGGTAGAACTGCCCTGGTGAGTTTCAAGACTAACTCTTTGCTGCAGCAGAAAGTGCTGACGTTCTCTTGAAGAGATGGACTGGTGGTTTCAAAATGCTGACTTCGTGGACAACAGTCCAGTGCTCAGCCACTATGCCACCGGGGCCTCCTTAGAGCAGACAGCCTCATCTTTTCTCCACTAAATGTCTGGTGGGTTTAAACCACCAGCATTTGGGGTTAGCAGCCCAACACTATGTAATGTTCTTTTCTGTGCAAATAGGCAGTACCATAACTTACATTTATATTTGAGCATAGTTTTTACAGCAGCTCACCTACTTTCTTCTAAACCACTGCTTCTAGAAGCTTCTATTCACAGATCTTGTGGTTACAAGAGAGCTCTACAGGATGTGGTTCGTGAGTGAGAGAAATTAAAACAGAAAAGTGACCCTTGTCTACAACAAGGTAAGTCTTTAGTTAATACTCTGCATTCTCCGTTAGTAAATGTAAGGAAGTTTCCCAAGTGCCCATTCCGGAAGAACTTCTAAAATCTACTCTGTACTGCAAAATATAAGCCGTTCTTACCGTGACTCTTTCGTCTTGCAGATTGAACTAGGTTACACAGTACCGGCTTCCTTCAATGAGTTCTCACAGGAGCTCCTGCCTGGCCATCACAGGGCTCTCTTCTGTCTGGCTCAGCAGAGATTGCTGATACTTCTGAGCTCAAAATAGAAGAGGTTTCGGTCTCCATCTCTGCATTCCTAGCATCTTCTGTTCCCTGGTATGAATATGATTTTTCCCACTGCTTCTCAGAACTTACTTTTGCACATCAAAATTAAGGTACTAGCTTTGCCTTTATATGATTGACTTATTTTCATATATATTTATTGAAATCCTCTTAGTCATTGGGCACTATCCTAGGCACTGGAGAAAACATCAGTGATCAAGACAGAGTATGTGCTACCAAGATCTTAAAATACTATGGGATAGATAGGAAAACAATGTAAATAAATGTATGAAGTAATTATAGACAAATATAAGTATTATGAAGGAAATAAGAAATATATAAAGAAAATAATTATAAGGGTATATGAAAAGGTGTTACAATAAATAGGGTATATGGACAAGTCCTCCTTGTGGCTTTATCACAAGGATAATACGAAGAAGGCAATAAAAGGGAGCGTGAGGAACAACAAAGAGCTTTCTAGTTTAAGGATCAAGATGAACAGACCCTCTGAGAGGAAAAATATGTGTTTGAAAAATGAGTGGAGCCCTTGTGGCTTGTAGCATGAGCACTGAACTCCTAACCTTACTGTTGGCAGTTTAAACCCACCAGCCATTCCTCTGCAGAAAGATGAGGGTGTTTTCTCCTGTAAAGATTTATAGCTTCAGAAATCCCTTCAAGAGTCAATATGATACAGAATCAACTCGATAGCAGTGGGCGGGTGGGTGGGAGAAATTAGAAGAACACGCGGTGGGGATGTCGTAAGAGCAGAGTGGAGGAGCAAAGCAACCCAGGCGGTTTGGTTGTTTATTCCTTCTGATGCTATTTTCTTTTTAGCAGCTCAGGCAACAAAAATAGTGATCATTGCTCATTCTACGGCAGTAGATATCAAAATATATATTTTGGAGGTTAATTGACCAGAATTTGTCATGGCTTGTTAGAAGAGAGAAAAGCAGGGAAATTGCCCTTTGAGCATTTGATTTGAAAGACTGAGTGGATGCTGAGGCTATTGCTTAAAAGAGGAAGACTAGTTGTCGGTGCGGTCAGGTTTGGAAATATAAAGTCCGAAAACATCTCTGGACAATTCCAGTTGTGATATCACATTGGATAAGGAATTTGAGACTCAGAAGGTAAGCCTGGGTTACAGGTATAAGCTCAGATACCACCATATTATCATTAACGTATGATCAGTAGAAACCTACGAGATGTACTGAGAAGAGACTACAAGCGGCCAGCCTTCTGGATCAAATCTTGAGAAACAACAACATTAAGAAGAGCATATGATCAAGAACATGGAAAGAGGTAGCCATGAATTAAAAGAAAATATTATATATTGAAGTAATCTAAAACATGATAAAGCATAGAACATTCAATTAGGTAGTATACTGCTGAGCATTTTAGTAAGTTAAACATGAGAAATACCATAGCTTTGTCAAGATGGAGGAATGCTGAAAACTTGATTTTAAAAAAAATTCAAGAAAGTACTAGTAACATGTATTTACTTCAGTACAGTTATTCCTCATTATCCACTGGAGATTGAATCCAGGACCCTTAGCGGGCACCAAAATCTTACGTACAATGAGATTGCATTTGCATATAGCCTATGAACATCCCTTAACAATATAAATAGCACTTGACACTATCTGCTAGACTTTTAGGAATTGCTTGGACCACTTAATTCCTTTTTACTCTAAAAAGTGTTTTCAATTTGCGCTTGGTGAAATTGGCAATTGAAAGACTCATCAATATTGAGGGCTGCCTATAGGTTGAAAAGATGAGTGGGGAGTTACAGATAAAGAAGGAATTTTGTACCTTTCCAAATCCCACTAAACATTGAAGAAAAATAAGAAGTTAAGGGGAAAAGCACAAGTAAAAGGAACACAGGTAATGACAATTGCAACAGATTTTTGAAATCTCTAAGGAAAAAGAACAAAGGACTTGACAGGTACAACATTTCAAGCCCACAGAT
>NW_022103915.1:65416346-65429263 GCF_000313985.2 Echinops telfairi
AGTGTACATCCTCTGGTCTAGCCAGTCTTGCAAGATAGAATTCGAGTCATGGTAGTGGGAGCGGGGAGGAAACCTTTAGGAACTAGAAGAAAGTTGTATTTCTCATCATTGTTACATCGCACCCTGACTCAGTTTCTATTTCTTAATGAAAATTTCTGATTCATTAAAAGTGATTTTTTTTTTTAGTTCTTTGACTCTATTCATAATGACTGCCTTGAAGTTCTCATGCGATAATCCCAACTCTTGGACCAACTCAACTATTAGTTTCTCTTCCTCAACTTCCCATACCCCCGGGATAAAAAATCCTTTGAAGGCATAAACAGTTAATGTTTTACTAATGCCCTAAACTACTAGTTTAAAACCACCCACTGACACCTTATAAACAGCCCTGGTGATCTGCTTCCAACAGGTCAGAGACTTGAAATCTCTGTGCACCATTTCTACTTTGCACATAGGAATTACCATGAGTGATAATTGACTTGGTTACAACTAATAACAGTGAGTCACAAATGTCTGCTTCTTTGCATAATATATGTGTGTGTGCATATGTGTAAATGGAAAGAAACTTCTTATATAAAAAAATGCATTTTTTTATAAGTATGCATTTTTTATAAGTATGCAAGAATGGGATCACAAATTTAACAAATGTATTAGGGGTAATGGAGAGTACTTTGAAGGGGATAAGGTTGTTTTGTAAAAAAAAAAAATTAAAATACATGGCTTTGAAAAAACAATTCTGGGCTTTTGGGGGGAGGTGTATTCCTGTGTGTGTGTGTAACATATATAATATATTCAAGCCAGGAAACCTTCCATGGTCAGTTAATGGCTCTGAGAATGTGTTGGGAATACATTTCAAAGCCTAGAAAATTTTCAAACCTATCCTGGATCTTATTTGTCACTTTGTATTATGTGTTTCATCTACATATGTCAGCGTCTTGGTCAGCCAGAGATATGTGAAAAGATCAAGCCCTCCTCTGTCTCCTTTGGCAATATGGAAAGTTTATCAAACTCTCTTTGGCTTTTAATTTCCTTAACCCCTCTGTTATTTCTGAACTTTCACATTTGCTTCCCTGAGATGACTCTTCTATTGGCAGCATAGTTGGATTTTCCACAGTCTGCTCTAAACCAAGTGCAATCCATCCATCAGCAAAGCAGCTAGGGTTCAAAGTCAGTTCCACTAGTGGAAATTAATTTTTGTTTTAAAAAAAGCGGTGCTAGCTAATATTATGTCACCTTGACTAAGCTCTGATTTTTAATCTTATGTATGTATTGTTCGTATTTTAATCTGATATAATTATCCTCCAGTTTTTGAATTACCCTTCATTTTCTGTGTGATAACCCTAACCTCTCTATGTTAATAAGACAAGCTTAAGACGATGTCATCACACAATTTGTCAAGTCATTGATTATTACTGTTTAATGGTTTAAAGCTGTTCTTGAGATGGTCTCAGAATTCAGGTAGGATATACTCAGGTTGCATTTTGGCTCTCCTGAACTTGTTTAAATTTTCTTCACCTTCAACTTGAACTTACAGATGAGCTATTGAAGATCTGACCTACAGATAAGTAGGCTTGTTCTGGCTGGTGATAGTGAGCTTATTCACAGTTCGTTCCCACAGATACAGTAAATTTGATTCCTATGTATGTCATTTGGGCAGGCCTGTGTGTAACTTCCATTTATGTTGTTGAAACAAGCTAATTACTATGATGAAGTCATTGATCTTGCAAAAGTTTATTATGAAATCTTCAGTTTCATTTTTGTTCCCAAGTCCATACCTTTCCAATAACTAAGATTTCTTCTTTGTTCTCATTTTTTGCATTCCAATCACCAGTAATCATTATTGCACCTTGGTTGAATATTTGATCAATTTCTCACTGAAGAAGATGGTAAAATTCTTCAATTTCTTTATCACTAGCTTCAGGATATTTTTATTCATTCAATTTCATTTTTGAAATCTTGTCATTTTCCTAGCTTAATTTTTGAAAACTTCCAACTTTCCCAGGTTTCAAATTCTAATAATTAATGAATGTTCATAGCTATTTCCTCCTTTTGAATTACAAGACCGTCAAAAAATGAAGGTCTTCAGAGCTTTATTCCAACCAGGGCATTAAAATTGATTCCACTGTGAGTAGGCCATTCTATCCACTTATATTTTAAGTGCCTTTCAAGTTGTGGGGCTCCTCTAGGTGTTAGTGAACAGAAATGCCTATGATATTTGCTAAGTTGGAGCAGACAATCATATTGTTTACTCTGCTAATAATGGCAAGTTCAAGAGGAAGGGTGCCCAATTCATAATCCAAAAGAACATTGCAAGAGCTATGCTGAAGTGCAATGCTGTCGTGGATATTATAATACCTCTACTCCTACAAGGAAGACAAGTTAATATCACATTATTCAAACATATGACTAAACCACGGAGGACAAAATGGAAGAAATTTTAGATTTCTACCAACTCTGCAGTGTGAAATTAATCAAACGTGTGATCAAAATGCATTGATAATTACTGATTATTGGAATGAAAAAGTTGGAAACAAGGAAGACGGATCTGTTGTTTTAAAATATGGCCACAGTGATAGAAAGACACAGAAGATTGCAAGACCAATGACTTACTCATTGCAAATGTATTGCCTCAGCAACAGAAGCCACACCGATACACCAGAACTTCAACAGAAATCAAATAGAGCACGCATGAGGAAAAAGATAATGAGAAGCTCTGTATTATCAGAAAAAGTCAGGAGTAGACTGTGGAACAGATCAATTGCTCATATGCAAGTTCAAGTTGAAGCTGAAGAAAATTAAAACAAGTCCAAGGGAGCCGAAGTACAAATTGGAGCATGTTTTACAGCAACATTTTAAACTTGTTAAAAATAAAAAGAAGCTATTTATTGGAAGTTTAAGAGTTTTGGGGTGGAAAATGATGAACATTTAGCAAGTGAAGTCATGAACCTAAGATGGGCTGTGAAAGGACCTCAGCTACGGGGCAAAACCAGGGGGTAAAACTTACAGCGATTTAATTGGTGGACAATGACGTCAGAGAATCAATGATGGGGCAAAGAAATGGTGTTTTGGAATGTTATTGATTGCATTATGACCATTGTTTTTTTTGTGATTGGATAAAGAATATATTGTAGAGTTTATAATTGTAGAATGCACCAAAAGTATAATGCACAGTACTGGAGAGGGGTTGTTAGTTGTTTATACAACGATTATCAAATACTTGCTCTGGGAACAGGTTGTGAAAATATCTTGAGGACATTTTATATAATGGGTTTTAAACACATTTTCATTCCTGGGTACATTGCTTAACTAATCACAAAGAAGAATATTTATTTAGTGGTAGGGTTAGGTCCTTGGTGATAGTCAGAGCCATTGGTACCAAAGAAAGAAGTTCAATCTGCACTGAGAGCACTGGTCAAAAACAAGGCTCCAGAAATTGAATGACTACATAGGGAAATGTTTCAGCAAGCTGATGAGGCCCTGGAAGCACTCATTATTCTATGCCAAGATATTTGGAAGATTTGGTCAACTGACGGGAAGAGATTCATATTTGTACTCGTTGCAAAGAAAGGTTTGTAATGGGTACTGGGCAAATTATAGAACAATATCATTGATATCACATGCAATTAAAATATTGCTGTAGACCATCCAAAATGGTTGCTGCAGTTAACAAGGACAGGGAATTGCCAGAGCTTCGGGCCAGATTTACAAGAAGACATAGACCAAGAAATATCATTGCTAATGTTAGAGGGATCTTGGTTGAAAGAAGAGAATACCAGAAAGATGTTTACTTGTGCTTTATTCAATATGTTAAAGCATTCTACTGTGTGGATCTTAATAAAGTATTGATAGCCTTGAGAGGAATGGAATTTCCAGAACATTTAATTTTGCTAATGAGGAACCCATACATAGATTAAGAGGCAGGTGTGCAAGCAGAACAAGGGAAAACTACATGATTTTAAATCAGGAAAGGTATACATCAGGGTCACATATTCTTACCATACTTATTTAATCTGTATGCTGGGCAAATAATCAGAGAAGCTGGCTTATATGAAGAAGAATATTGTATCAGGATTGAAAGACTTGTTAACACCTTGTGATATGCAGATAACACAACCTTGCTTGCTGAAAGTGGGGAGAAATTAAAGCCCTTGCTAATGAAATCAAGGACTGCAGTCTTTAGTATGAATTACAACTTAATGTGAAGAAAATCAAGCCTCATACCTGGACCAATAGGTCACACCATAACAAACAGAGAAAAGATTGAAGTTGTCAAGGATTTTATCTTGTTTGGATCCACAATCAATGCTCATGGAAGTAGCATTCAAGCGCTCAAACATCACATTGCACAAGAGATCTGTTGTGCAACACCTCTTTAAAGTGTTGAGGACTATGGTACAACTGAACTAAGCCACTGCATTTTCATTTGCTTCATATACATGTGAAAGTTGAATACTGAATATGGAAAAATGAAGAAGCCTCAATGCAATTGAACTGTGGTGTTGGTGAAGAATATTGTAATGACATCAGAAGCATCCAAATATGATGCCGGAATGCACTGAGTAGCTACAACAAAAAGGATTAGTTGACATTCAACAATTTTGGTAAGTAACATGTGATAGAAAATACCAACAGCAACAGCAACTGATGGTTTTAAAGGCAGACATTCAAGCTGCAATGAAGCACAACTGTTACAAAAAATGGGGAAAATCAAAACTATTCAAATTAGAAACATCATAATAAGTATGCAAAATGAAAATTGTCAGGGATTTTATTTTACTTGGGTCCACAATCAACATGCATGGAAGTGGCAGTCAAGAAATCAATCGATGCATTGCAATGGGAAAATCTGTGGCAAAAATACTTTTAGAGTCTAAGAAAGCAGAGGTCATTTTGAGGACAAAGGTGGGTCTGAGCAAGATATGGTATTTTTAATATCATATACATGTGATAGTTGAACAATGACAAAGGAAGACTGTATTTGAATCATGGTGTTGCTGAAGCATATACTCTGGGCCTCAAGAAGAATAGAAAAATCTGTCTTACAAGGACAGCCCAAAATGATGATGGCAACCAATGTTCGAATGTGCTTCACACAATGGATGGCTGGATGGATTGTGATAAGAGTTATATGAGCCCCCAATAAAATGATTTTAGAAAGAAAAAAGAAGTAATGTCTGAATGCTTCTTAGAAGAGAGGGTGATGGAACTTTATCTCATGTACTTTTATGCTTTGGGCATTTTATCAAAAGGAACAAGTTCCTAAAGAAGAACCTCATACTTGGTAAGTTAAAGGATCAGGGGAACAAAAAGAAGACCTTCCATCGGGTAGATAGCGATAGTAACTGCAAGAATGAGCTCATGCCACGCACGATGGTGAATGTGGTACACACTGAGCAGTGGTTCTCTCTGTTACATCTATGGCTGCTAAGAAGAACCAATTCAATGACACCTAAGAACAGCAACAAAGAACAATATAGGAGGCAGCTTCAAAAAGTGGGTAGAAAAATTCCATTATGTTTTAATTCCCTTTTGCTGCTAATTTTTTGCAGCTTCCTAGCACATGAAACCACCCCTCCTCTGTCAGTTTGTCATACGATGGTGGTTTGCCTGTTGCTGTGATGCTAGGAGTTATCCCACCAGTATTTCAAACACCAGCGAGGTCACTCATGGTGGACAGGTTTCAGCAGAGCTTCCTGACCAAGGATGTCTAGGAAAAGGGAGGGGGATCTCCAGTTCAGATGAATCAGTCATGAAAATATTATGAGTAGAAACTGAACACTTTCGAATATAGTGCCTAAAGAGGAGCTCCTGAGGTTGGACGGCACACAAAGTACAGTGGGGAAGAGTTGCCTTTTGAAAGTAGTCAATCAATTGATGTGGATGAAGCAAAATGTTTGGAACTTCCATTTACTGATGGGGCATGGCTCAAAAAATAGAAGAAATAGATGTAAACATTGATCAATAATTGGATTGAGGAATGTTCAAACTATAAATCTAGGAAATTTGCCAAATATGAAATGAAATGTATATTGATAGTCTAGGTATTACTGAGCAGAAATGAACTGACATTGGCCAATTTAATTCAGACAGTCTTACAGTTTACTATGCAAGCAATGGGAAATTCCAGAGGAATGGCATCACATTCATCAGGAAGAATATTTCAAAGTTTGCTTTGAAGTTCAATATTGTCAGTGACGGAATAATAGCTATGTGCCTACAATAATATAATACAACTATTATACAAATATATGCACTGGTTTCTTCAGCCAGTGATGAAGAATTTGAAGAGTTCTACCAACTTCTTCAGCTTTAAATTGATCAAACATGATCAAGATTAATTATTACAGGTGATTGGAATGTAAACATTGGAAACAAAGACGAAGGATCAGTAATTATAAAATAAAGCCTTGGTGATAGAAACAAAGCTAGAAATTTCATGAGAGCATTTTATAACACCAAAGACTGCTTCATTGCAAATGCCCTTTTCAACAAAATAAATAAGAACTAGTTTCATGAACATTACCAGATGGAACACACAGGAATCTAATTGACTAAAAAGTAAAATAAGTCCTTACAAGGATCTACACGCAACCTCCTCCCTGGGGGAGGGACAGCAGAAAAGTGGGTGAAGGGAGATGTCAGAATGTGCAAGATATGACAAAATAATAATTTATAAATTATCAAGGGTTCATGAGGGAGTGGGGAGCAGGGAGGGAGGGGAAAAATGAGGAGCTGATGCCAGGGGCTTAGGTGGAGAGCAAATGTTTTGAGATGATGAGAGCAATGAATGTACAAATGTGCTATACACAATTGATATATGTATGGATTGCAATAAGAGTTGTATGAGCCCCTAATAAAATGATTTTTTAAAAAGTCCTCAGGAGTTAAAATATCATGTTGATCATATCTCACTTGCATTCAGAAACCATCTAAATCATAGGTTCCCAAACAAATTTGGCTTATTGGCCACCTTTAAAAAAGATATTCAGTATACTACTGGAAATTAAAATTTGGGAGCTATAGACCATAATCCAAGATAGAGTGTAGGTATCTCATCTTAAGGGCAGAGTCCACCTGGATTATTCCCACACCCCTCACGGACTGGAAAAGCCCACTTTTGGAAACACTGATGTAAAGGATAAATTTACCAAATTGAACACTAACGAGCGAAGACCTGACAAGATGTGGATTAACATCACTAACCTCATACATCAAGATATCAAGGAAGTCATTGAAAAGAAAAGACCAAAATGAATATCAGAAGATAATTCATGTGCTCTTAAACACTGAGTAGGCTTCAAAGATTTCAGAAACTGTACCTATTTCATGAGCAGCTGAGTCCTTTAACTACTGTGTCACTCATCTCGCCTCACTGCCATAAAGACAATTCAGACTCATAGTCTCAGAGTGACCCTGTAGGACAGGGTAGAACTGCCCCTGTGGGTTTCCAAGACAGTAACTGTTTCTGGGTGTAGAAAAACTCATCTTTCTACTGTGTCACTAGATCAAAGAAAATGATATCTTCCCCTTTTGTGTTCTCATACTTGTTTTTTAATCCTTTCTTTGGTATGACTTTGCCACATTTCTCCTATTAGACTTATTATTTGTCTTACTAATCCTCCTGGCTTTTATTTTCACACACTTCTACCATAGCTAGACTATAAGTCAGTTATCCAAAAATACAACCAAGTTGCTCAATTCATGTACCCTCGGAAAACTCAAAATGTTTTTTGAGAATTAATTGAATTGGATAACAGTTTTGGATGACATGAATACATTATTAAATGCATTACTATCTAGATCCAAGTGGATTAAACTCGTTGATTCTCGTTCATTGGGATCTTATGAGATAGGATATAAACTCACTGTGGGTTGCTGAAACTATAATTCGTTAATGGAATAGAAGGTCTCCTCTTTCTCCCAAAGACTGCTGGTGACTTTGAACTTTCTGGTTAGCAGCCCAATGCATAACCATTATGCCACCAGGCTAGATACTCCGTGTATATTTACTGACTATATGAATAAATATTTGAATAAGTACAGGGAAATAAAACTGAATACCATTAGGGCACAGCTCATTTACATGTATAATGCAGGCTATGTTTAACTCATCTCAGTAAAGTAGCTGGTTAGCGGAATAACAGTGTTCTGGTCAAATAAGTATATTTTTTAGAAACAAATGTCTGTATACAAAACAAGATACCATTTTCAGAAGACCACAGGTGTCTCTCATGGCACGATGGTGTAAAGAGGAACAGAACATGTTAGAGCCTTAAAATTAGGTAAAAATCACAATTGTAGTTCTTATAACTGAACTTTATGATGATCTGACAATAAATGAGGTCACACTTTAAAGAAAGGTTAGTTGTCGTTGTTTTCCTTAATGATTTCTATGGATGAACACAGTCTTTCAGTACATATGATTTTACTTTTTAAGCACTTGCATTGGAAATATGTACCTGATCCAAAATAGTCAACTTCTTATCTTGCATCTTTATATATCCCAAATATTATACACGGAAATTACACCTAAAACTTCATAACATTCATACTTCATAGTTCAAGTAACATCGAAATTGTTATGAAATCGATCTACTCTTTCTATATCTAAATAATGAATAAAGTAGCCAGTCACAAATTAGGAAACTGGCAAAACTAATGGTTGTGTTCTGATATTAAGACCATGATTGCCATCAGAATATTTTTACTTGGCTGAGCACTCGTGAAACTGTTGAAATCAACAGGTGCTTCCATTTTGTGCCAAAAACTAAACAAACAAAAAACAAAACAAAACAAAACCCTCTCATTGAAATCCACTAAGAAATTAGAGCTTTAAGATTGGGAACAAATATAAAGCACCTGGATTTAGATCTAGTTATGATAAATGGAGAAAAATCGAAGTTGTTAAATATTTGATCCAGAATCAACACTCATAATCATAAAAAAACAAAGAACTTATGGCATTGAACATATTTGTTTCAAAAGATTTCTTGACAAAAGATGTCACTTGGAAGACTAATGTACACTTGACCCAAGCCTTCCTTTTTCAGCCTCCTCGCATGCATGTGAAAGATGGGCAATGAATAAGGAAGAGAAGAAAAGAATGATGTGCTTGAATTATGATGTTGGAGAATATTGAAAGTACCGTGGGCTGCCAGAAGAACAAACAAATCTGTTTTGGAAAATGTGCAATCAGAAGGCTCTTTAGAAGAGAGACTGTTGGGACTTTGTGTCACAGATTTTGTACAGTTCATGAAAAGAGACCAGTTCCTGAAAAAGAGCATCATGTTTGGTCAAGTCTAGGGTCAGAGACAAGAGAAAGAGCCTCAAACAGATAAAATGACCCAGTGCTTGCAAACAAGGACGCCAACACAACAGTGGCGATGATGGTGAGGATCAGACCTGCTTTATTATGTTGCCCCTTTGGGTTGCTGTGAGTGAGATTTAAATGATGACACCTACCAACAGTATTGCAGTGAGTTCAAGGGTTGCGAGCATCTGCTTAAAATGCCATGTGATGCTAATCATCTCTTTTAAGCAGCTCCCACACATTTTAAGTGGATGCTTGCAACACGCGAGCTCGCTCCAATAGCCATGGAAGAGAAAAGAAACTGCATTTCAGTGGGCCCACACACGTCAAACCTTCGTTTCTCTAGGGTCAATGTAAATTCAATGAAAAGTTTTAATTGTAAGGATGCTTGGTGCCACTAGCTCCTGGGTTGATAAAGAGTGAGCCGTAGTTTAAAGTCTGCGAGGTGAAGGGGCCTTAAGTTTATATTAAAGTTATTTTGGATGTTATTTCATCCCTTGACAATAAACAGAGTGGGTGACATCAAAATGACTCCTGGATCTATGGTGGTGGTTGTGGCCAGTGTGCTGGTATCGCTGGGGAAGAGGCCACCAGGTCAGGGTAGTTGTTACCAATCACCCAGCGGGGTTAGCTCACCACCACCATCTCTCCACCCCAAACCCTGCTTTTCGCGGTGCTGGGTAGAGGTCAGTAGGCTGTGATGCCCAAGTTGATTCTGACTCAGATTGACCTGTAAGACAGAGTAGAACAGTTCGTTTGGGTTTCAAGGATTACGTGTTTATGGGAGTAGACAGCCATATCTCTTTACCTTGGACTGACTGATGGATTTGAAATATTGACATAACCCACTGCACCACCAAGGCTCCTTAGTTGGACATACAAAAAGCAGGACCAAATTTACTGCCATTGAGCTGTTTCTTATTCGTAGTAGGGTTTCCAAAATTGTAAATATTTTCTGGATCATCTCTCTGCTTATGAGTGGCTGGTGACTTTGAATCATCAATCTTTTGGCTAGCATCCTAAGGTCTAACCTACAGAACTACCCTTAAAATTGTTATTATTATTTTAGTTTTTAAAATGTATGGGGTAAAGGACACTGGATAGTTTAACCCTAATTGTAGTTTTTATTTCTTGTGACTTAAAAAAAATCACCTTGAAAAAGGTTTCCCAATGTTCAATTCTACTTATTTACTATGTGAATTCAATTAATTCTATTTATTTACTTTGTGGATTCGTGCTATCTACTTTTTAGTTATATACCTGATGATACTAGTTGCCACTGAGTAAATTTTGCTTCACAGCGTCAATAGGGCTCTCTAGGCCAGGTCTTTCTCCTCTAGAGCCAATGGTGATTACAAGCTGAACCTTTAAGCATTCACTGCCAGGGCTTCTTGATACATGTTTAGGTAAGCTTAAGTATCTAAATACTTTCAAGAATTTTCTTAGAAAAATATTATGAGCATATATCATTAAAATATATTATTTTTATAGTAATGATATTAAGAAAGTTTTAAAACAGAATTTGAGGTGATAGTCTGAGATCAGTAGTTACAATATTTTGTTTTCAGATCTTCAGTCAAGAGGATTCTTTGTACACCATATTTGTAATGTTCCAAGCAAGAGCCGAGACTTAACATAACCATTATGTTGAGTGAAGTTAGTCAATCGCAGAAAGACAAATCTCGTATGAGTTCATTACTGTAAGGATACACACCAAGAGGAGGCAGGCTTCTGTTTTCAGGTCATGCCATCTTCTAATGGAGTTTCTTAACCAACAAGGTTATAAGCCTGCCCAGAGCCCATGAACTATATATCACTCCCTTTATCTGTGGTTCTTAAAACTACTTCAACAAAGGAGTGTTTTAGGGTACAAAATAGACCCCATTACAGATATAATTTAAAGTGAACATCTGTGAAGTCTTAAGAGAGACAAAGACAACACAGACACAGGCACATCACACAGATGAGGGAGGCCATTACATGAAGATGAAATGACGTTCAAGCGTTCATAAAAGAAAAGAGCTAAGACTTATGGACCCTTTCTCTGAAAGAAACTATCTTCTTTTACCCTGTTTTGCATTTAAGTTGCCTCAGTGGTATACAATCACATTAAATTAATTATATCCTCATGTTGAAGGACAAATATACATTTTGCTTTTAGTTCATCAAAATATATTATTTTGGTTTAACAATCTGAGATGAACACATAGCAATTAGACAATAATCTTTATATAATTTGGCTTTAAATTTTTCCTTATTTATATTTCCCTAAACTCATAATAGTTAATGAAGAGTTAAAGTTAAATATAAAAGAGCATAAATGAGCAAATATTCTGATTGATGTTTGAGTCCATTGTAAAGCAAATGAGATATTATTCTCAAAATGTGTTTGCAAAAAACAATCCCAAGAAATTATCATTCCTTTTCTTAATGTCACTATTGATACATTAGCCTAAGTAAAATGTGGTAAAAATATATTGAGAGTACATTTCTATTTCCAATGACAGCCTGATTCCATGCATGTTGTTTTGATGTTTGTAAAGCGAATGATAGAACCCTGACTCCGAGAAACTTCCATGGTAGGTAAGTACAGGATAACCGATCTCATATCATCAGAATTTCATCTGCTGATTACTTTTTGAATTGCTTGTTAGTACATGGGCCAAGTAGTTTCTTTTCCATTTGCCTAATGTATGACTTTAAGTCTGGATAAGAAGACAAAACAGCTTATCATAGTACTGAATGGCCAGAAATGGAGACTTGAAAGCAAACGCTCATATAGAAGATGTCTCAGGGAGATAATGGATTCTATACTGAATACTGTTGAATGTTTTAGATAAAAACTATGTATTCTTTATACTTAGAACACAATTATTTTGATAAACATGCAATTCTATCACAGTGATGTTACATTTATAGATACTAGGAAGTGAAATACATGGTTTTACTTATTCATGAGAACAAATAACCCTGTAAGATATTAGCAGTGTCTTCATTTTATATATGAAAAATAGGATATACAGGAAATGTTAGAACTAGCCCAAGGCCAGATAGGTAAATATTGCATAGTTGGGTTATATTCTACTTTTAAAAAAATCATTTTATTGGGAGCCCTTACAGCTCTTATCACAATCCATACATACATCCATTGTGTCAAGCACATTTTACATAGGTTGCCATCATTATTTTCAAAACATTGTCTTTCTACTTGAGCCCTTGGTATCAGCTCATTTCCCCTGCTCCCCCTCCCTCCCTCATGAACACTTGATAATTTATATATATTTCTTTTCATGTCTTATACCAACTGCTGTCTTCCTTCACTCACCTTTCTGTTGTCCGTCTGTGATTGGTTCCCCCTTTCTCTCCCCATATTCCCCTTACCCTCCTGGTATTGCTACTCTCATTATTGGTCCTGAGGGGTTTATCTGTACTGGATTCCCTGTATTGTGAGCTCTTATCTGTACATGCTCTGTACATGCTTTGATCTAGCCGGATTTTTAAGATAGAATTGGGGTCATGATAGCTGTTGGAGGAGTGGGGGGTGGGGATAGAGTGGAAGAATTAAAGAACTAGAAGAAAGCTGTGTTTCGTTGGTGCTATGCTACAC
>NW_022103915.1:65431399-65432918 GCF_000313985.2 Echinops telfairi
TGTACACAGGTGTTTTATTTTCAGTATATCCCACTTGTCAATTTCTGCCTCCTCTGTGTTTGTGTATATGTATTCCTTGCACCAAGTTCTCAGATTTGTCCCAATTCCCTCATTGATGGCCCTAATATTTTGGGATTTAACCTCAGGGTCTAAGATCCACCTTGAGTCTATTCTTGTGCCTGGAGTGAAGTAAGGGTCTTGCTTCATTTTTCTGCAGGTATATAAACATTTTTTTCCGCAGCACCACTTTTCAAGAGGGCAACAGCTTTCCGTTTGATATTTTTGGAGCCCTTATCAAAGATCAGTTGTGTTTATGCTGATGATTTTATTTCTGGGTTTTCAGTTCTTTTTCATTGGTCTGAGTGTTTATCATTATACAATACCACACTATTTTGAGCACTGTGGCTGTATGAAAGGTGCTAAAGTCAGGTAAAGCAAGCCCTCGAACTTTATCCTTCTTCTTGAGGAGTTTTATGCTAATTCTGGATTTCTTCCCTCTCCGTATGAAGTTGGTAATCAGTTTTTCCAGTTCTTTAAGGAAAGATGATGGTATTTAGATCGGAATTGCATTGTTCTTATATAGTGCCTTGGGGAGAACTGATATCTTTACTACATTGAGTCTTCTGATCCATGAGCATGGGATATTCTTCCACTTGTTGAGGTCACTCTTGGTTTCTTGTAGTAGTATTTTGTAGTTTTCCTCATATATATCATATATAGCTTGTATTATATTGAGGAATTTTCCTTCCATTCCTATCTTCTTGAGTGTCTTAAACAGGAATGGGTGTTTGATGTTGTTGAATGCTTTTTCCTCCTCTACCAATAATATCATGTGGTTCTTATAACTTTCCACATCAATATGGTGAGTAATACTAATGGTATTCTGTATGTTGTACCATCCCTGCATCCCTGGTATGACACCTACTTGGTCATGGTGAATTTTTTAAATATAATTTTATATTCTATTGGCCAGTATTTTGCTAAGGACTTTTTCATCAATGCTCATTAGGGATATTGTTCTGTGGTTCTTGATTCTTATGGCATCCTTGACCACTTTAGGTATCAGAGTTATTCTAGCTTCATAGAAAGAATTCGGGAGTTAACCATCTTTTTCTATGTTTTAGAAGGATTTGGGTAGGATTGGTGTCAGTTCTTTCATGAATGATTGGTAGAATTCTCCTGTAAAGCCATCTGACCCAGGAGATATTTTAGTTGGTAATCCCTTGATAACCTTGTCTATTTCTTGTATTGCTATGGGTCTTTTGAGATTCTTTATCTCCATCTGGGATAGTCTAGGGAGGGATTGTTTTCCCAAGTATTTGTCCGAGTCTTCCAAGTTGTTGAATTCATTGGAGTACAGGCCTTCATAGTACTGTGTAATTATCCTTTCGCTTTCATCAGTCTCTGTTGTAATGTTCTGTTTCACTCCTCATTTTTGCTATTGAAATTTGTTCCTTTGTTTTCTTTAGTTAGGTTTGCCACCAGTCTGTTGATTCTGTTAATCCTATCAAAGAACCAA
>NW_022103915.1:65445519-65447633 GCF_000313985.2 Echinops telfairi
GAAGATTTTTATGTTTATCAAAATAGCCAACTATGCCTGCAAACATTCCCAAATAACTAAATCAAGGTTCTGTTTGTTTTCTGTGTTTCTGTCAAACAGCTGTATGTCAGATTTGTAAATGGAAACTGCAAATATAGAGTGCATTTTGAGGATAATCTGGATCTTAATAGAGCAGTTAAAAAACAAAACAAAAACTGTTGATCTGCTTGTGTAAAGATTATAACATCAAACTGCCACATTATAGGACAGGTCAGGCAAGACATTAAAAGCTGAGCTACTCCCAAATGACTCTAAAAAAGTCTTTGTCATCGAATCAATTCCAACTTATAACAACTCTATAGGGTACAGTAGAACTTCTCTCTAGGTTTTTCAAGGCTGTAAAACTTTATGTTGGGGAGAGGAAACTTTTATCTACCAAGAGCCATTTGGACATTGTGGTAGTTACACAATTTTATACCAATTTGATGAAAGAATGAATGGGTGGAGTCAGGGGAAAAAAATCCTCATCAATCAGATCACAGCCTGATTGAGCCTTCATTGTGGGCGTGGCCTTCTCATAAGGATTCTGGGAACTTCTTCCTCCCTGGAGGCAGGATTTACTCTCTCTCTCTCTGCTTCATCTTCATGCAAGCCACATGGAGCCACACTGATGGCAGCCAGAGCTATGGAGAAGCTTCCATCACCACTGAATCTGCAAGACTTTCCACCCACAAGCCTGTGATCTTCCTGAATTTGTCATCACTGCATGTCTTGTGTGAGTCGGAAGAGGAATTTATAGACTGGTATCAGATATGTGGGCTAACATTTGACTTATGGACTGGTTCTGGACTGGGATGGGATGTTTTCTTAATATGTAATTACTCTTTGACATACAGCTCTCTCTTACACGTATGCGACTGTCCCTGTATTTGTTTCTCTAGTCAATCCAGACTAATACAGCTATTTATAGTATCATTTATGGGTCATACTGGTCAAACACTTAATTAACTCATCCCTAATATGATAGTTGGAACTGCTTTTTTTGGGTGAGGTGTGTGATGTTAATTGTTATTGATGATGTCCTATGGGCAGGATATTTCCCACACTTACTTTACAGAAGAAAAAGCCTTATCTTCCTCCCACAGTGACTGGTGGTTTCCAACTACTGACCTAGCAGGAAGGAACCCATTTAATAATCAACTATGCCAAATTCCTCTAGAACCCTGATATATTTGCATTACTCTTTGTATTTTCCAAAACATCAACCCATTCTATTTATAAAATGTTTGTTGTACGGTTCACAGGAAATAAAATAAAAATTCAAACAATAAAGTACTGTCTTGTTTTCAAACAATAAAATAAAAATTCAACAATAAAGTACTGTCTTGTTTTCAAATATTGCATTCTCCACACTTTTGAAAGAAAAACATACACTTGTCCTTGACTAAATACAGTTTCCCCAAAGTGCAAGCATGTTGAAGGAAGATTTATTCTTGGGACTTGTTGAAAGAATTACATTGTATTTTTGAGAAACCTTTAATTTTGATGTCACAGGAATATTTATACTTAACCCAAATCCTCACAACTGGACCAATCAACAAAACCATGATTAAGAGGAGAAAAGATTGATGTCAAGCATTTCAAATTGTTTGGATCCACAATCAACGATCATGGAAACAGCAATTAAGAAATCAAATGACACATTCCACTGGGTAAAACTGCTGCAAAGGACCTTTTAAAAGTGTTGAAGAGCAAGGATGTCACTTTGAGAACTTAAGTGTACGTGACACAAGACAAGTGTTTTTTTTCCCCCTATAGTCTCATATGCATGTGAAAGTTGGACTTTGAATAAATAAGTTTGAAGAAGAATCAAGGCATGTTATTGAAAATATAGTAGACTACCAGAAAAACAAAGAAATCTCTCCTGGAAGAATTGAAGCAGAATGCTCCTTAGAGGCAAGGATGGCAAGACTTCATCTTATATACTTTGGACGTGCTATCAGGAGAGGCTAGTCCCTGGGAAAGGACATGATGCTTGGTAATGTAGAGGGGTAGTGAACAACAAGACTCAAAGATATGGATGGACATAGTGGCTGCAGCAATGGGCTCAAATATACATACATATATGTATCATT
>NW_022103915.1:65448031-65472963 GCF_000313985.2 Echinops telfairi
ATGTGTGGAGAGCTCTTATCTGTACCAGTGTGTGTTCTCCGGTCTATCCAGGTTTGTAAAGTAGAACTCAATCATGGTAGAGGGGGGAGGAAATATTTAGGAACTAGAGGGATGATGTGTGGTTCATAGGTACTATCCTACGGCTTGATTGAGTCATCCCTTCCTTATACCACTTCTTTGATGGAGATATCCAATTATCTACAGATGGGCTTTAGGTCTCTACTCCAACCCCCCTCTTTCTCATAGACGTAGTTGTTTGTTTTGGATCTTTTGATACCTGATACCTGATCCCATTGACACCTCATGATCATACAGGCTGGTGTGTTTATTCCATGTGAGTGAATTTGCTTCCCTGCTAGATGGCCACTTCTTTGACTTCAAGTCTTTAAGACCCCAGATGCTATATCTTTTGATAGCTGGACACTATCCGTTCTCTTCACCACATTTGCTTATGCACCCATTTTTTCTTCAGCGATTGTGTTGGGAAGGTAAGTATCATAAAGAGCCAAGTTATCAGAACAAAGTATTCTTGTGTTAAAGGAGGCCTTGGGTAGAGGCCCAAAATCCATCTGCTATCTTAATACTTACATATAATAATGATAATAATAATAATAAATATATGTACATTGGCCTCTATCCCTTTTATTATAAATTAATATATTTACACATATACATGCCTATAGCTCTACCTTTATAAATAGCTTTGGCCTTCTATTTCTTTCCTCTATTTCCTTTCAGCTTCCTCCTATCCTACTATCATGCTCACCCTCCATTTGGCTCTCAGTAATTCCTCTTGAATGCATTGCTTTTGATCATGGCCACCCCGCATTGTATGCCCTCCACACCATCAATTTGAGATCTCATTGTTGTTCCCTTATCTCGGAATTTGTTGGCTCCACACTGCCCCTCCCCGGCCCTTTCCATGTCCCCCTGGAACCCCCTGTCCCATAATTTTCTCTTCAGGATTGTTTATCCTGCTTATCTTATATAAATACACATGGAGTGAAAGAAAATGAAAAACTAAAACCAAAACAGTAAAACAAACTAATAAAACAAAACAAGAGAAAAAAAAATCGATAGTCCCAAGTCTGTTTGCTGACTCTTATGTATGTTTTCTGATCAAGTCTGATGGGGTGCCAAGCCCTCTACCCCAAGTCAGAAGTCTATTTTCAGGATTCCTTGGGGACTTGGTTACTTTTCTCCCCTTGCTGCCCAGTTGCACTATCTTTGCATTTCACCCTACTCTGCATGGGGCTGCTCAGGTACACTTTCCGCACAGTGTCTCCAGTGCTGTCACTCATAGTGCTATGGATCAGTGAGGGAGCATTGTGGTGGGGCCAGCCTGCTCTGCTCTGAGCAGGGATGTCGTCTTTGGTGTTTGGTGAGCCATGCTGAGGTCCACTCTCTTTCTCTCTCCCTCTTAGTTTGCTCCTGTGTAGTCTGGACAGACCTGCCCCTCTCGCAGGGCTATATCTTCAGTGTTGTCCTCTGAATTAGGTAATTCTAGGGTATTCTGGGGAGAGGGTCAACATAGCTTGGCTTGGGCCCAGCCCCATCTTCTTCTCTGTTAGTTCACTGCTCCATGTCAGTGTATTGCCCTCTAGGCTTGGTGCTCTGGGATGGGTTCTGGTCCCTCTCTCCCTTTCCTGTGGAGACATAAACAATACTCTCCCCATGAGTATAGTAGTGCCATATTCCCCATCATCCTTGTTTTCTTTTCTTTCTTCCTCTTCTCTTTTCCCCTCCTTTTTAGTTGGCTTCCATTTGCATCCCTGAGTTGGGTCAGACCCCTGTAGAAGTGCCTGAACATCAACCTGGGATTTATGCATTAGGTAACTTATATCACGTGAGCTGGGGACTGTTGGACCCTGTCATCTGGCTGACTGTTGGTGACCTACCTGCCTTGCTGTTTGCTGCCTGTGGTCAGATAGCCTGAATTGCTCTACAGAGGACTACCCCGTGGCCCTTAAGACTTGAAGGACTGCCAGTATATTAGCTGTCTCATAGAAGTGAGTTGCACTGATCCATTTGTACTGGTTTATAGATTAATTAACTGTTTATTTCTTATGTTTTATATATATATATATATATATATAATTGTCCTGGTTTTGTTTCTCTAGAGAACCCTAACATACCCTTTGTGCTTGGCTAACTTTGCTTAGCATAATTTCCCCCAATTCTTCCCATGAAGCAATGTGTCATTACTTTTCAGGCCTGCATACTAGTCCACTGTATGTGTATACTAGAGGTTTTTAATCCATTTGTCAGTTGATGGAAATTTAGATTGTTTCCAGGTCTTTGTAATTGTGAACTCAGCCGTGATGAACACTGGAGCATAGGTGCCTGGTCTGGGTCTGTTTCTTACTTCTTCTGGGTATATGCCCAGTAGGGGGATGGCTGAATCATATGGTAGCTCAATTTCCATTTGTTTTAGGCATCGCCAGATTGATTTCCATAGTGGCTGTACATATCTACAGGACCACCACCTGTGGATAAGAGTTCCTAACTCACCACACTCTCTCTAGCACTTGCTTTCTGATTTTTAAAATTGGGCTATCTTTGAAGGTATTAGGTGGTATCTCATAGTTGTTTTAATTTTAATTTCCCTTATAGCTAGTTGGAAGCATTTTCTCATGTGTTTATTGGTCATTTGGATTTCCACCCTTGTGAAACTTATGTTCAGAACTTTTTCCCACTTCCTTAGTAAGATATTTTTTCTTGTAGGCTAGAGTATTATATATGCTAATAAAAAAGCCTCTATCTGATGTGGCATTGCTAAAGATGTTTTCTCAGTCTGTGGGCTCTCTTATTACTCTCTTGGTGAAGTCTTTCAATGTATACAGGTGACTTATCTTCAGTATATCGCACTTGTCAATTTGTGCTTTCTCTGTGTTTGTATCCTTCCTTATTTCTGATAGCCTGTGTATTCCCTGCACCAGAGTTCGTATGTTTGTTCCAATTCCCTCGCTGATGGCCCTAATAGTTTGGGCTTTCACTCTGAGTCCTGTGTTCCACTTCAGCTTTATTCTTGTCAGGCTCAAATATTAACAGAAAATGTGAGATGTCACAAGATTGAGATGGTGGTGTTTGGTTCTGTTGCACTCAGCATTACTAGAAGTCAGGACTCACTTGATAGCATCTAACAACAACCTATGATAATAAATACTTTAATATGTATAGTTATGCAGCAGCATTAATTACTGACAATCATGTGCTAGCTAGTAGATGCATAGGTAAATAAGTATGCTAAACAGGAGAGGGAGGTTGTGTGGGATTACACTTGCATATATATATACATAGGTAAGGTGGTGGGTATTTGTACACACATATTTGCAAATGTTGCATATATATAAGGAGCTTATGTATATAAGGAATTTTAAGAAGTTAGCAGGAAAATAGATTGAAAAGATAATGGAATTTTCCCCAAGCCCTTTTAAAGCTCCCTCATACAATAGTGCATATAGGGGATAACAAGACTGAACCACTGGACATGAAGGTTTAGTCTTTGGGGACATCAAATCAACTGAAAAAGTACAACTCATAAAGTTAATGTTCTATATCCTAATTTGCTGAGTAGCATCTTTGGCATTAAAAGCTTGCAAGTGGCCATCTACAAAGCAACTATTGATCTCTTTCTGTCTAGGGCACAATAAAATTAAGAAAAACGAGCTATCCAGTTCAAAGGACTAATGGGTTCACATGAACCACAAGTTAGCCTCCTCTGATTTTGGATGAGAAAAATTAGATGGTGAACAATGGCCACTACTGACTACTCTAAGAGCATCATAGAAAGTCTTGGATAAATTGGGTACACACAGAAGTACATAATACTTATGTACCACGCTTACTAGGCAGAAAATTCATGGTTAGAGGACCTCCTGACACTACTACCTAATGAAGTCTTTTAAACTTAAAACTGAACACATTCCCAAAGGCCACCGTCTGTCCATGTGACAGGCTGGATTATAAAACCAACAACACCAAAATGTGCTCCTCAGAGCATTCAACCACATAAGGCCCAAAGAGCAAGCATGCTGTGCCAAACAGAGGACGAGGAAGAGAGCAGCACAGGACAATGGACAAACACAAACTGGAAACTCAGAGCAGAAAGAGAAAGAGTGCTGGCACACCGTGGATGGCAACCATTTTCCAGAACAATTTGAGTATGAATTATTGATTAGGAAAATGACTTTCTCCGAAACCATAGCAAAAAGTAAAAACAAAAAGAAGTATTGACCACACTTCTTTTTATGCTTTGGGAATATGTATGTCCAGGCAGCTGAATAAAAGAAAGGAATGGTAGACGTGGTGTGATATCAACAATGTTTCACTTGCAGAAAGTGATGAACGGTAGACACCACAACTCAAGTCTGTCCATCATCTACGTATTATCCCTATGACTTCCCACAACAAAAGTCTGAAAGGTCAATACCACAACTCAAGTCTCCCTACTTATTATTTTCTTATAACTCACATCAACTACCAATAATCCCTATTACTTCCCACAACAAAAGTCTGAGCTAAGTGTTGATTTTCCTCAAATAGTAGCAGATTATTATCAGTGCATATTAATTCTGTACCAAAATTGATTTGAGAATCATTGATACTATCATAAATAATTAATATTTTCAATATTTTATGAGTCAGTTTCTCTGTTTCCAGATCACAATCATCATAATACATGAAGAAGAACGTAACATCAGATTTGGAAAAGCATGCGCGGTTGGCCCATTGGTTTGGGGCTTGTTCTTTTTCCGGATTTGGGGGCAGACTTATTAACAACCTGTGATATACAGATGACATAACCTTGCGTGCCCAAGGCAAGCAGTGCTTGAAGCAGTTGCTGCTGAAGATTAAGGACTGCAGTTTCAGTATGGATTACAACTCATTGTAAGGAAAACCAGACTCCTCACAAATGAACCAATGGACAGCCATGGCGGCTTGAAGGGTAACACACTGAGCTGCTAGCTGCAGGATCTGCAGTTTGCAATTATCAGGTGATCTTTGGGAGAGAGATGAGGCCTTCCACTCCAGTAAAGATGTACAGTGACTCCTCCTTAGAAGCTAAGATGGTGAAATTCTGTCTCATATACTCTGGAAATGTTATCAATAGAGACCATCCTCTGGAAAAAGACACCATGCTTGGAAAAGTAGAGTCCAAGAAAAGAGCAAGATCCTCCATGAGAGGATGAGTGCAATGGCTGTAACAACGTTGGCTGAAATGTAACATTTCTGAGGATGGCGCAGGGTCAGACAGTGTTTCATTAGGCTCTACTTAGTTCTGACTGAGTCAGAACGAGCTCAGTGGCACGTAAGCCAATACACTGATTAGGACTCATGTCCACAGGCCAAATTAACTAGTTAAATGTCTCTTTAAGTGATTATGCAGAACATGATACATGACACAGGGGGAATTAGTGCCATTTTTCTTTATTTAAATCACCATCATATTATCATCCCTTATAAATCAGTATTTATTTTGCTAGATGGGCATTATTAAATTAAAATCAGGAATCTAACTATGTTATAAGCTATTTGTTCACAAATTCAATTTTTGGGGAAAATTTCTTGATGAGCTATAATAATACTTTCGTAGAAGTGTATTCAGTGACTCTGTTCACAGCACACGTTCAATGTCATTTTTTCCTTCTGCTCTATAACTAGCTCGGAACTTCTTATTTTAGATAAAGCCTCCACTTAATGTGATCAGTTTGTAGATACAGATTCGCTGATTGAATCCAGCCCATAGCTATTTCAGCTCTAGTACCAACTGTCAGTCTCCAACGCGCTATGAGACTGTCACTAGAATGCTACTTGCCTTCGATAGCACTGCTTTCACTTCAGAAAATGGCCCTCCACAGCCTAGACAGCTTAGATGTTTTCCGTCTGATTAACTCATCTTTCCAATAGCAATGACAACTTTCACCTTGATCTCCAAAATGGAAAACTATTTATTCAGTGCTAGTAGTAGGGTTTTTAATAGTACATGTTTTATATTAATATGTGTATGGTTTCTTTAATGATACAGCATATTTTACCACATAAAAGAAAATTAAACCACATTTAAATACAAATAGATTACAATTTTAAATATTTATTTAAACCTTAATTATATTATGTGTGATACTAGTGTGATCTGTTTTATAACCTAGGATAATCTTATTGAAATGTATGTGTATAGATAATTTACATCTTACTTTTTTCTCTTTCACTCAGATTTAAAATTTTTCAGGATTCTCTGTAAGCTGCTTTACATAGTGTGGTGAGTTTTCTGTCGCTTATCTCATCTTATTTATTTATTTATCTACCTACTTATTTATCTCCTCTTTTTTGAACTGCTTTGCATGGACCCAGATGGTTCCATGGTCTCCGGTAATCACTGGCCCTCTTGCTGTTTGCTGTGGCTCTTGCCTGCGCATTGATACATTTTCTGCATCCACTGCATCTCCCCACGCCAATAAGTGTGTCAGACAGGTGCTGTGGTCTCCTGTTTTTGCTCACTGATCCCTCCATCGAAGAGTAGAAAAATGTCTCTCTTTTCTTTTATCCTACTGCATGGACATGTAAAAACTCTACGCGTACTTAAGGTTTTTAATACCCCTAGTATACTTATGTGACAAAATGGTTTCTCCTTTGGGAGAAATTTATGGTCATAAAAATCTATGATTGTATCATAGCAGGGAGAGAACAAAATAACCCATGAACCATTGGAGAATGTTGTTGCTTATTTGGAGAATATGGGGTATAATGATGATGGAAAGAATTAGTGGTTTGGAGGTAGACGGGGGTTCAGAGAAGTGTGTTGTGCTTAAGTAGTTAAATCTCATCATAATGGCTGGTGTGATGTAGCACTTTGAGTTCTTATACTAATCCTGAAAATTTGAACGGCAGTTAGTTACTCATTGGCCTTCTGTTTGAAATCAACAGCCTCTCTGTCCGAGAAAGATAGGATTTAGTGATAATAAGGTATCAAAGAGTTGTCAGATCTCTTTTTGATATCTATAGTTTAAGAATAGAGAATAGGAAAAGGCAGAAAGGAAGTTTAGTGAATATGGTTTATTACATTTAAAGATGAAAACACTTAAAACCTTCCTGTATGTTCATTTCTGTTTTAGACTATCACTGATCAGTCATGTACTTATTTACGAAATGTATTGAACACGATCCATGTGCCAAACATTTTACAAAGTATTGAAGAAATAAAAATGAATATGTATGATTTTTCTTGAAGAGCCATAATTATTTGGTAAGACATAGACGAATAACAATAATGTGCAAATAAATTTACTCATAAATATTTATGAAACAATCTTAAACAAATTATTAGCAAAAAATCCATTGATGTACAAAACTGGTAGCACATTATGACCTAGTTTACTTTTTTCTGGGAATGCAAAGGTGAGTTAACATTAGAAAATATGAAACACATTAAAGGAGAAAATAGAATCATTTCAACAGATAATTTCAAGGATTGATAAAATGCTGTGCCCTTATTAAAAGAGAATACAATTCCTTCTCCTTGATGATCTATCTACCATAAATTAAATATGCCTCCTGAACCTAGTGCCTTCAAGTAGATTCCGAATCATAATGACTCTGGAGAACTGCCCTCATAGGGCAGTCAGGATTACAAATCTTTATGTAAAGAGACTGTCACACCTTTCTCCTGCTGATGGGTTTTAACTGCTGACTTGTTGGATAGCAGTCCAGCACTTAACCACTGTAGCACCACGGACCCGGAATGTGTTATAGGAAGTCTCCATACCCTGATGATATCAGTTCTCAAACTGGTTTCTAATCGAATTAATTTTTTATCAGATTGCAATCACTTTCTAAGCTAACATACAAATTTCAGTTGCTTAACAAAGAGAATAAACACTTCTTAATCGATAATTTATGTCAAAAACTGCGATTGCCCTGAGATTTTAACCTTCTAGCATGCTAAGTTCTGTTGTATCTATGGTTCCATGAGTCAAAACCAATTCGACAGCGCCCAATAACAACAAGCATGCTCAGTGAGCCCGGGTGGCACAAATGGTTAAGCTCTTGACTGCTAACAGAAAGGTTGGCTAGTTGAACCCACCAGATACTTGAAAGGAGAAAGATGTGGCGTCTAATTTTATAAAGATTTATAGAAATGTTGTGGGGCAATGCTGCTTGGTGGCGTCCCTATGAATAAGAATTGACTCAAAGGCAAGTGGGCCATACATTAGCCTGGTATAGCTTCATAGTGAAAGGCATTGAACTTCTGAGTCAGAACCATTAACCTTAATCACAGATGAGAGAAAGCAAGAGCATATTATAGTTACTTTCTTCTTATTGCCCCGATTCCTAGAATATTCCCTATGGAATGCAAAGGTGAGTTAATAGTAGAAAATATGTATCACATTAAAGGAACAATCACAATCATTTCAATAGATATTTTAAAGGATTGATAACATTCAGAGTCCTTAATTAAAAGAGAATATACTTCCTTTTACTTGATGATATATCTATAATAAATTAAGCATACCTACTGAACGTGGTGAGGGCCAGGTGACGTTTTAAATGTAATCAACTTCATTACAAAAGATGAACCTTGAGTTTAAGACTCATGAATATACTGGGAAGCAAGTACATCTTCCCACTGCTCAGGAGTCACCCATTTTGTCAACTTTCAGTGTTGTTTGTTATACAAATATCTGTGACTAGATAGTCCAGAGGAAATGAAACCAGTGGCATTGCCCAGAAATGAGCAAGTCCAGTGGAGATCTCACACCTAACACATTAAAGCCTTCCTCCTTGCCCCATCCTTAACTCTTCAAATAAGAAGATTTAGTCCATCTTATGATGACTTGATTCCAAAAGGTTTCAACGTTAGAGATCGGATGGAGCGAATCTATTTGGCAAACATGGGTTAACATGAGTTAGAATTGACGAGAGGACAACTGACTGCAATGCATAGGAGAGGGGCTCCAAAATGTTCCCCAAAAGTGGAATTAAACGATAATGTAGTTGTTCCAGGAGCTGTTTGACATCTCCTCCTAAATGAGTGTAAGTCAAAAGACGATTGCTACAAAATCATAGACATCTCTATTAAACAAAAATATCTAAATAAATATATCCCCATATCCAGCTATAAACTTCTTTTGGTGGTGCTTCTATCCTCTAATGATTCCTCACAGAATTTGATTTATACTCTATAAAAAGGGAAGTTTTGCCATCCTTAGGCAACCAAGTGCATTTCTTTGAAAAGTCCTTTGCGTTTTGGTTTGGAACAAAAAGAAATTTGAAAGAAGAAGATCAGGGCTGTGGGTGGATGGAGCAAAAGTGTCATTGAATAGTGCTTGCCTTCCTCAAAGAATGAAGAGACACAATGCTGTGAGGGGGATGGGGGTGGGGAGGGGAGGAGGTTGCTTGATTCAGCTTTCCTGACCTGAGGAACAGGTTTTCAATTTTCTTAGAACTTCTTCCTAATAAGCCCCAAGATCATTCTGTGCTTTTTGAGAAAATCTGTCAGGATTACCACTTTGGAATTCCCCAAACATAGCCATAATCTTCTGAGCTAAGTTCACTGCATGGAATAGAACTGGCCTAGTAGACCCCTTCAGAAACTCCTCTTTTTATTATATCTTATTTATGGAAAGCAGTCTAATGAGATGAAGACACACTTATTACTGATAGGACTTTTTTGGATATGCACTCACCACAGAGACATGTTTAACCATGCTTTGTTTAGATTCAACCCATGCATGTATGAGCTGGACACTTATTAGCAATACTTTTAACTTACTCTTGCATATAAATTTTGAACTTTGCTATAACTTGCTGATGAAGGTAAAGGATAGCAGCCATCGGTATGGATTACAACTCAATGCAAAGAAAACCAAAATCTTCACAACTGAGCCGAGAGGTAATATCATGGTAAACGTAGAAATAAGTGAAGTTGTCAAGAATTTCCCCTTGCTTGGATCCACGATCCATGCTCATGGAGGCTACAGTCAAGAGATCATAGGATGCATTGCCTTGGGTACGTCTGCCGCACAAGACCCTTTAAGTGTTGAAAAGCAATTTTGTTCCTTTGAGTTCTAAGGGGTGCCTGACCAGAGCCATGGTAATTTCATCTGTCTCATTCACATGCAAAAGTTGGACATTGAAAAAGCAAAACTGAAGAAGAATTGATGCATTTGAATTATGGTGCTGGGGAAAATTATTGAAACTACCGGGGACTGCCTAAAGAACAAACAAATCTGTCTTGGAAGTACAGCTAGAACACTCCTTAGACTCCAGGATGATGAGACTTTGTCTCACATTTAGATCACATGTTCTCATGTTATCAGGAGAGACCACTCCGTGAGAAGGACATCATGCTTGGTAAAGTAGATGGGTGGTGAAAAAGACCAAGACTTTTGACAAGATGGATTGAAACAGTTGCTGTAACAATAGGCTCAAATTTAAGAACAATTGTGAGGCTGATGCAGGACAGAGCAGTGTTTTGTTCTGTTGTAAATAGGGTTGCTATGAATGAGAATCAACTCAATCACACCTAACAACAAATGCTACTGTGTGAGTATCTGTCCACATCCACCCTGTAGCCCACTTCATTCTGTGCTTGTGAAGTTTCAACTAAGGCACTATAACAATAAGCTACAAGTAGTCTGAATTCCAATCAAGTTTAGGCAATGATAAACAGTGGATCAAAGGATGGAAGGAGAGTGGGGTATCTTTATCTGTTCTCCCATATTCATATTCATTCCTCCATCTTTCTCTTCCCTCTAATAGACAACGGTTGCTTTTCTTCAAAGACCATAGCTAGTATATAGAAAACTCCCTTTCTCAGTACAGTTAACTACTACCTAGTAATAAAGAATATCATTAGGCTATGCTAAATTTGAAGCGTATGAGTAAAAAGCAAGTAGTTGCCTTCAATCTCAGGACCGAGATGAGAATTATGAAAAATTATGTGGACATCATCAGTTTAATATGGCATTAAAGTTATGCAAGTTTGCAGGATACTTATAGAAAGTAAACAATGAGAAGACGCAGTTGATGACTAAAATTTGAGTAAAATTCATGGGCTTGTAATTGATATTCTGTTGAACAGAGGGATATAAAGGAGAAGAAAACATGACAAAAGAAGAATAAGGTAAAAACAGTGATAATGGCTGTCAAAAATATTTCTGAATTAAGATAATTATCAACTTTATAAAAACCATGAAGGGAGATAAATGTAATCTATATAATCTCCTAAGGATTTTAATTTAATGAAAAAGTAGGGAACTTGGTGAAAAAATATTATCAATGAATTGATTATAGTGGAACAGAATTCAGCGGTTTGAAATCAAGGATAAACAGTGTTGAAGAAGGGAAAACGGCAAGTGCTTATTTCATGCATTTTATGTCTGAAGTGGAGAAGAAAGACCATATTTACAGGATGGGGAGTTTTATTCTGGGCTTGGAGATTGAAGAATACAGAAGGAAAATTCTGAGAAATTTTTAAGAAATGGAATTGTTAATCAAATTAAAATGCTTTCCCCTTGAAAGAAATACACATCTCGAGCTTTGTGTGGATTAAATGCTCTGTTGGGCAGAGATTTCATAGTACATATTTTTTTCTCTAGGCGAGCAAGCATCAAGCAACTCACTCTGTGTTAATGCACTCAGTAGCATCTCCTGGGAAGGTTCTCTTTGGTCACAGTGAACTTTTTCATAAAAGTAGTTTCAAATGAACCTTGTTTTTCGTGATCGCTGATTTAAGAGAACAGCATATGGCTGTGAAAGTTTGTTTCCTGCTTCGGAAAAATGCCGCAGGAACTGTTGGGATGATGAACACAGCCCCCATGGACAGCGCTAAGGGTGCATGAGTGGTTTTCGCATTTCAAAAAAGGTGAAATATCAATAGATGACAAATATAATTCTGGACGTCTATCAACTTTCCCAAGGGACAAAAATTTCAGAAAAATCATGCACTTGTGCTCATAGGCCAACTACAGACCCTTGAAGAGATGGGGGCGTTATCTGGACTATCTTGGATCTTGGTTCAACAAATTTTAATAGAAGATTTGGGAATCAGAAGGGTCACTGACCAGTGAAAAAAGCATCCAGTGGAAACATGCCACACTTTGAAAGAACAGCTCCGAAGTGACCCACACTTTCTCCCCCAAGGTCATGACTGGTGACAAGACATGGTGCTATTCTTATGACCATGAAAGCAAACATCAATCAAGACAGTGGAAGCCACCATCATCAACCTGCTCCCCAGAACTCGCCAAGTGTAATCAAAGATCAAGACAATGGTTATTTGTCTTTTTGATGTGAGGGGATAGTGTGTTTGGAGTCCATTCCACCAGGTTAGACTGTTAATCAAACTTTCTATTTAGAAGTTCTGAAAATATTGTGTAACAGTGTGCAACCAAAAATGCCTGAATTGTGGCAGATGGGGGACTGGTTTTGCCACCACGACAATACACTGACAATACAGCTTCACATGCAGCCATCTCGTGCACAAGTTTTTGTCAAAAACAGGATGCCTCTTTTGCCCCACATACCTTACTTACCTGACCTTGCTTTGTATGACTTCTTATTTCAGTGAATGCAGAGGGACATGAAAGGACAGTGATTTGATGACATAAAAGAGGTGAAGAAAAAAACAGGGATGTTGCTGTTATTCAAACAGATGAGTTTCAAAAATGCTTCCAAGAATGGAATTGCAGATTTGACAAATGTATGAAGTGTAATGAAGAGTACTTTGAAGGTGATAAGGTTGTTTTGTACAAAAAATTCAAATACATAGCTTTGAAAAAAACCTCTCTTTGGCGAGGCGGGATAGTACCCCCTCAAAAGTATCCGGTGATTGTTGGTATTTTTAGAGGTTTGTGGGGAGGACTGTCTTTAGTCAACCCAGACTAACACAAACAGTTCTGCAGGCCTGGTTAATAATCTTCCTCTAGATCTGTTATGTTAGTCCGGGAAGACTAGAGAAACAAATCCAGAGACACTCATGTGTGCATAAGAAAGAGCTTTATATACAAGAGAAATTGTCTTTTGAGAAAACATCCCAGCCCAGTCCAGATCAAGTACATGAGTCCAATATTAGCCCATATGTCTGATACCAATCTATAAAAATATCCCAGCCCAGTCCAGATCAAGTACATGAGCCCAATATTAGCCCGTATGTCCGATACCAATCTATAAAGTCCTCTTCAGACTCATGAAACACTGTGTCCTGCCTCCAGAGAGCTATTTAGTTCCGTAGTGCCTCCAAATGAGGTCATCAAGTTGCTACCTGATTGACAGGTTAGGCTCCACCCATTCACTCTTAATTCTCTCAAATTGACAACAGATTATATAACTACCACACATGTAATATTGTATTTGTTATCTCTGATTTTTTGGGAAAGCAGTCTCTATTTTAATTTCCATCCAGAAAATTCAGGAGAGCAGTACAACAACTCCATAGTCTTTCTACAGAGGACCAAGGAAACCAGAGTCTGCATTTCTTGCCTTATCTTTAAGTGAAACCTGTAACTGAAATTGAAGAGTAGGCATCTGTAGCAATGGGGAAATAAACTAGTAGCATGTTTAAATGTATTTCCTAGTAGAAGCCAGACTGTTTTGTGCTGTCTAATATTTTATGATTGAGCAATATAAAACATTTCCTTGTAGTATTGAAAACTATGGTACTATTCTAGAAGGAGCTCAAACTTTCAGAGGAACGGGAAATAAAACAAAAATATAATAGAAAACATAATTACATTCTATTATTACCTAGATTAAACAGAACAGTGTGAAAAATAATCCAGTACCACACTGTCTCCCCTAAGAAATTTCCTGTCATACCAACTATATAAATAAAGCACTTGTATATGAACCTGTGTAACATTTTTTTCACCTATTATTGTTAACTCTTGTGTAAACAATGGAATTGAAATAAGTACAGAGAGTAAATCACAACGGAAATAAATGCAAGCTTTTGGCTAACTAAAGGGAGCGTTTCTGTTTCTCTTAGGATATTATTTTCTTCCAATATATTATTTGGTGGTATGGACAATGCAAATCAGTTGTTTAAAAATCTCCGATCCTACTGCTTCCGAATCAATAGAAAAGAGTACCTCAGACGGAAAGAAGCAATCGAACTCGGTTGTCTTCATTATTACGTTGTTTCAGTTTAAGAGAATACACATTTTAATAACCTATTTACTTGACTGAAATACTGAAAGCATGAAAATAAGTTCTCGTTCTTTTTTTTCTTTTTGAAACATTGTCAGGTAGAAAGCATTAGCCTTAAACATTTTCAGTAGGCTATTCTTTATTCCTTTCCATTGGGAAGTGAAAAGTAGTCTTTCCAACTCTGATCAGACAATTATAACTTCTCTGAGCACTTCGTTGCTTGTATGTCCAGTGATTTATGTACTTAAATGAAAGCAAAGTAGTTGCTTTAAAAGTATTTGGAGGTCTTTTACAGTTTCTGCAAAAATGTGTCAAATTGCTATTCTAAGTTAAAACAAATTATCAGAAACACTTTTATTTCCTTTGGTTATGGAGTCCCCAATTCAGTTGAGAAAACGAAATCAGATGGTTGCTAAAAGGAATTACCATCAAATTTAGCAAGTGCATTTTAGGAAATTATTTTAATTGGAACATGGACATATTATGAAGTGCTTCTTCTTCAGAACTTTATGTAAATTAGCACTAGTACTGAGGCCCAAGGTTTGAAAAAAGTTAGGCCGAACTTCCAAAACATCAGAGTTCCCAGAGATAGGAAGCATGAAGCTAATCTATATCCAAGACTTCAAATTGCATTAATGGTACTGGTGCACATTTCAGTCAAGATTATATATATATAAGTAGCTATAAAAGTTCATAGACTTAAGTAAGGATTTAAAAACATATTCTCATCTGAATAGCTAGCTTAAAGACTCATTATCTTTTTTTTTAACCATTGCTCTATCATAGAAATTAATGATGTAAATAGTTAGCCTCTTTAGCCAGCTCTCTTAGACAGGTCCCTTTTCTGTGCATTATTGTTATTATTGATCGGTGTCCAGTAGAGTTGGTCTGACTCATAGGCTCACAGTGACCGTATGTACAACGGAAGGATGCACGGCCAGATGCTACCATTACTAGTCACCGATACGTCTTCCCTTCCCCCATAATCCTTGTAGTCACATCTGGAATTAATA
The DNA here is from genome assembly GCF_000313985.2 of Echinops telfairi. Classification (NCBI taxonomy): domain Eukaryota; kingdom Metazoa; phylum Chordata; class Mammalia; order Afrosoricida; family Tenrecidae; genus Echinops; species Echinops telfairi. Next base: position 65,463,193 of record NW_022103915.1, read on the forward strand.
TTTCTAGCGCTGATGGTCTGTGAGTGCTCTGAGGAGATCCAGCTATCCTCGATCTTCATTTTATTGCCAGCTGCAGCTCTAAAGGGTGAGGAGTTGATCAGACCAGGGCTGACTCCACCAGGAATTTCTATTCATAGACTTTCTTTAAGGAGAGAATGTAGAAAAGATATTAATAATGAATGATAGTGTCCCTTTATATTTGAAGAGGATACTGTAGCCGGTATTATAGTTCCAGGTTATTGAGTGTGACTGAAAAACCCAGAGCGTTGTCTATTCTGTTAGAATTTCAAAGAGAGCCCTTTGGTCTGCAGCTGCTGATACAATTCATGAAGTCTGATGCAGACTGGAACTGTTTCTTGTTTCTTTTACAGGTATTAATTCAGAAGATAGAAGTGTTTTTAGAATTCGCATATGTCAGTACACACATACTAATATTTTATCAGTGAGAAAACTTTGGTTTTAAGTAACAATATAACTCAGACTAAAAGAAAATAAAGTTGTTATCCAGACACAAGAATTCATAAAGAATTTCTTCCTTACAGATTGAAAAACTGTAGTAATAATGATAATCCATTAAGACATGGCTAATTTTCCCTGAAGATTTTGAAAGACAGCAGGATAGACTTCTGTCTCTATGATGATATTGAAATTCAAATGCTAGCATTGCACAGAATTTGAACGGCTCATTTGGAGAGATCCATCAGAACAACATGAAGTGCAAGGTGTGGTACGAAGGGTTAACATACTGAAAATAACAGGTGTGTGTTATTTCACTGTTCCTTTCCAGCAACATAATTTAAGTGAACTTATTTTTCTTCTTTTTTTTTAATTGCCATTAGGCCTAACATTACACTATAACTGCTGACTTTGGGCAAACATGATCAAGTATTAAGACTTTCATTTTGGATTCTGGTTTCTAAAAGGTCTCCAAACCATATCACTAATTGAATTTAATCTGATCGGAAATACTAAAGCATGTGAGAAGTCTCACCATCCTTAATTATAAAGAGGATCCTGGTTGTACTTTTCCCAAGACCAATTTGTTTGTTCTTTTGACAGCAACATAATTTAAATGAACTGATTTTTCTTCTGTAGCAGTAACATCAGGCACAAAATCCAGAATATGAAACACAGTGGTGGAATTCTCAGCCCACAGGGAAAGTAAAAGCTGGGTGTCTTCAGTAAGGAAACAGGCTTGTGTAATCAGGTGCCTCTAGGCGATTAGTGGGGACTCAAAATTTGCTGATCCATGAACTTAGACTTCAGGTTCAGGTTTATGGTAATGTCCTTTGGGCATTTATTGGCAGCCCTAAAAGCTTTGTTACATTCAGAAGCAGGACGGAAGCCAATAAGCTCTGTGTAAAACTACAGAGAGACATGCTGTCGGACATGACTGAGAAGAGGCTGTCCTGTCGGAATAATTGTATCCTGAACATGTGTAATCTGTTAGCTTCCTTAGCAAACCCATAAATGTGCATGAGTTCTGTGTGCCTTTGCAGTGAATTATCAAACCCAGCTGAGAAGCAAAGCCGCGTGAGGGAGAGCTGAAGGGTGCAGTTGTATCTAATCTCCGACTCACTGGCCTCAGTCTTGACCTGCTGCTGCTGCTAGTGAGTTTCCTTCCCATTTATGTAACTAGAGGACGTCGGACTCGGCCCCCCCCCCCACCTTTTCTTTTTACATGGACCAATGTGCAACTTAAGGATACAAAGGGGAAATGCTGACGTTGTCAGGAAGAGCAGAGAAACTGCTGTGGTTTTGGGAATGAAACAGAGATACAAAAGGTCATAAAATGACCTGTTATTGAAATATAATGTAAATGCAATCTCATAAAGGTGATCATTTTTCATTGGCCAGAAGAGAAACACATCAAATTAGGACATGGTCAGTATTAGCAAGCAAAAGGTTTGCTTTTCTGAGACATATTTTTACTAGGAGGAATGAGAAATGACAGACCCAAATGAATGACAATGAGAGATACAAATTAAACCTATAAGTAAAACTGTCTGAGAATGGGACTCTCAAGATTCAATAGTGAGGTTTGGAATGAACACATATTTTTCAGGAAGATAGACAGAAAAGAGACAAAACCAATAGGTTCTGTATAGAAGGAACTTTAAGTTTCATGAACAAAATTTAACTTTTAGAAAGATACATATACAGACTTACCTAGCAGGAGAGACACCATGATCAGGAAGGTGGTTTTCCCAGGGCGAGGCTTATCCATTGCACTTGGGATGTGCTGACTCCTGTGATTTCCCCAAATGCGGGAAACTTGACTGCATAATTTGTGGTAGTGGGGGACTGCATTCACGATTTCCCCTGTTTTGAAAAAGAAAGAAAGAAACATACATAAAACAGTGCATTGTTTTTAACAAAATATATACCCTTAAAATTATTTGTAAATAAAATTGTGGAATAAATTATTCTTGACAGAAGGAATTGTATGAAATTTTCTTTTAAGCGTTATTATGCATGTTTTTATCTGTTTGGAAATACTGTTATTATTCTTGGTAGCTTTCTTTTAAATATATGCTTTGCTTAAAATGCACATAAACTATAGACAAGGGCAGGAAGGTTCAGAGAATTTGCTTATGAAAAGATGCTAATTTTCTACAGATTGTTGGAGTGGTATTATTTTACAAAGCCATCCTCTTTAATGCATTTCAAATTGTGTTGGATTTAAAAGATTGGTTATAAACTTTATAAACTGCACATTTTATTTACAAAGAAGAATAAATATTTTAGTGTCATTTATAAGTATTTTACATCATTAGATTTTTCTGCCTTATATAGAAGCCCTGGTGACAAAGTTACTAAAGCACTCAACCACAAGCCAAAGGTCAGCTGTTGGAATGCACTGGTGCTAATCCAGAAAAATACGGCAGTCACTTTCTTAAGAGATCTACTGATTTGGAAACCCTATGAGGCAGTTCTACTCATTCTGAGGGGATGTTATGAGTCAGAATTCGACTTCATTGTTTTGGGCTTGATTTATGTTTGGTTTTCTATCATTATATTTTTTACTATTCAATGATCTTTCATAGCCTTTAATGGATCTTCATAACCTTTAATGGATTGATTATGGCAAAGAAAAATCTCAGATGATTTCATATGATGTTAAAGGAAATGGGTAGGGTTGTTTGTCTCAGACTTTTGGAATTAAACTATTCAAAATATTATGGAAAAGACCAAAATAGCCCAATAATGTCACTTAAAGGATTCATGAAAGCTTAATAAATATGGTTCATATACTTTCAATTTTTCTGTGAGAGATTGAAATCTGCTCCATGGTGTGCATGGAATTGAGACTTTCTGTGTCTGCTATCAAGTATATTTAAGTTTTGTTTTTAAGAGATGCTTCTTGGCTACATGATTATTAAATATAAGCATATACTTCCAGGGATACATTTGGAGATGAAGAGATGGATTTTTTTTTAAATCACATTCATAAAGCAAATAAGAGCTCATTTTGTAATAAGGCCAACTGGAACCCTTTTTCTCTTCCAAGTGTTAATTTTCCTAATATGCCTTTCAAGATGTTCAACTTCTGTGATTTATTAGCCAGAAACTTGACAAGGAATGTCACATATGATATTTATTAAATCTAGAGGAAATACTGATATTGGATACATGAATGATCCTATCACAATAATTGCTCATTACTAGACCAAACCAACCTAAGCACACTGCCACTCATTCGATTCTAATCCAGAGCAACCCAACAGTAGACTGACTGTGTATGGTTGTCAAGGTTTCTCAGGAGGCAGGCTGCTATATCTTTCTCCCATAGAAAGGTTGCCGAGTTTCCATTAGAAAACGAGTGCTTTAACCCCAGCTTCATGAGAGCTCCACTACTCATTATTATCCATGTTTTATTTTAAAGATGTACACGATCTCACTTCCTTTGCTACTTTTCAAAGAATGACTTCAGTAAACTGATTACCAGCTACTCACAGTGTCTGGTCTGACATTACTTTTGTATAAGAGGAGACGTTTATTTTAATATTATTTTCACAATCAAAAGATACACTTTTGCTAACTCAAAGATTATCTTAAAATATTTTGAATGAAGCTTCAAAATTTTGTTGAAAAATTCTGCTATCTTTTCATTCCATTTTCCATGAAGTTTTTGTAACTCCCTTGTATATGATTTAGGTTCTAAAAAATGTAAAATTTACGTATTCTACATCATAACCATTGTGCTTTTGATTGTAATAGTTTAGTTGTGTCACTGAATTTAATTTCATGTTATTTTTGCAGGTCTTTATTACATTCATTCCTTTATCATTTCCTAATATTATGAAATAGCTCCTTAGATGTTTCGTGAAATGCGGTTTCATAGACAAATCAGCATTGAGCAGTTTGACAACAATATTAATTTGACATTCTCTTATTCATTGTCAGTTTTGTGACTGATTATCAGAAATATCTACATATATACTCGAGTGTAAGCCGACCCAAATATCAGCTGAGGCACCTAATTTTACCACAAAAACTACATTAAAAGTGTGCTGAAAAACTCAGCTTATACACGAGTATATACGGTATATGGTGGGGACATCACAAAGAGTTAATATAAACTGTTATTTCTTGGTGAATTTTTAAGAGTTTTTAATTTGGCACTGTAAAGGCACAATTAATGTATAAGTATATACCACAAAGAAGCAAGAAACTCAGAAATGTGGAGCCATATGATAGCCATTTCCTTTGGAGGACTCCCAATTTATACATACATTTGAATCTTCCTCAACAAGTTATTTTATTACTGATATAAAGAGCAATTATTTGTATAGGTTATTGACAATATACACTAATGCTTGTTTGTCAGTTTGTTGGGCAGTGGCGGCTAGTGTGTGGCTGTGATACTGGAAGTTGAGTCACTGGTATTTCAAGTATCAGCAGAGTCACACAAAGTGAACAAGCTTCAGCACAGCTTCCAGGCTAAGAACAGACTAGGAAGAAAGAATAGACTGTCCACTTGAGAGAAATAACACTGAACGCTTGCCAGTTACTGAAAACCTCAGGAAGGTCAGAGATATCGCCAGACAATTAGCCCCTGATGTTAGAAGACACTTAACTTATGACTGAGCAAGAGCTGCCTTCTCGTAGCAAAGTGGACCATAATAACATGGATGAAATAAAGCCTTCAGGACCTTCGCTTGCTAATGGGGCAAAACTCAAAATGAGAAGAAACGGTTGCAAACATAAATTAATAATTGAAACTTGGACTACCCAAAATATGATTCTCGGAAAATTCTAAGTCATTAAAAATGAAATAGAACACATAAAAATTCTAGACATTAGTAAGCTGACATGGACTGGTAGGGGCCATTTAGAAACAGAAAATTTCGTTGTGTCCTATGCTGGGAATGAGACAGTCTAGAGGAATGGCACTGACATTACAAGATCTGTTTTAAAGTACAATGCTCTCTGCGATAGGATAATGTCTACCAGCCTACAAAGAAATCCAATGAATCCAACTATTATTAAAATGTATGCCCAAACACTAAAGCTATGCAGAAAATTCTACCCATGTCTTTAGTCTGAAATTGGTCAAACAATCAAGATGCATTGATAACTATTTGTGATTGGAATTACAAAGTTGGAAAAAAAGAGGAAGGAAAAATATGGCCTTGGTGATATAAAGGAAGCTAGAAATCGTATGGTAGAATTTTACAAGACAAACTACTTCTTGATTGCAAATGCTTTTTTTTCCAACAGCACAAAATGTGACTTCCTAAGATGGAATACACAGAACTCAAATGGACTGCACCTGTGGGAAGAGATGATGGAGCAAACCATCAAGTATTCAGATGTAAGTTCAGGTAGAAGCAGAAGAAAATTTAGGCATATTCACTAGAGCTAAAATAAGAACTTGAGCTATCCCACGTGAATTTTGAGAACATTTTAAGAACATATTTGATGCACTAAACACTAATAACAGAAGACCTGACGAGCTGTGGGAGGACATCAAAACATCATACAAGAAGAAAGTGAAAGGTCACAAAGAAGACGGAGGGAAAGTAAAGATCAAGATGGATAGAGGAGACTCTGAAACTTGCTCTTGATCATAAAGCAGCTAAGGAAAACTGAAGAAATGATGAAGTCAAAGAGCGGAATAGAAGACTTCAAAGGGCAACATGAGAAGACACAGTAAAATACCATAATGAAATGTACAAAGATCTATCATTAAAAAACACAAATAAAGAACACCTCAGTATAAAATAATTCAAGCCTTGACTTGTAACACAAAGATTCTATGGGAAAAACATTGAACAATTCAGGAAGCATCCCAAGAAAATGAACAGAATACAAAGTCACTATACCTACCAAAAAGAACTAGTCAACATGCAAAAATGTCGAGAGGTAGCCTATAAGCAAGAAACAATGGTACTGATGGAAGACTTTCAAGCTATGTTGAAAGTGTTAGTCAAAAACAGGTTTCTAGGAATTTATAGACTACCAATTGAAAATGTTTCAGAAGCGAAGGAAGCACTGGAAGTATTCACTTGTCTGTGCCAGGAAATTTGGAAGACAGCTACTTGGCCAACTGACTGGAAGAGATCCATATTTGTACCCTTTCCAGGGAAAGGTTGACCCAATAAAATGCTAAATTATAGAACAATATCATTGATATGTTTTGAAGCGATGAATATGTTTTTCAGTGGCTCCTTCCTCTGAAGGGAGGGGCTGAGACTTTCTTCATTGTCTCTTCTTAGTCTGGAAACTCAACCGAAACCTATTCACTCTGGGTGACCCTGCTGCCATCTGAATGGGCCAGGGCATAGGAACAATTGTGAGGATGTTGCAGGATGGTGAACTGTTTTCTTTGGTTGTGCACAGAGTTGCAATGCTCAAAACCAACTGGAAGGCACCTAACAACAACAATGCTTGATACATCACACCAGTAAAATTTTACTGAAGATCATACAGCAATGGTTGCAGAGGTACAATGACAGGGAGCTGCCAGAGATTCAGGATTTAGAAGAGAACTCGGATTGAAGACTAGCATTGCTGATGTCAGGTGGATCTTGACTGAAAGCAGAAAATACCAGAAAGAGGTTTATTTGGTTTTATTGACTATGCAAAGGCATGTGACTGTGTGAATCAAACAACAAAAACAACTATGGATAGCCTTGAGTAGAATGGGAATTCCAGAATAACTAATTGTGCTCATGTGAGACCTGTACATAGATCACGAGGCAGTTGTCTGAACAGTACACAGTAATGATGCATGCCTTTTGATCTATGTACACTATACTTGTTCAATCTGTATGTTGAGAAAATAATCAGAAGCTAGATTATATGAAAAATAATGTGGCATCAGGATTGGAGGAAGCCTTATTTTATTTTTATTAAAATATTATTTTATTGGGTGTTCTTACAACTCATAAAAATCCATACATCAGGAAAGGAAGTGGTGTTAACAAACCCAGGGACAAGGGAACAACAAGTGATCCAAATTGGTGGTGAGAGGTGTGGGAGGCCTGGTAGGGCATGATCAAGGGTAATGTAACAAAGAAGAATTGCTGAAACCCTGGTGGGGACAAAGCATGATAGTGGGACAGGAAGAAAGTCAAAGGAAATAGAGGAAAGAGCAGGGAGGCAAAGGACATTTATAGAGGTCTAGATAAAGACATATACATATGCAAATATATTTATTTATATGAGGATGGAGAAATAGATCTATGTGCATATATTTATAGGTTTAGTATTAAGGTAGCAGAAGGACATTGGGCCTCCACTCAGGTACTCAATGCAAAAATACTTTCTTCTATTAAATTGGCATTCTATGATGCTCACCTTCCCGATACAACCGCTGAAGACAAAGCAGGTGAATAAGCAAATGTGGTGAAGAAAGCTGATGGTGCCTGGCTATCAAAAGATATAGCGTCTGGGGTCTTAAAAGCTTGAAGGTAAACAAGCAGTCATCTAGCTCAGAAGCAACAAAGTCCACATGGAAGAAGCACACCAGCCTGTGCGATCATAAGGTGTCGAAGGGATCAGGTGTAAGGCATCATCATAAGAGCACAAAATCTTACCATAGTGATTGAGGTGGGGAGTGCGGAGTGGAGACCCAAAGCACATTTGAAGGCCCTGGAGATCCCCTTGCAGAGGGGTCTCGGGGAGAAGAGCCAGTCAGTGTGCGATGTAGCAACGATGAAAAATACAACTTTCCTCTAGTTCCTAAATGCTTCTTCCCCATCCCCACTATCATGATCCAAATTCTACCTTGCAAGTCTGGCTAGACCAAAGAATGTACACTGGTACAGATAGGAACTGGAAACACAGGGAATCCAGGGCGGATGATCCCTACAGGAACAGTGGTGTGAGTGGCGATACGGAGGGTAGAAGGAGGGTGGGTTGGAAAGGGGGAACCGATTATAAGGATCTACATGTGACCTCCTCCCTGGGGTAAGGACAACCGAAAAGTGGGTGAAGGGAGACATCAGACAGTGTAAGATATGACAAATTAATAATTTATAAATTATCAAGGGTTCATGAGGGAGGGGAAGCGGGAAGGGAGGGGAAAAATGAAGACTTGATGCCAGGGGCTTAAGTGGAGAGCAAATGTTTTGAGAATGATGAGAGCAATGAATGTACAAATGTGCTTTACACAGTTGATGTATGTATGGATTGTGATGAGTTGTATGAGTCCCTAATAAAACTATTAAAAATTAATAAAAGGAAAAAACAACAACAAAATAAAACAATCCATACATCAATTGTATCAAGCATATTTGTACATATGTTGCCATCATTCTTTTCTTGACATTTACTTTCTACCGAGCCCTTGGTATTAGCTCCTCTTTTTTTCCTCCTCGGACCCCTTGATAAATTACAAATTATTATTGTTTTCATATCTTACACCAACTGCTGTCTCCCTTCCCCTATGGTTTCTATTGTTTGTTCCCCTAGAGGGCTGTGTGTGGTTATGTGTCAATCATTGCAATCAATTCCCCCTTCCTCCCCTCTCCTCCGTACCTTCCCCCTACCCTTTTGGTATTACTATTCCCATTTCTGTTCCTGGATTCCGTGTGTCATGAACTCATATCTTATCTCTTATCCATACCTGTGTACATGCTCTGGTCTAATCCGAAGTGACAGGCAGCACTGGGGTCATGATAGTGAAAGGTGAAGAAGTCTCAAGGAATCAGAGGAATATTGTGTATTTCATTGGTGCTTTACTGCACCCTGGTTGACCATCCCTTCCCTGTAGGGGGAGTCCCATTGTCTACAGATGCGCTTAGAAGAAGGTTTATTAATAACATGGGCTACGCAGATCACATATATTTCTTAATGAATATGAGGAGGACTTGCTGATGATTAATTCTTGCAGATGAAGATCAAGTATTCCAGCCTTCAGTGTGGATTACAACTCAATGTCAGGAATATAGAAATCATCACAATCAATAGATCATGATAAATAGATGAAAGTTTAAGTTGTCAATAATTTCATTTGCTTGGATTTACAATCAATGCTCATGGAAGCAGAAATCAAGAGATCGAACCATGTATTGAATTAGGTAAATCTGCTGGACAAGTCCTCATTAAGAGGTTGAAGAGGAAGGATGTTACTTTAAAGACTAAGATACACCTGCATGTGGATGTTTGCAAGGGGAAGCCAGCCCCTAGCACATCATTATAGTTCTAGTAGGCACATTTGTACAGTGATAATAAATAAAGATTATAGTAAAGTCATAGAGAGCATGAGATAGAAGAGAGAGTCAAATAATGGAGTCAGATACATTTCATGGTAGCATTGCT
>NW_022103915.1:65478450-65486409 GCF_000313985.2 Echinops telfairi
AAAAAAAAGTTCTATGACCTTTGAAAAACCTAGATTGCTCATGCTCTAATTCACGCAACACCTACATGGCATATACATACAACCCCATCTGAGGATACACATAATTATATTGTCAATGATTATTTACTTGGCAGTTTCCTCGATACTAATATAAGCTTTTAAAAGGTAAAACAAAAGTAAGGAAACTTCGTCCCGTTTAATATTGTACTATTGCATGCTTTAATATCTGACAAGGTTCTGGGGAGGTATGCATATTGAATAAGAGTCGCACTATGTTCCGTCGGGTTTTAACAAACGGTGATCCTTTGGTAGTAGATTGTGAGGACTTCCTCTGAGGTATCTCAGAGTGTACTTGAATCGACACCATTAATGCTGCCAAAGACTCCATGCACTTGTATTTTTTGAATAAAATTAATTACTGTCTAACAGAGAGACTTTTTGTCCACCTATTTGAAACATGTTTTTGATTAATCCTACTGATTTGTAATTTTCTTAATATCAAGTATTGCTTTTAATTTTCATTTATTTTCCTAACAATGTCTTGCCTAGTTCTTAATTAACATATTTCAATTGTATTTATGTTGAAGGAACTCATAAATAAGATTTTTATAGAACTGAACATTTTATTATCTTTTGAACTGTGAGATGCCAATAACAACTCTTTTCAAAATACATCCACGAGAGTATATTTTGAGTCTATAGTAGCAAGAGGAGTTGATCTAAAACATGGAGAATACACCCCATAATTAGAGCTTATCTCTTAATATCGAACAGAGAGAGATGTCTGCCTGAAGATATTGATATTTGGTAGGATCAAAACGTCTGTTGAATTATTTGAAAGAATTTATTTGAAAAAAAAGATAGAACCACTGAAAGTTTTATTAAATAAATCTAGATTGTAAATAAATAATAACATTTAAAAGCCAAGAACTTGAGGTCTATAACTCATCTGTTGTTCCAACTCTGCCAGTGCCTGCAGAACCGAGTACATGATTTTTAGCGACTCTGTATACAAAAGAATTATCTCAAATTCAATTTCTCTAGAGTTTTGAACTTTAAAATTGATTCAACATGAAATTAAAAGTTTATCATAGAATAAACAAGTCAATCATTTTTAAAGCTTTATCTCTGTTCTAAATTCCCTAAAGTTATTTTTGTTTATTAAAGGGGTCAAATGGAATATGATTATGAAAATCATAAAATATAATTGTTTTGATGATAAATGCCTTTCAATTTAATGTATCACAGATGATCTTTCATATTCATAAGCATGTTAATCAATTAATTTATTTTTATTTAGCTTTTTAGTATCCTCTTCACATACCCTGGGCAGAATATCAGATTAAATTAGTTATCACCTGCAGGGTATAAAAACTTCAAAATATAAATAGGATGTCCTGGAGTTTGCATGTTTATTGGGCCATTCTAGATCTCTAAAATATCTGTGTAATGACAGCATAGCGAGAATTCTTTATTCTTCATTGCCTTGTAGAAGTTGTCCACATATTTTATAAACCCAGCTACTGAAACACTATTATCATGAAACAGTAAGAGAACACCATATGCTAGGAGCAAGATTCACTGAAAAAAACAATTCAATAAAAGCAATGGCACTCCTGAGAATCTTAAAATCTCTACAGTTGTCACGTCCATTTTTGCTAATATAATCAACTAACTGAGGAAAATACTCAAATGTATTCAATTTCTTGGAAGAAAAATTAAAAATCTTTATATTAAAATGTTTTATAACAACTGTCACATGCAGTTTTGTTTTTGAGGATGGTGTCATATAGATGTAATAAAATTTTATTTCTCACCTGTATCCATATACCATAAAACATTTCACGTGCTATGCTGAAGAAAACTTAAATAGTTTTTAGTGGGTTGGGGAGCACAATTTAGTCCTGGTTGGCGTCATTTACCAGTTTACTTTATATCTGTATCTAAAAAGAACATAATCTAGCAAAATATGTTTTATATTAATTTTCATTGTTGAAAATTAACAATTTTTTTGAAATTTTATTTTTCTTAAAAGGTTCCTACAGAGTTGGCATATTTTTCACATGGAGGTTTAGTGCCCAAGTAGGCCAGGATTTGTTTCAAAGTGTTTGGTAAGAACTGTGGTCAAAATATTTGCTTTAATTATAGACCTTTCTCATTACCTCTTAAATTGAGTCAAGACTCCAATATTTCAAGGCTTTTCTGAGAAGATTAAGTAGCCAAGATAGCCCATCTAAGTGATCAATAAAACTGCCTGGAAAACTTGCCTCTTTAAAATTTCTTTCAGTTTCACTGGTTCTTTAGCCTAATAAATGACCAAGGACTAATTGATCTGTTTTATTGATAAATAATGTGGATAACTGATCATTTTAAAACCATAATAAATACTCACATGTTTGTTTATTAGGAATGATAGAACAAAGTAAGTGTTAGGCACAACAATGATGGCGGCACACAATGATTTTAGAGCCAGCTGGAGTTTTTAAATCTGAAATGAAGTCCTGAGACATGGATGGAGCATGAAAACATGGTTCTGAGTGAAATACGCCCATCACAAAACATCAAACCAAGCTCACTGCCATCAACTGGATTCCTGACACTCACTTGGCAAGGGCAGCAGCTGGAATCCGCAAGCAAGCTCCTCTATGGGTCAACGACCAGACGTACCCAACTTGCAAATCCACAGGGATAGTTGTGTTAGTCTGGGTACGTTAGAGAAATAAATCCACAGAAATTCATATATAGAGAGAGTTTTATATAAAGGGTAAGTGTACATCAAGAAAAGATTCCAACCCAGTGCTGCCCAAGCCCACAAGTCCAACATTAACCCATTTGTCCGACACCAATCCACAAAGTCCTCCTTCATCTCACAAAACACACACTTTGATGCCGACTGCAGGAGGAAAGCTGAATTAGAGAACATATAAGCATCTCAGTGCTGGCAGGGGTCTCCACACGGCTGCTCCAGCACCCAGGGCTGCATCGGGGTAGGTCCATGTGGCTTCTCCTTGGGGATGTCTTGTGGGAAGTGAGCCTGGACAGCTGAAGCTGGGAACTGGCTAAGGCAGCTGCACCCTGGTCCGACCATCAGAGAGCAAGAGACCCGAGAACTAGAAAGGCAAGGTTCACCAAGCCATTTATCTCCTTGCCCTCAATTAACCCCACATGTGTTTATCAGCTAGGTTGGCACAATTAACTTTAACGATCTCAGTAGTTATACGCTGACCTACAGGGTTGTTGTGAGTGTGAAGCCTGTCACATGGGGATACGTATTGTATAACACCTCTTATCTAAAAAGACAGCAAAAGGCAAAAATATAGAGACCATTAATAGTTACTAGAGGAAAGAAGGCGTCAGGAAATGGGTCTAAATAGTGATGAAAAACTTAAAAATAGAGTGTTTCTGTCAAGAAGTTCTCCCCTACCACATAAAACACCCGCAAACAGTTTCTATCATTAGACCATTCTGACTCATAGTGACCCTAGGAGCCAGAGTAAAACGGCCCCTGTGGATTTAGGAGACAACATACCTCTTCACAGGAATAAAACGTCTCCGCTTTCTCTGGGTGAGCGGCTAGTGGCTGCAAACCCAGCTGCCATTAGCAGCCCAACTTACAATCCACTATTCTACGAGGCTTCCTTAAAGAAGCCGGACATCCATTAAAAGTGGTGTGACACACATATTAACAAATATGATAAGTAATGCTTAAGTTGCTGTTTATGTAAACCAATTATCTCATGGGATTGGGTTCCTTGGTCTGCTAGTTTAGACTCATGGTTTTTTAGACCTTCCAATCAACTGACCCAATAATATGGTTAGTACTTCTATTTTACCTCTGAGATTGTTGCATAGTGCCTGGGTCTTAAAAGCTTACAAGTGGCCAACCAAGTCATAAAAGTTGGTTTCTAATCACCTGAAGTAACAATGGAAGGAGCGTTCGAAGAGGAGTAGATAAAGGAATGTGTAGCTAAGTGTCTCCATAGATAACTTGCTTCCAGAGGAGAAAGACGGAAGATAAGAATTTCTGCCCCTCACAGACATATATTGCCTTGGAACCTCAGAGGTGCGATGCTATGCTGTCCTACAGGGTCACTGTGAATCAGAATCTACCCGATGGCACCAAGGTAGGAGAAAATGAATATAAGTTAATAAAGGAGGAAAATTCAAAACTGTAGGGTGCAATTTCCCTAGATTCATGTTTCATAATATTTCAAATCCAAGTTTGAATTATTAATAGAACTTCTTAGCTCTTTCTTCTCATTTTGAGTTGTGTCGTAGCATCAAAGGAAGGCTCCTGAAGGCTTTACTCCTCTAGGCTTTTTTCATTCTAGCCATTGTGGTCGACTTTACTTTGAGAAGGCAGCTCTTCTTCAGTCCCATTTCAGGGGCCTTCGGACCGAGACACTCCTCTTCTGGCACTCTCTCTGACAATGTTCTGCTTCCATGCCCAAGCCTTCACTATCTGACAACGTTTCCTTGCTATTCACAAGGCGTGTGTAGAGGATAAATCCTCCAACATGGACAGCCAATTCCTTCTTTGTAGTTTGTTGTTAGTCTTGAAGCTTTGCTGAAAATTGTTCACTCTGTGTGAACCTGCTGGCATTTGAGATATCAGTGACATAGCTCCCCGCATCGCAAGCCACCACAATAAGACAAATTGCCAGAAAAGTGGTGATGCTGCGTGCTAGTTATAGAATCTAGTGTCAATTTGAGGATTAAGCGTGAAGGGGTGGAGTCTAGCCTGTCAATCAGTCAACACCAATGAGGCCTCTGTGTGGGGATAGCCTTCTCCTGAGGATCCTGGGAACTCCTGTATTCCTCTTTGGAGGCAGAAAATGATCTCTCTCTTGGCTCACTCCCTGCGAGACATTTCTGACGAGAAGCCACATGAAGCTACCCTGATGCAGCCAGAATCCTGGGAACTGGAGGAACTATGTGGCTACCCCTGCCAGCACTGAAATGCTTACAACACCACTGTATCCATAAGATTTCCCACTCACTGGCCTGCGACATTCCTGAATTCGGCATCATTGCATGTATTTCGTGAGTCTGACGAGGACTTTAAAGATTGGTATCAAATATATGAGCTAATATTGGACTTATGGACTTGATCTGAACTGGGCTGGGATCTTTTTTAACATTCAATTGCTCTTGTATATAAAGTTCTTTCTTATATACATATGAGTCTCCCTGGATTTGTTTCTCTATACTACCAGGACTAATACATGGTTTAGTGGCTGTGTCACATTGGTCAATCAGGTTTATTGTCTTCTTATTGTTGTTTGTTTGCTTTAAACACTTAATTTTGGTTTTGAAATCAGAACAATCATACCAGCTTTGCAGGATCATTGTTATGCCCTGAAGTAAAATATATATGTAGCAAGTTCTTGGTATAAAAGATTTTGAGGTAACTGTGTTTATTACAGCCTCTATGATCATACATCAGTTTCTTGTTCTCACAGCTCTAAGCAGTGTTCCAGTAGAGAGAGATGGCAGAGGTAGGTCCTTTTTATGGATCACTGGAATGGTCACCAAGTTGGTATGGAGCCAGTACACATTCCTCAGGGAGGTATGTAAATTATTCTTCTGCGATTATATTACATTTGAGTAGCAGGTCAACCATTTTTATTTGGAAGTAAAAGCATCTATATGGAACCCTATGTTCAAGCAGAGGGAATATGACCATATTACTCTTTCACTTTGCTGTATTCCAAATATAGGGACATAAAAGAGGCCTAAAGTCTAGACTATAAGCAATATATAGATGCATATTCTAAATTACAGGTGCATCTGCAAATATTTTAACTGTACAATTCACTGTGATGATTTCTATTACAGACTGGTTAGGTTAAAATACAACATTTTAAAAAGGGAAGAAAACAAACAACTAGGTTTGCCTTCCTCAGAGACTAGAACACTATTTAAGGGAATGGACACTAGGTGCTGAGATAAAGAGCATATTTTGATGACTGCCTATTTTTTTTATCAATGTATATAAAATACAACAGCAAAAACAATATGAAGTATAAATATAAATTTGGTTGTATAAATGATTTGACTTTACTTGTATAATGGCATTCTGTTTTTAAAACATCTTGAAAGTAAATATATATTTCTTCTACCCTTTCTATTTATTTATTTATCTGCAGAAATGCCTGTTGACTTTACAAAATAAACAATGCCCAAATTGGCTATTTATGGATTTAAACACTTGAGGGGAAAAATCTTAAGTACAACAACAAAAATAAAGTATCT
This sequence comes from Echinops telfairi, assembly GCF_000313985.2. Taxonomy (NCBI): domain Eukaryota; kingdom Metazoa; phylum Chordata; class Mammalia; order Afrosoricida; family Tenrecidae; genus Echinops; species Echinops telfairi. The sequence continues at coordinate 65,484,706 of NW_022103915.1, forward strand.
AGTGATACCTTATAGTACAAATGCAACAAAATAACCCAATTTAGTGTAGTTTTTACTTTCTACCTCGGTGCTCATTTTTGGAATTGTAAAGGCTAAAATAAAATTTCCCTTTGCCTTGCCGAAATAATTTCTTATTGAAAAAATGATGCAATGCATAGAAAATCACCTGCAGATCAAGACGCAGGCATTTTGTTTCAGTTTGACTACTGACTTCTGGGAGATCAGAAAAGCCAGTTAGCATCTGTAGGCTGCAAAATGTTGTTTCCTCTTTCTAAATGAGAATTAAACACTATGCCACTGGGGTGTTGAGATAATGTTTTCCAAAGCATTTGAGAGTCTTAAATTTCAAAACTTCATGGACAGGAAAATGATTTTGTATAACCACAGCTTAAATGCTTTTTTTCCCCCTAAGAGAAATTACCAAATTATTATTCTTTCATCAAGAACTAAATATATTGTTTTATATTTCCAAAGCCTTGTCCCTGTGGACAAGGACAATTGAACATAGTTAAAAGGAAGCAGCTTTTAATTTATTTTCAGTTGGCAACCAGAAGAATGGGTTCCTTCTTTTATTTATTTTTATTTAATCTACGAGGCTGATGGCTCCCTAGTGAGAGGATAATATGAATTCAGCCATCAGGACATTATTTTAGCATCCCTTCATGCCATATTAGGTTTCCACATACCATTCCCATGTGTCAGCCAGAAGATAGAAGGAAGGAAAAGTCGTTTGCAGAATGATTTTTGAAGGGAGTTCGTTATTCTGATACACCGGAGGTCCCAAGATAATCCACAAATACAATTCATCAGACAATATGTGTTCTACAGAAGTTAAGGGGTGATACTTGCATAGGGTTTGGGGGTGTTTTACTATATGTTTTAATACTAGTGTTTATCAGAAAAACTCTCTGCTACTTTCCCCCAAATGGCTAACTTACCAGTTGATCATGAATTTAATAAAAATACAAAGAAGTGTTGAGACACACTTTGCTTAGATTTATGAATATATTCATATATGATGGATCATTGTAGACAAGTTTTAGTAAGTTAGAGGTATTATTATCCCACTTTTGACATAACATTTTAATTTACTTTTCCAACTATCCTGCCTCCAAATGAATTGCATCTTGGCTGACAATTTAGCAAATCAAATTGTTGGTATTCTCAAATTATGATTTTGGATGAGCAAAATGCCTAAAGGAGAATCTGATAGAATCAGCTGAATTTCATTATTTCTGTTCTCCTGTCTTTTTTATGTATGTAAGACAATGTGAACTGTTACCTTGTTAATAATCCAATGTTTGAAGTCAATTCATAAGATTACAAATAATTATAGTGTCTATTTATGATGCATGCAATATGTGAATTTTAATTGATTTGTTTTAGTATAGCTAACTGGTGAAATAGATGGAGCCCGGGTGGTGTAGTGGTTAAGAGTTGGGCTGCTAATTACAACGTTGGCAGTTTGAACCCATCAGGTACTCCAAGAGAGAAAATCAGGGCTTTCTACTCCTGTAAAAAGTTACCATCTCAACAAAGAGGAAGTGCTGAAATCCTGGTGAGCATGATAGTGGGACAGGAGGAGAATCAAGGGAAATAGAGGAAAGAGCTGGGAGGAAAAGGGCATTTATAGAGATCTAGATAAAGACATGTACATATGCAAATATATTTATATGAGGATGGGGAAATAGATCTATGAGCCTA
>NW_022103915.1:65487514-65499454 GCF_000313985.2 Echinops telfairi
TACAAATGCGCTTTACACAATTGATGTGTGTATAGATTGTGATAAGAGTTGTATGAGCCCCTAATAAAATGATTTAAAAAAAAAAGTTACCGTCTCAGAAACTATTCTCAGAGGCAATTCTGCCTTGTCCCATGAGGGGTACCGCACTCCCCCAACAGGAATTTTTTTCAAAGCTATGTATTAAAATTTTTTTTAACAAAACAACCATATCACCTTCAAAATACTCTCATTACAGTTAATACATTTGTCAAATCTGCAATTCCATTCTTGAAAACATTTTCAGATTCATCTCTTTGGATGGCACCTTTCTTGTTTGCATCTTCACCTCTTCTACATCATCTAATCACTTTTCTTTCATGTCCCTCTTCATTAGTAGAAACAAAAAGAAGTCTCGCAGAGTGAGGTCAGGTGAGTCAGGTGCATGGGGCAAGAGAGGCATTCTGTTTATTGCTCAAAACTGGCACATGGAGATGGCTGTGTGAGCAGGTGCATTGTGGTGGTGGCAAAACCAGTTCCTCGTCTGCCACAAGCCAGGTCTTTTTTGTCACACTGTTACACAATCTTTTCAGAACCTCTAAATGAAAAAGCTTGATTAATAGTCTGATCTGGTGGAAAGAACTCCAAATGCAAAATGAGTTGACATTTTTGTCAGTTTGGGAAGTGGGCAGATGTCTAGAATGTGGTTTGTCATCAACACAGAGTGCACTACATCAGAGCAAGTTGCTCTATGTTGCCTAGCGCGGGTGGGGGTGGGGTTTTGGATGTGTACTAAGAAAGCTCCACCTAGTGGAGCTTTTTTCTGTTTTTGGGGGGGATACCCCCTCACATAAGGTCACTATGAGTCAGCATCAAATCAATGACCGTGAGTTTGGTTTTGGGTGGTTTGGTAAAAGAGAAAAGAGAGAAGAGAGAAGAAAAGAAAGAGGAAGGGATGAGAGAAGGCAAAGAAAATGGAGCTAATATCTCCTTAATAAATATTTAAAATAGTTTGAATGGTCTATTTGGAAATTAGAAGAGTGACAGATACAGAGATACAAATATAATTGGGTGCAGGGAGGTCCAGAAGTAGAGAGCCTTTCTGATTTATGGTTTTTATTTTCCTGCTTTATTTGAAGTACAGATGTGGAGAATTAAGACTGCACAAAGGAGGAGGGGTCTTTGTAAAACTGTTAACTAGCTGATGTTGGGAATGAAAAGGGAATCTAAATACAAGTATGACCAGAAGAATGATATTGTGATAAATAAGTCAAAGAATGAACTGGATAAATTATTGCCTCAATTTCTTTGTTTTTAAAGATGTTCTCATATCTGTATAGCCATTTTCAAACTAATTTTCATAATTTCATTGATTTTAAAGGAGTACTCTGAACTAGATGCTTGTCCATTTCAGTTTTAGGATCAATACCATTCACTTCTTGTTGGAAATACTTGCTATGAGTAATGGGGCGTTAAACATGATAAGATTCTAGAACTGCTACATTCTATCAAGTTGTGTGCCCTAAGGCTAAAGACCAAAACCTTAAATGATTTTCAGAATTTGATGGGTATCAGTACAGGGCAGGAAGCACTAATGTGATGTGACCTCAGTGCTTTGTCCTGTGAAAGAGCTGTAATTGCCACCAAACTGTCTACTGGTAGGATTGGAAGTGTATACCACAATCTAAACTAGAAGCAAGAGTTTACAATTCCATTAGGAGTTAACAATTCCGTTAGGAGTTAACAATAGATTATTTAAATCAGAGATGACAACATGAGCATCTTTTTATACATAGGAAACACTATTTTTATGTGGAATTGAGAAAAATTAATCTTTGAAGAGCCTACAAATATGTATCACCTTGACCATCTGTGCCCTGCTTCCCTCAATCAAGGGTGAGGAAATATGTCTTGTCAGAATTTCAAATTCTGTTCTCTAGTCAATTAGCAACATTTTGGATTTTTATCATAATTGCATATGAGCCAGCTGGATTGCAGCGAGAGTGCTGAAATGGAACAATTTGGAGACTGGTTATAGAGAAGATATGTCAGTCAGCTAGAAATCATTTGAATTTACATGGCTTTGCCAAGAGCAACCTGATGTGCATAAGGAAAAGAGCTTATAATCTTTTCAGCCTTGTATTTGAGAATTAACTACTTTAGCACCCATATAGCTGTGGTACTGTGTTAAAAGAGTGACATGATTCAGAGTTTTAATGGATTCTCTTAATGGAAGATGGGAATTTTTTCTTCTTCCATGATTTGTGGTTGGCACGATTATAGAGTACACAAAGCTAAAATATGACTCCCTCCCCCAATTAAATGCCAGTGTTTCAAGACCAATTCTTAACCTGTATTGGCAATGATTTCTCAGGCCTGGGTCATAAGTGGTTTCCACCTGGGGAGAAAGGAGAGAGTCAGAGATAGGGGAAAGTAGAAGCAATGCGTGGACATCTGCTTGGGTCCCTGATTTCTTTCCAGATACTGCAAAGAGAAAAGAATCATCTCTTTTCAGCACCCAAGGGCTCTTTAAAAAAGAAAGGTGAGGAAGAGAGCTATAATGTAGACTTTTAAAATGCAAGTAGAAGTGAACTGTTGAATGTAAAGCGGATGATCTGCTCTATTAACCTTTTCCCAATTCACAATAAAGAGCTACTACCCCCCACCCCAAAAATACAGTAGAAGAAAGAATCAGCATATGCCTGATTGTATGTAACCCTGATGTGCCCCTTTCATATGCAAATTGATTAGAACTGGGTGGAGTTCATCAGTCTGGAACTGCAGTTACTGCTTACAACACTTTCGCCTCCTCCTTCACTCGGTTCTAGTTTGAGAAGCTAGATTAATACTGCCTTTTGTGCAATGTCATAGATGGAAAGAGCCTTTGAAAAGAACGTCAAAGAACAAGCTACCTGTGTCTTCAAATTTCCCTAAAGTTCTCTCTCGATTATTGGCAACTTCAGTAGTGATAAAATAGTAGGAGCTATTTTTATGGAGTAAAGAAATAATATATAAGGGGGGCTTCAAAATGTTGTGTATGATTGAGATTAAAAGATAATTAGTTTTTCCATAAACTTTCAAAAGCCTTTTTGCATATATGCAATACCTGCCTAATGATTATATATTTTAGAAATTTCCTCAATATTATAACACTGCATATCATGGACATTTGAGCAGGTTTTCCATTTTCTAAAGTCACCAATTCTTGTACCAATGTCACTGTTATATTAAAATTTATTTGAAATACTAGATCAATCTTTCCAATATTGACAATAATAAAATGAGACCTTTTAAATTCAATGTTCTAGAGCTACTTGTTCACAAGTCTATTTGAAACTTTAACTTAGCTCAATTTAGACTTTGGAATAATATTGCATTATTACCACCTTCAATCTAAAAGGCAACAGCATGATGACGTGGGGAAAATCTTCCTATTCATGAAACAGGTTGCAGAGTATCTTGTTATCAGTTGTCATTGAATCTATTTTGACTCATCACCACCCCAGTGTCTGCAGAACAGAACTGCTCCCTAGAGCTTGCATAGCCATTGCCAGGTATGCTTTCTGGGGTGTCTCTGAATGGGTTCACACCTCTAACCTTTCAGTTAGTAGTCAATCATATAATCATTTGTGACACTGAAAGACACATCATAAAAATTGTGCAGCATCAACGATGACTGCATAGAAAAGAGAGGAAAAAATGATTGTAGTGAAATGGATTTGGAATAAAATTAGTATGTCATACAGTGGTGGCTTGAAAACTGAGGTTGTTAGAAGCTATACAACTGGTATTTCATAGGTTGACAGAGTCACACATAGTGGATAGATTTCAGGAGAAATCCCAAAGATGAGGTAGAAGGATCTGGTGATCTATTCCTGAAACTTGGCCTGTGAAAACATGAGCAGCAGTTGAACATTGTCCGCTATGGTGTCAAAGGATGAGGCCTAGAGAAAGAAGTTGCTCAAAATACTAATGGGAAAGAGCTGTCTTCTCAAAGCAGAGTGATCTTTAGTGGCAGGGATAGAATAAAGCCATTGGAATGGTCATTTGCTGATGTAGCATGGCTCAAAATGATAAGAACAGCAAACATGCATTAATAATTGAAACATGAAATGTACAAAGTATGAATCTAGAAAATGGGAAATCATCAACAGTGAAATGAAATATCTTAGTGACCTGAAGTAAATTGATAATGGGTATTTTGAATTAGTTATATAACCTATTATTCAGGGAATGACAAATTGAAAAAGAATGGTGTCACATTCATTGTCAAAAAGAATAGTTTAAGATCTGTACTGAAACAAAACATTATGGGATAATATCCATACCCCTACAAGGAAGACCATCTAATATGGCTGTTATTCAAATTTATGCACTACTAATACTAAAGATGAAGAAATTAAGGATATTTCACAGCTTCTACCATGTGAAATTGCAAGATACACTAATGATAACTGTTGATTGGAAACAGGAACTGATCCATAGTTTGAAAACACGGCCTTGGTGATAGAAACAATGCTGGTATCAGATGATAGAATTTTGCATGACTGATGAAAATTTTTTAAAGTAACTTGTCTCAATAACATAAATAGCGACTATGGTTGGCAACTTTGCCACAGAGAAGACACAGGAATCAAATCAACTACATTGTGTGTGTGTGTGTGTGTATATACACACATAATATGTACATGCATGTACATATATCTACATATCTCTATCTCTATCTATTTCTATCTCTAGATAGATAGATATAGATATGGTGATGTTTAATGTCATCCATCAGAACAAGGCCAGGGGTCAACAGGAACAGATGATCAATTGCCCATATGCTCATTCAAGCATACTTAAAACAAGTCCAGAAAACCAAAGTGGGATCTTCAGCATACCCTACCTAAATTTAAAGGCCATCTATAGTATAAACTTGAGTGATGAACACTAATTCTCAAAGACCTGTTCGGGAGTGGGTTGACATCATGAACATCATGCATGAAGAAACGGAAAGGCCCCTAACAAGAAAGGAAGAAAGAAAAGACAAAAAGAGTTGTTAGATGTGACTTCTTAAATAAAGAGAAGCTAGAGTACATGGAAGAAATGTAGTAAAAGTTGAAGAGAATATTTCAAAAGACTGCTTGAGACAAAGAAGTAAAGGATTATAAGTAAATGGGTAAAACCCTGAAGTTGGAAAAACAAAAGAGAACAATACATCCAATGTTTCTCAAGCCAAAAGAATGGGGGGAAAATTCAGGCTTCAAGTTGCTATATTGAAGGACAAAATATTGAACAGTACAAGAAGTATCAAACGATGAAGAAAGGAATGCAGAGGGTCACATAAAAGAAAAACAAATGTCAAATGCTCAACCATTTCAAACAGTCATCTGTTAGCAAGAAACAATGATACTGAAGGAAGAAGTCCAAGCTGTAGTGACGTTATTGGCAAAAACAAGTCTCCGGGAATTGAAAAAATACCCATTGAAATGTTTCAACTAACTGATGTAACACTGGAAACGCTCACATCTTTGGGCCAAGACATTTGGAAGACAGCTACGTACTAGAATATCTTACTGGAAGAGATTCATATTTATGCCCAGTCAAAAGAAAGGTGATCCTACAAAATACATGAATTATTTAATTTTTTATTAATATCACAGGGAAATGCCAGAATTTCAAACCAGATTCAGAGGAAAACCAAGAAAAAGGAATGTTATTACTGATGTCAGAGAGATCTTGGTTAAATGCACAGAACACCAGGAAAATGTTTACCTGTCTTATTAACTGTGCAAAGTATTTGACATGTGGATCATAACAAGTTATAGATAACATTATGCAATATCAGTTACAGAACACTTAGTTATGCTCCTGCAGAACCTGTTCATAGATTAAGAGACAGTAAATCCAACAGAATAAGGATCTACTATGTTATTTAAAATCAAGAAAGTTGTTGTCAGAATTTTATCTATTCACCATACTTATTCAGTCTGTATGCTGAGCATCTAACCAGAGAAGCTGGACTACAAGAAGAAGAATGAAGTGTCAGGATTGGAGGAAGACTCCTTAGCCACCTGTGTGTGCAGATGTCATAATCTTGCTTTTTTAAAAACAAGGAGCATTTGAGGTACTTACAGATGAAAAAGTGGCAAAGAGCAAAGACATAATGTTGAGGACTATGGTATACTTAATCCAAGCCACGCTATTTTTAATTATCTCATATTTATAAGAAAGCTGGACAATGACTAAGAAAGACTGAAGAATCATTGCCTTTGACTTACAGTATTGGGAAAAATATTAAATGTATTATAGACTTCCAGAAGAAAGAATATATCTGCCTTGGAAGAAGTACAACCAGCATTCTTATTAAAAGAAAAAAATGAGGCTTCCCTTCACATATTTTGAACATGTTATCTAGTAAAATCAAGGGAAAGCAGAGAATCAGAGAAAAGTAGAGATTCTTACTGACAGTGGCTGTATCAGTGGGCTAGTAGCTGCTGTGAGGATGCAGTGGGATGAGGCAGTGTTTGAGTCTATTGTAGAAATGTACATTGTTATATGTTAGAGCAGACTTGTGCCATCTAGCAACAATTACAGCACCTGCAAAATATTTTTTCTAATCATTTTATTAGGGGCTCATACGACTCTTATCACAATCCACACATACATCAATTGTGTAAAGCACATTTGTACATTCATTGCCCTCATCATTCTCAAAACATTTCCTCTTCACTTAAGCCCCTGGCATCAGCTCCTCATTTGCCCCTGCCTTCCCTCATGAGCCCTTGATAATTTATAAATTATTATTTTGTCATATCTTGCCGACGTCTGACGTCTCCCTTCACCCACTTTTCGGTTGTCCATCCCCCAGGGAGGAGGTCACATATAGATCTTTGCAATTGGTTCCCTCTTTCCAACCCACTCTCCCTCTACCATCCCAGTATTGCCACTCATACCACTGGTCCTGAAGGGATCATCCGCCCTGGATTCCCTGTGTTTCCAGTTCCTATCTGTACTAGTGTACATCCTCTGGTCTAGCCAGACTTGCAAGGTAGAATCCGGATCATGATAGTGGGGGCGGAGGGGGGGGTGGGGAGGAAGCATTTAGGAACTAGAGGAAAGTTGTATTTTTCATCGTTGCTACATCACACCCTGTCTGCCTTGTCTCCTCCCCCACACCTGCGAAATATCATATGTTCTCTATAAATTAAATATACACTTGTCACTGAAAGAACTGCAAAGGAGTCCAAGCAATTATGAAAGAAGAATCAAGACTCTTTCTACGACTGTACTCTAAATTTACCTAAGATACAAAGTAGAAACCGTTCTTATTTTGGAACATATTATAGTTAGGTGCCTTGTATTATACTATAACGTAAATAAATAAAACAAATATCAGGAGAATAACCTATTTATTTTTTAAATTAGGTATTTTTTCAATTCCCGGAGACTTGTTTTTGCAAATATCTTCGCTACAGCTTGGACCTCTTCCTTCACTATCATTGGTTCTTGCTAACAAATAACTGTTTAAGTGGTTGAGCATTTGACTTTTGTTTTTCTTTTATGTGACCCTCTGCATTCCTTTATTCATCATTTGATACTTCCTGTATTGTTCAATATTTTATCCTTCAATATAGCAACTTGAAGCCTGAATTTTTCTCCCATTCTTCTATTCTCTCCAGAGAACCCTGTCTAAGACACTTAGATTTTGGTCAAGAGATTCTAAGTACTTAATTTTGGAATATTTTTAAAAATCTGAGTTTGAAATTGATCACTTCCTATTAACTATGCCATGTCCCCAATATCATTGTGGGGAAAGTGGTTTGCTCCTTAGGCAAATGGGACAAGACCACCACCTTCCACGGTTCATGGCCCGTGGGAGAATGCTGGTGGCTCAGCCTTGAGGGCTGATGAAGTAATGGCAGGTCTGTCACTCTGCTGGAGATATATGGCCACTTGTTTCCTGTTCCCTGACTAAAGCTGCCGAAGGCAGCAGTCTGCAAACTTATCCGTTACATGATCCCAACCTTATTCTTCCCTCCCGTCTGTGAATAATTTGGCTGATGTGTTCATACTTCTTTGTAAATCTTCAAAGAATTGTGAACTGTCCCACTGTGTAACCCTGTCACACATTGCAGGCTACATGCAGAGAATGTATTTAAGCCTACATCTAACAAAGGTGGGGGCCCTGGAGTGTCTTTACTGCAGGGTCACTTGTGCCTCAACTTTTGGCTATCCCTTGTGTATGTGAATTTCCTCCTTGCAAATTGTACCCTCTGGAACCATCAATTTGTAAGATAACAACTAGTCTCTACATTATCTTACATGTAGTGACAGTTATTTAATAACTAAAAAACAGTTATTCAATAAATAAATAAATCAACTTTAGTGAAATGAGACAAATTATACCCAGGTTTACTGCAGTGTCGTTCCCCTGTATAACAAAGTAAATATTTTATTTTATCACTAAGAAGAGTCTAAAAACAAAGACACACTTAGAGTCTTGGTGTAAAGAATAAGAAAATGAGGAAATTCAGTCTCTATGCTTAGCAGTGATGATACAACTAAAAATCTGGGACTTTTTGTGCCTGAGGAGAGAATGATTAGTAGAAAATATGCAATTTCTGTCACATATACCACTCTTTATGAGCAAGACTGGATGTGTTAGGTTGGATTGTCTAGCGAAACAAAACCATTGACAATCATAGAAGCAAGAACTTTATATGAAGAAGTAATTTCATATCAGGAAGGAATCCCAGCTCAGTACAAAGCAAGTCCATAGATCTGATGCTAGCTGAGGCCCCCTTCAGACTCACATAGCTGAAGGCTGATGGTGATGAAAGGTGAAGTGGGAACCAGGGAGATCACAGGCTTGTGGGTGCAGTCATGGGAATCCAAAGTCAGTGGGAGCATGGAAGGGGGCAGATGGTTCAGGGGTTAGAGTGTAGGTCAGTGCCCTACATGAGCTCCCCTTGGAGGCAGACACAGAATCTCAGCAAGCAGGAAGGTGAAGGGAACTAGGAATCCTCTCTGCTTGGTCTCTTCTAAAAAAGGCCACAGCCCTGAAGCTATGTCATCAGGATACCAGCTGATTGATAGGTTTGTCTCCACCCCTACCTCCACTTGGGTACCATCAACTTGACATAATCCCTAACTTCCACACTTGATAAAAGATATATTTTCAAATATCAGAAAGACAGATGGTACATATATATATTTAAATATACATAAATCTGAATATCATTTTTATCAACTGAATTTGATTGATTGTTAACTCAAAAGCATACTCACTAACAGATACCCAGAAAGATATGTTCTATATGATTTGTTAAGTAAACAATGATGCAATAAATAGGTTATTCTCCTGATATTTGTTTTATTTATTTATCTTATAATATTATACAAGGCACCTGACTATAATATGTTCCAAAATGAAAACAGTTTCTACTTTGTATCTTAGTTAAATTTAGAGTACAGTCATAGAAAGAGTCTTGATTCTTCTTTCATAATTGCTTGGACTCCTTTCCAGTTTGTGACAAGGATTATCAATTGATAATTTAAAGCTATTTCCTCTACAGTATTGCTTAAATGATTTTATTCTCAAGATTTGAGTCATGGACAATTTGTTATTGTCTGAACCCATTTAAAATCTGCATAAAGCTTTTATCTAGAGATTATATATATTTTTGGACACTATTATGTTCTAGATATAATTTGGGGAAATGTTCATATAAACCAACGTGTGTGATTGAGGTATTGTAATGTAAAATAATAGTACAATAAACCTGTTCTGTGTTTTAAGTACAAAATAAGCCCAACAGCCTACTTGCTCCAGCAAGGCACCAACGAGCTCTATGATCTGGCAGGAAGTTCTTGATTGGCCCCGTGTCCCAGCAAGGAAGATCCCAGGTTTTTGTCTATTTATTTCTTCCCTTTCCCCCACCTTTCAAAGTACTTTAAAAAATTATGGATAACATGGAAATTCCAAAACACTTTATTGTGCTCATGCAGAAACCATACTTATACCAAGAGGCAATTCTGCAATCAAAACAAGGGATACTGAATGGTATAAAATTAGGAAAGGTGTGTGTCAATATTGAATTCTTTCACTATACTGATTCCATCTGTATGCTAATAAAAAAAATAATCAGAGATGGAGGAAGGCTACTTAACCACTTACAAAATGCAGAGGTCACAACCTTTCTTGCTAAAAGTGAAGGGGATGTGCAGCCTCTGCTGCTGAAGATCAAAGACTACAAACTTTACTGTTGATTACAAGCCAAAAAAGTGAAAATCCATATCCCTGGGTAATAATATCCTGATAGTGAAAAGATTTAGGTTCTGAATGATTTTACTTGGATCCACAATAGACACATTTGGAAGTAGCAGATAGGAAATTTAAAGATGGATAAATCTACCACATTGGGTGAATTTGCTGCCAAAGACCTCACTAAAGTGTAATTAAAATTTAAAATATAAAGATGTTACTCTGAAGACAACTGTGTGCTTGACCCAAACTTTGTATTTTCATTCACCATATATATATATGGAAGCTGGACAATGAATAAGAAAGACTAGAGAAAAATTGATTGAATTATGGTGTTGTTAAATAATATTAAATATACTTTGGACTTACAGGGGAATGAACCAATTTGTCTGGGAAGATGTATATCCAGAGTCTTTTTTAGAAGTGTTTCATGTGCTTTGGCTATGTTAATAAGAGTTAACGTAAATGTTCGTTGATGTAGATAGTTAGCTAAAAAAGAGGAAGACCATCAATGAAATGGAATTACATAGTGGCTACAACAATGGGATCAAAAATAAGAATGCTTGTGAGTATAGTTAATGATCAGTCACCGACAACAATCTTCCAGTCTGTATATAATGGGCTTTTTTTTACGCTTTCATCTATTGATGTGCATTTTGTTATTAACCATTTTTTGCTGTTGTGCTAAGTATTACAATGATCATTGGCATATAGGCTTTATTTTTATGGATTCAAGGGAAGGCAAGTAAGTATTTGCTGAACCATCCTCTACCCTCACTGCCCTCACGGTGACTGGACTCACAGCGACCTGCCAGGACAGAGGAGAACTACCCTGCTGGGTTTCTCATCTCTCGTTGTTGCTGCTAACAGTTTTATTGGCATTATAAATCAGAAATCATACAACTCAATAGTTCAATGATATTTAGAAATATCATCACCAAAATCAATTTTAGAGCAATTCCTTACTTCTTCTACTCTTGTTATTAGCTCCCTAATCTTTATGGGAGTAGAGAGCTCCACCTTTCTCCCTTGGAGCAGCTGGTCGGTTCTAACTTCTGATTTATGGTTAGCAGCTGAGTGTGTGTATAGCCCACGTTGTCACCAGTGCTTCTTCATCTGCTTTATTAATTATTCCCAAGTCTCTCTTCAAGGGAATGCACAATTTAGATATTCAATATATAACAGCAATGTGCATGAGTTAGTATTTTTCCAATTCATGCCAATAATAAATGTGGTCTATGTTTTATCTTCCACTTACTTTAGTATATTGCATGATAGTATTTTAGTTCTCATATGTTCCCATAAAGTGTGAGAATGAAAAGCCCCTGTCAGCAGCATTGTAAGAGACTCCTTTCCTGGAGCGAGATGGAAGAAGGAGATTGATAATAACTTTAGGAGTAATGGTACTTTAAAGGTTGATTCTCATTCAGCCTTGTCAAGTCAGGTTGCCAAAGGGAAGAAATAGTCCATCCAGTTTTCCATGGGGGTATTGGTTATATGAACAAAAGAATCTCAAACACTTGAGAACAATCTCAATATAACTCAGTGAGTATTTCTGGGGACAGTAAATGAAGAAGAAGGCATAGCGGTACAACAGTTAAGCTTTAGACTGCTAATCTGAATGTTTCTGGTTTGAACCATGTATTAGTCTGGGTACTTTGAAGAAACAAATCCACAGCAACTCATGTATAAGAGAGAGTTTTATGTAAAGA
>NW_022103915.1:65501248-65503225 GCF_000313985.2 Echinops telfairi
ACTTACAGCAACACAGTCCACAGGCTAGGCGTCCCACAGGTAGTGTAGCCTTTAAATTGAGGCACAGAACAAGCAAGGCAGCCGCACACTGGTCCAATGATCACAGAGCGAGAGACAAGAAAGGCAAGGCTCACCAAGCCATTTATCTCTCTGCCCTTCAATTAATCACACTTGTGTTTATCAGTCAGACTGGCACAATAAACTATCCCAAACCACTTTGTAGCTCTGTGGAGCAAAGGTCTAGCAATCTGCTCCTTAAAGATTACACAGGGTCACCCAAGGGGAGGGTATTGTTTATATCTCCACAGGAGAGGAAGAGAGAGAGCAGACTTCAAACTGGTGTGCCAAGACATGAAGTACAACATACCTGCATGAAGCAGCAAATCAACAGAGAGGTCTGCATGGTGGTCCCAATCCCAGCTACGTGGACCCACACCCCCCACACCCTGCCCCCAGAAGAATGCACTGCAGGACAGCATTGAAGCTGCAGCTCCTGGAGAGGGGGACTTCTGATCAAGAGCAAATGAAGAGGGAAGGAGGAAGAGTGGAACTCATCCTAGCCCACCAAATTCTGAGGAAGATATTGCAGCTCAGAGCAGCCAATGCACAGAGAGGACCATAGGGCTGGCCACACACAAGGTACGATGACCCTCACTAACCTATAGTGCTACAGGGGACAAACTGGAGACACAGTGTGTGAACTGTGCCCTTTCTGATCCCACTACACCAGGGCGAAATACTAAGGGTGTGCAACAGAGCAGCAAGGGAAGCAAAGCAAGGAAGTCCTGGAGGAATACCAAAAAAAAGACTTTGGGACCATGGCGTGGCACCCCATCAGACTTGACTGGAAAACACTCATAAAGGTCAACAGACAGATCTGGAACTATTTATAGGCCTTTCTTTTTTTGCTGTTGGGTTGTTTTTTTGTTTGTTTGTTTTGCTGTTGTTTTGTTTTTTGTTTTCTTTTCTTGTTATGTTTTGCTTGGTCTTACTTTTGTGCTTATGATTGTGCCTGCATGTTTATGTAGATAAGATAGGTGGGATAAACAATCCAGAAGAGAAAACAACAGGACTGATGGCTCTGGGGTGGGGGTGGGGGGGTGATGAGAGAGGGAGGGTGGGAGGAAAAGAAGGGGGATGCCAACAAACCCAGGGACAAGAGATCAACAAGTAATCTAAAATCGATGGCAAGGAGGGCATGGGATGCCTGGGGGGCCTTGATCAAGGGCAACATAGCTGAAAGGAATTACCAAAACCTGAATGAAGGTTGAACATGATAGTGGGACAAGAGGAAAGTAAAGGAAAATAGAGGAAAGAAATAGGAGGCAAAGGACATTTATAGAGGCCTAAATACATGCATGTATTTATGTAAATACATTTATATATAATGATAAGGAAATAGATCTAGGTACATATATTTATTAAGAATTAAGTATTAGGGTAGCAGGCAGACATTGAGCCTCCACTCAAGTATTCCCTCAACACAAGAATACTGTTCTAATAACCCAGCATTCTGTGATGCTCACCTTCCTTGACACTGTCAATAAAAATAAAACGGTTGCATAAGCAAATGCGGTGAAGAAAGCTGATGGTGCCCAGTTATAAAAGATATAGCATCTGGGGTCTAAAAGGCTTGAAGATAAACAAGCGGCCATCTTGCTGAGATGCAAGAAAGCCCACATGGAAGAAGCACACCAGCCTGTGTGATCCTAAGGTGTTAATGGAATCAGGTATCGGGCATAAAAGACCCAAAACATAAGTTCATATCAAAGTGAATGAGCAGGAGGGCAAAGTGGAGAACCAAAGCCCATTTGTAGACAATTGGACATCCCCTTACAGAAGGAAAAGATAAGCCAGTTCGGGTGCAGTATATCACTGACAAAACACACAACTTTCCTCCATTTATTTTGTTTGTTTTTTTAAATCATTTTATTGGGGGCTCGTATAATTCTTATCACAATTCATACATACATACAT
>NW_022103915.1:65504568-65505754 GCF_000313985.2 Echinops telfairi
CTATCATGCTCAGCCTTTATTTGGGTGTTAGTACTTTCTCTTGGTTACATTGCCCTTGTTGAATCCCTACCAGGCCTCTCACACCCTCCTTGCCACTGATTTTGGATCACTTGTTGCTCCCCTGTCCCTGGGTTGGTCAGCACCACCACCTTACCCCCGCCTCCCCCATGTCCCCCGGAACCATTGGTCCAGTTGTTTTCTCCTCCAGACTATTTATCCCATCTCTCTTATCTAGATAGATTTGTAGAGATAATAATATGCACCAAAAATCAAGCCATAGCAAGATAGGCAATGAGTGAGAACACAGCGCTGGCAACAAAAAAGGAAACCAATTACCAATATAAGAATAAATTGGGCAGCTGATATTAGGGGCTAGAGTAGAAGGCAAATGTTTTGCGAATGATGAGGGCAGCGAATGTACATATGTGCTGGATACAATGGATGTATGTATGGATTGTTATAAGGATTGTATGAACCCCAATAAAATAATTTTTAAAAATGATAAATTAATTAAAAGAAATTTTTTAAAAAGAAAGAAAAACCTGTAAATAGATCAATGTCTGATTTTTGATCTCTAGGTGTGTCCTTCAGTCATGTATGATGGGGTACCATGCTCTGGCCCCCGAATCCTTGGTAGTCCCTCGGGGGCTCCCTGCTCTGCTCCCATGGTTGCTCTGCCGCATGCTTTCAGTTATTTGCCTTGGTGTCACAGGTCAGTATGGGCCAGTCCCGACACTGAGTCTCCAGTGTTGTCCCCCTTAGGGCCCTGTGCCATCAAGGGACGGCGTGTCTCGTAGTGGGATCAGCCAGATTGTCTACTGTGTCCATTGGCTGTTCAGAGCAGGGATGTTGTCCTCCAGGCCTGGTGGGTCAGGATGTGCTCCACTCTCTCTTCCTTCCCCTTAAGTGCTCCCATTTGCTCTGATCAGACATGCCCCTCTCCCCTAGCTGCAGCTTCAGTGCTGTAAGAGCCCTCAATAAAAGGTTAAAAAAAATACACAGGGTCACTGTGAGGTGAAATACCCTTGATGGCACCTAGCAATAACAAGTTGAAGGAAATGTTTCCTCCCTGCTCCCACTACCATGACTCGAATTTGACCTTGCAAGTCTGGCTAGACCAGAGGAGGTACACTGGTACAGATAGGAACTGAAAATACAGGGAATCCAGGGCGGATGAGCCCTATAG
>NW_022103915.1:65506094-65515888 GCF_000313985.2 Echinops telfairi
TACATTAAAAAAGTGGGATATAACTGGCTTTACCAACAGAAAAGGGCATTATGCTTGAGAACTCGTCCTGGGGGACCTGATTCGAGATGGCAGATAAAGAGCAAAGAAACAAACAAGCCATATATAGGAAGTTTGTACATAATATCAGCTGGTTATGCTCAGATTTCAATTGTGAATTTATAAGTAGGGTTTCCTTTGACCAGATTTAACATTGTGGTATGAACCATTGTCTCTAATGGTAGTGTGTTAACAATATGGTATGTAGTCCTCAGATAGTAACATTCAAGTTTGAATATCTGTCAAGGCAATTTGACTTCCTAAATTCTCATATTGTCTTATCAATTCTGTGTTCTGCTTTATGTTCTTAGGTTCAATATCTAGAACAATGCATTTTCATTTGATCCAGAATGCAGAGTCTAAGCATTATAAATCCTTAGATATAAGGAGAAGACAGTTGGAAACCTTAAAATGCTAACACAGAGCCTTGACCCTAAATTTGATGAAAAGGCAATGACTTTATAAGCATGCTAGTAATCACAGTTGCCAAATTCAATGTTAAGAATATTCTGTTAGTCTTTTATTCCAGATAAATGTGTGTCCCTGTGTGATGGCCAACCAATTTTTCATTTATCAACAACTCCGGTTGACTTTTGAATAACTTACTAGAATTGTTTCTTTACTTCATGAAGTACATTGAATTCACATATTTAAAATATTCAAAATGAGTCCATGTGTATATTTAAACAAACAAACAAACAAACAAACAAACCATCTTGTCAAGGAAAACATAAATAGGAAGTCAAATGGAATCAACCTTGCTAGACTTCAAAATTCAAAGAAAAAGATTGTCCAAGGAGAGGAACAAGCAGAGAGAGATAAGAGAAGTCAATAAAATGTTAACTCAGAAGTTTTCCCCTTACTACTAGAGAGCTTATACTTTTAAGTTCCTAAAGATGGGAAAAGAAATTCACTGAAAGTCAGTTCTCTTGCAGGCTTATTGTTTAACATCTCTGGAATTTCTCATCCGGGTCTTGCATTTCCGACTTGGCCTGCTGGAGGTTTTGGAGTAAGTTCTCAGAAGTCTTTATGAAGCTATGTATTGATGGTGCCTGTGTATAACTAGGTTTTTTCTCTTTTTTGTCTACAGCCCAAATTCTCTTCTCACCTATCAGAGAACAATTAATTAATTATTTCCACTGGAAAAATAACAGTAATAAATGCTTAGGTCCTGAAAGTCATAACTCAGTGAATCAGTGGAGATGTCATGCTCATATACGACACAAAAGATCCCCTCAAATATTCCTTCCTTCCTTTCTCCTCCCCTCCCTCTTTCTTTTCCTTCCTTTTTCCCTTTCCCTATTTCTCTACTTATCTTGGTGTCTGGATTTGTTCTCTTACATTTGGAATCTATAATGTGTTTATTTCTCCTTTGTAATTCATAGTTATTATTTTAAATACTGTAAAAAAATTGCCTATATCTAAAATATGAACTGTTTTTGTAAACGTTTCACATTTATTTTATTACAGATATTGACTTAATACATCAAAGTATTTTTTCTCTTTACTCGATCCCATTTTAACATGTAAGTGGTTGTCTATAACTAAGATAGAATATATACACATATATATCTACAGTTTAACAGTATACATATATCATATGTAGTTTAAATTATTTTATTCTATCAGCATTATTATTTTTCATTACTGATGCAATCTTTTTCTAATTTAATATTCAGATGGGATTTCAGTAGAGCTCTTAAAAGGAAAGAGATGAACACATTTTCACAAATTGCCATCTACCAAGAATTTTTTTTTTCATTTCAGAACACATGATGGACCTTTATGGAAATCCTCCTTGTGAAATCATGTTGGGCCAGGAAACGCTGTGATCATTGTAGTTGAAGTTGTAGTCAGTAAGTAATCTCAACTACCAGCTAGTTAACCTACCGAGTTAAACTTGAACTGTCAGCTAAATAGCTTGTGGATTGGACTCACAGGCCCTTGATGAAGACTCAGACTAAGAGAAAATGCACTCTCCCGCTACATGAGGGGACATTGGAGAGGATGGTCTTTGTTGGATGAGACTGGTGAGTTTAAGGATAATTAGCTATTACGATTTTGTCGATGGATATATGCAGATTTATTCAGAATTAAATACCACTATTTTCAATTTATATTTCCTCTCCTGTGGAAAGATAGTTTTTTTGAGGACAGTCATTTTAAAAAATGAGTATTTGGTCAAGGTTTTGAAGAAGGCCAGGGAGGAAGAATATTGTTTTATGTGAAGAAATGGGCTGGAAGGAGTGGTGTCGTGACTCAGAGACTGGCACAAAGTGTCACTAGAGCTGAGTAACGAGAGCGGTGCCAGGGAGCATGGAAAATGATGAGCAGAAAATGAAAGAGCCGTACCGTAGTGGTCCAGTCTGGATGTTAATGTCAGGAGAACATTTAGAGTTTGGGATGGAAGAAGAATGTTGCCAGGATGCTGCTCACGAAACAAACAGTGACTCTCTTTGGGGGAGAAGAGATGACTACAGGAAGAAGGATATATCCAAGGACTTTTTAACACAAGTGACTGAATTAAATATATATGGATTAATTAATACTATAATTAGATTTCATTTGTCAGTAATAAAATAATAAGTAATTTTACATTTAAAACGTTGCCAATACATTTATTTCATCTATTCATTTATTATTTTATTAACCACTCATCCATTTATTTATTTTAAAAGGTTGCAGGTCTGCCTTGATTTTGCACTTTGTTGAATGCTATAAAGTCAATGAAATGCAAAAGAAAAGGATATAAGTACAGAAAATGGAAAATAAGTCATTCTATTAGCAATAAATACAACTAAAAAAATGTAGATTAAGAAATACCAACCAATTAAAAAAATACATATCTTCATTTTAAATTTTAATTATTTTTTATCATAGTCAAAAATCTCTCATACTCTGGTGCAGATTGGACCTTAAAGGTTCTGCTGTTAGGCCTTTGGCTATTTTAGCATTTGACTCTGATCCATATTGCCTCCTTTGTCAATTTCAATCTATTTGAACTTTCTCCTGCTGTGTGGGAGGGTCTTTGGAGCATTATTAAGGGATGTAACTATCTGTTTGCAGTTTATTAGAGGGAAAGTGTTAATTTGCTTCTTAGCATTTTTAATTAGCACTGGAAATCTCTAAGCATCTATGCAATAGTTCCAGGGAAACTTAGGCTTTGTACTGAATAGAATGATCTTCTAATTACCCTTTCAGACTTTCTGGCTTAATCTTCCTCTTATGGTAAAAGCAGTTAAAAAGGTCAGTGTTCTACTCTACCTGTTTTATCATATACATATACATATACATATACATACATCCTTACACACACAGCAAACATGTATTTAGCTCATTTATCACTGAAGCACTAATTAAATAGTTTACAAGTAGTTCAAAAAATATTTCAAAGTGCAGAGACGTATGTTGATAATAAGGAATTCTTAAATAAACTTACAAAGGGCTCTAAAAGGGACAACTGCAGGGCAATAACCCTTTGCGTTTCACAGGACTCCATTATATTGAAATTCTGTAATCAAAAATACTATGCATTTATATAGAGTCAAAAATAGCTTAAGAGAGTGAAAGGCAGACATAAAGATAAGGTGAGTTGGACAATGTACCTAGTAACCTTTTTATATATAATTTGAAATCTTTCAGAACCCTCTCCACTTTGTGTTTACAATTATTCCAGATAATTAATATTCTTAATCACAAAATAAAGCTGGTCACATTATACCCTTGTTAATTACAAAGGTGTAGAAAGAGTGTTCAATTAGCATATAGACCACTTTATCTCTGCTTTGTAAGGTTGGGAGTATAACAGTATTGAGCAATTCTTAAAACACAAATTAACTTGAATTTCAGATTGAACTGTGATGAAACAAAAGGTATATTCAGCCAACAGTATAAACTGATAGAAGTTATTGAATATATGGTTTGAAAATTGGAATAACATTTGACTAGAGTCATAGAAATGTTCCAAAGATAAAAAGAATTTCTAAAATTCTTTTGCCAAAACTTCTTTTTTGACATTGGCTTAAAGCAGAACAGATCAACACATTTGCATTCAGAAAAAGTTTTCATGTGTTATTATCTAGAGGAACAATTAAAATAATTAGTGATTTACCCTAAAAATAGCTCCTAGTCTGACCCTTAGTTTCCCAAAGGTAAGACAAGTCTTCAAAGGGCACAAAACCCAAGCCTAGCTAGCTTATCTGGACCATTGTCTCACTTAAAAATGGCTTTCAAGAACCAGTTCTTTTGAAGATTTAAAGTTCAAAGAGACACTTAAAGGCAGTGGCCCATGTGGTTTACCCCAATTTCCATGAAAACCAGAAAGCTGCATTGCAGGGAAATTAAAATTATTTTTGATCTGTTAAAAGTTTCTTTTGGTGGTGAGGTGGGTGTGGGAGGCCTGGTAGGGCATGATCAAGGGTAATGTAACAAAGAGGAATAGATGAAACCCTGGTGGTAACTGAGCATGATAGTGGGACAGGAGGAAAGTCAAGGGAAATAGAGGAAAGAGCTGGGAGGCAAAGGGCATTTATAGAGGTCTAGATGAAGACATGTACATATGCAAATATCTTTATATATGAGGAAGGGGAAATAGATCTATGTGCCTATATTTATAGGTTTAGTATTAAAGTAGCAGAAGGACATTGGGCCTCCACTCAAGTACTCCCTCAATGTAAGACTACTTTCTTCTATTAAATTGGCATTCTATGATGCTCACCTTCCAGACACAACCTCTGAAGACAAAGTGGGTGAATAAACAAAAGTGGTGAAAAAGGTGGTGCCCGGCTATCAAAGGATATAGCGTCTGGGGTCTTAAAAGCTTGAAGGTAAACAAGTGGCCATCTAGCTCAGAAGCAACAAAACCCACATGGAAGAAGCACACCAGCCTGTGCGATCACGAGGTGTCTAAGGGATCAGGTATAAGGCATCATCAGAACAAAAAATCTTACCATAGTGAATGATGGAGGGGAGTGCAGAGTGGAGACCCAAAGCCCATTTGTAGGCCACTGGAGATCCCCTTGCAGAGGGGTCTCGGGGAGGAGAAGAGCCAGACAGGGTGCGATGTAGCAACGATGGATGAAATATACAACTTTCCTCTAGTTCCTAAATGCTTCACCCCCGCCCCCACTATCATGATCCGAATTCTACCTTGCAAGTCTGGCTAGACCAGAGGATGTACACTGGTACAGATAAGAACTGGAAACACAGGGAATCCAGGGCGGATGATCCCTTCAGGACCAGTCATGTGAGTGGTGATACTGGGAGGGTAAAGGGAGAGTGGGTTGGAAAGAGGAAACCGATTACAAGGATCTATACGTGACCTCCTCCCTGGGGGATGGACAACAGAAAAGTGGGTGAAGGGAGATGTCGAACAGGGCAAGATATGACAAAATAATAGTTTATAAATTATCAAGAGTTCATGAGGGAGGGGGGAGCGGGGAGGGAGGGGAAAAATGAGGACCTAATGCCAGGGGGTTAAGTGGAGAGCAAATGTTTTGAGAATGACGAGGGCAATGGATGTATAAACATGCTTTACACAATTGATGTATGTATGGATTGTGATAAGAGTTGTATGAGCCCCTAATAAAATGATTTTTAAAAAGTTTCTTTTATTTGGTGTCCTGGGTCAGCAAAAGGACCCCTTGGTGCTGTGCGATAAGCTTTAGGATGCTAACGATGATGCTGGTGTAAATCCACCAGCTGCCCCATCGAAGAAAGTTGAGACTGCTGATCCCCATAAAATAGAATCTCAAAAACCCCAAATAGAGTTGGAATCCCATTGATGGCAGTGGGTTTGGTTTTTGGTTTTGAGGCTAGGATAATAAGTCCAAAAACTTCTCTGACCACATTTTACTCTTTTAGACATTTACTTGTCTGTCAGTTCATCATACGTGGTGGCTTGTGCCTTGCTGTGATGCTGGAAGCTCTGTCAGTGGCATTTCAAGTGCCAGCGGTGCTACCCAAAGGGAACAGGTTTCAGTGGAGCTTCCAGACTCAGAAGAGACTACGAAGAAGGAATAGGCCTGCTTTGCAGAGGAAGTCGCCACTGAAAGAAACCCCATGAATAGAAGCCGAACACGGTCAGAGATAGTGCCCCAATAGGAACCCCTCAGAGCAGAAAGCACTCAAGATCTGTCAGAGGAAGAGCTGCCTTCTCAAAGTAGAATTGACCGTAATGACATGGATGGAGTCAAGCCTGTGGGGGTAAAGTCCGCAGGCCTTCATGATGATGGGTATGATTCACAATGAGAAGCAAGAGTTGAAAACATCAATTAATAATCAGAACTTGGGATGTGTGACGTATGACTCTAGGGATATTAGAAGTTATCAAAAATGAAATGGAACACCTAAAGATTGATATTCTAGACATTCATGAGCTGAAATGTCCTGGTGTTTGCCATTTTGAATCTAGGAATGGCATTGCATATACAATGTCAAAAAGGGCATTTCAAGATCTACAATGTTGCCTGTGATAGAATAATATTTATCTGAATACTAGGAAGTCCAGTTAGTACCAATACCATTCAAATGTATGTCCATCACTAAAGTTGGTGATGCAGAAATCGAAGACCCGAGTCAAAGGCACCTAACAACAACAATAGCTTCAATAACAGCCACAAAACACGCCTAAAGAAATTACTCTGTTCCAGAGGGCTATAGATAGTTCCTGGGTATTTCAACAGGTTAATATGCTTAGCTACTAACTAAAGAGAATGGAATGCACTCAGATTTCTTGGAAGAAGTAGAGTTGCTTCTGAACAATCACCCAGTGGAAACCCTGTGGAACACAGTTCTACTCTGGTACAAAGGTGTTCACAGTGGACTGGAATCAACTTATGTCAACTAATTTTAGATTTTTATGTGTCAACAGATTTACTTAAAAGTGCCTTGTCATACCAAAATTACATGACATCATTCACAAATAAGCTATTTCAGGCCAAGCCTAACTTGACCAATTATATCGTGGTGAAATAAAATAGAAATGATAATTGAACCTATGCAAATATAATGTATAGAAAGTAAAAAAGAATATTTGAATTTATGAGGATTTATGAGAGTCAGATATAATTTTTAAGTTTTTCACGTTTAAAAATAGAGTGAACTAAAATTTCAGGTATAATTTTAAAAGAAAGAGAAAAGGCTTTCATGTAAACTTGGAAAGTCAAACAATGAAACCACATTGCTAGCAATTCAGCCAATCAAAATAAAATTTTCTTCATCAGCTAATTAAGTCTTATGTAATCAATTCTTGTTCTACTGAGTCTTGGAGTGACATTCTTATAATACTATCTGTTTATTGAATAACAATAGTGTCATGGAAATCATGATTTACCACATGCTTTAACATGAGAGTTTTCTTAGCAATGCCAGTTCTGAATCCTTTACCCAGAAGTCTATCCTTTGAAATGGTAGTAGTCTGCAGTTCCTGGAGCAATTGTTTTCCACAAAGCTCTCAGATTGCTTTTTCCCAAAGAAACAATCTTTCCTTATTAGCAGAACCTTCAAGAAAAAAAATCAACAATAAATTCCGAAAGTGAAAAATCTATTGAGATCTGTTAATAAAGTTTAATGCAACTAACACAAAAATGTACTTTTACATTTTTTTCTCGCCACTGTGTTTTGGAATATGGAGCCCTGGTGGGGTAGTAGGAGCCCTGGTGGCAGAGTGGTTAGACGTTGGTCTGTGATACACAGTGTCAGCAGCTGCTCTGTGGGAGAAAGATGGGTCATTCTACTTCCATAAGTCATTCAGTTTAGTTATTCTTACTTCTTAAAACAATGTAGTAGTCTGAGTGGTCTTCAATGTACAATGTATTCAATTTAAGACACAATGCATTTGTGACCATTTTACCCCATACACCTGTCTTCTTGTTGATAATATGTTCTATATATAATGCTGGAGTGCATAGTTTGCTAATGTTATCATCATTTTATGCTCATTTTAGATGGTCAAAGTTATTATTTTCTACTTAAATCACTGCCGCTTTCAGTGCTTGAAAACATGAACCCAAATGATGAAGGGAGGAGGCAGATTCAGAAAGCAGTGAATTATTTACCATGAAACATATGAAGAAAGAGAGAAAGGGACCTTACAGGCAATACTTACTAATTTTATGACTAGAAACATTTTCCTCGTTGCCAGAAAGAATCCAGGCCATCTATAACTTTCCACAAATGGAGTTATTACTGCAACTAGCAAGTAGCAGCATTTCCTTGTTGTAGTAAGTTTTTATTATTTATGTATTTTAATGTACTTTTTAAAATATATCTGTAAATTCCTATATATTTCTAACCCCAGTATATATAAAGATCTAATTTATTGATAATAAGCAACAATAGAATGCAATAATAATAAAAACTAAAATAAACCTGACATGTCAGAACCCATTTATGATAGAATAGATTACTTTCATAAATTGGGGCCTATCTGTAGCATAAAATGTGTGGGCTCTTTAATTTAACTACTTGTGTTCCCATGCAATATCTTTAGCATATAAACTGTACAACCCATGAAGATTTATTTAATTTATTTACACCTCATTTCTTTAAGCTTAGCTATAAAAGCAAAATTATAATGGTGCTTTTCTTGCATAAGTACTTATGCTGCAAAGATTAAATAAATCATGCATTTAAAACTGTAAATGCACAGCCTGGAATGTGTAATTTCTCAATAAATATTATTATTTTTGTAGAGTTTTTCTTTTGGATAGTTTTTCTTTTTGTTTGTTTGTTTTTGCCTCGATGATCAAGGAAGATAGAATATTTATTAACTATTAGTTTTAGATGAGCAAGACTTGATTGATTTTTTTCACTCACATTACTGTTGTCATTATTAACAATAAGCGATAACTTGAATAAACTGATATAGTTTCCTAAGCTAGCACAGTCAAGACAACATCTCAATCTATACTGTAGAGTGCTACTTACATAGAAAGAATCATCATATGAACGTAAACCACAAACAGAAAAACATAAAGCAAAACAATAAATAAAAAGCAATACTGCAAGAAATTTTGTCTTCAAAATTTTCCAGATCCAGGGGTTAGTATTTGTCCTGATTGGTTAGTTGCAGTATGTAGCTTTGGATACTTGTTTGTAGAGGTTGGGGGCGGGGGGGATTTAGGGGTGTTTAGGAACTGCTACATATTCTATACAAAAGCATATGTTTATGTGTAGAATCCATTTAGTAATATTTTAGGGTTCTTTCCCTTTCTGTTTTATTTTCAATTGAATATAGCATAACAAAATGCTTTGTGAGATGCTGTAACTTAAAATTGCAAGTGTTTTGTCATTTAAGGAAAAAGATTACAAGTCTTTAGCATTACAGTCAAAATGAAGGTGTAGCTCTCTCTTTTTTCTCATTGAGTTTATCACAGTTACAAAGCAAAACTAGGACCTAGTTCTGGGACACTTCATACCTGCAGGGGCAGTTTATTATCCAATGTGGCTTTTCTAGTGCAAATCTCTAACTCCCACCAAAGAGCTTTCCCTGCACGGGTTTGGTGAGAAGGTGGGGGAAGGTACTGATAGGATCGATCTGTGAGTAATTGGGAGGAGGGATCTCTGGCATACCATTCTGCTGTGTTTACAACGGACCTAGGTGCAAATAATTATAGGTTTGGTAGTAGGGTGGCAGGTGGACATTGGGCCTCCTCATGTGCACTCCCCTAATACAAGAGCACCTTGCTCAGCTAAACGGTCATTTCATGATATCTACCTTCCCGACATGATCGCTG
>NW_022103915.1:65516950-65518280 GCF_000313985.2 Echinops telfairi
GCTTTACACAATTGATCTATGTATTGTGATGAATTGTATGAGCCCCAATAAATTGATTAAAAAAAAAAAAGAGCCCTTTGAGAAGGAGAGGGAGGGATCTCATTAACAGCAAAAGCCAGGAGTGCAGCACATCCTCTGGACCGGAGAACCCTGTGCAGTGAAAAGATCTAAAGACAGCTACAATATCAGACAAGCAGAAACAGAGCCAGGAGCCAGAGCATGGACTAATGTTTTCCTGCAGGAGGCTAGTTTGTGGAGTGGAGTGCCCTTGGGCACTTAATTGGGGAAGTTGGCCTTGCTGACAAGTGGAAATGAGTACCTTTGCGTTGAGGCTTTTAGAGAGTGGTATGCTCTTCAAGCAATTATTAACCTACTGGACAGAACTTTGCAACAGTTTCTGGTACACAACTCAACCCTAAGCATCTCTCTAACATTAAAACTTGTTAGCTTCCTTAATGTACCCTTTAATAATAATTTTGTCTATGAGTTCTGTCTAGACATTGCAATGGATATTAGAACCCAAGGTGGTAACATTGAAGGTGTTGAGCTTTCTGATTCATGGGAGTGGAGCTGATTAAGACATATACTTAAAACACAAATTAAGACATTACAATAACAAATATACAAACTTGAGGATGATAATTATGGAAAATTGCTATCATTTGTCAGCTAACGTAATTAAAGATAGCACTCCAATTTTCTAAGAAATAGTAACACAAAAAATAATCTCTTTCTTTTATGTCTGACTTACACATACTCATATTTAATCATTCATTTAATAAGCCTTCGAAAAATACCCAATTCTTAATCCCAGTATCTGTGAATATATTACTTTACATGGCAAAAAATAATTTTATATGGGTTAACTAATTAATTAATTAATTATTTTAAGATTTGGACTTTATACTTAATTATCCCTGAAAAATGAAAAGAGGTAATTAAAAAGATAGGAAACAAAATAAAGATCAAAGTGGATGTCAGAAAAATCTGAAACTTGTTCTTCAATGTAAATTAGCTAAAGCAATGCAAGAAAAGATGAAGTAAAATTGTTTAACAGAAGTTTTCAAAGGGTAGCTCTAGAACAATGGTTCTCAACCTATGGGTTGTGACCCATGTGGGGGTCGAATGACCTTTCACAGTGGTCACACAATTCATAACAGTAGCAAAATTACAGTTATGAAGTAACAACAAAAGTAATTTATGGTCTGGGGGCGGTCACCACAACACAAGGAACTGTATTAAAGGGTCACAACATTAGGAAGGTTGAGAACCACTGCTCTAGAAGAAAAAATAAAGTATTAAAATAAAATGTGCAACTCTTTTTTCTTTT
>NW_022103915.1:65520054-65521442 GCF_000313985.2 Echinops telfairi
GGGAGGGGGGAGCGGGGAGGGAGGGGAGCAATGAGGAGCTAATACCAGGGGCTTAAGTGGAGAGGAAATGTTTTGAGAATGATTAGGGCAATGAATGTACAAATGCGCTTTACACAATTGATGTATGTATGGATTGTGGTAAGAGTTGTATGAGCCCCTAATAAAATGATTAAAGAAAAAAAATAGTGGTGTCAGCTTTGCCAGTGGTCTCGTTCCGTTTTCAGATCGACACGACATGGCATCTCACACTCCTGGCTTGAGCCAAAGTCACAGCCATGCTTGACAATCCCAGGACAGCACTCCAGGTGAAAGGAATGAGAAGCTCTCTCAAGTTTGGCAGGGGACAGCATTTGGAGAATCTACCCGCACAGCTTCTCATGTCAGACGATGGAGCTAGATAAAAGAAGAGATCCAAATGGTTTATAAACCTCAAAACATTTTTTTTTCAATCCTCGAAAATACCTAGATTTTCTGCTGGTAAAGACTAGAGATTCTCAGCATTTATTTGTCATGAACATTCGTGACTTAGGATCACCTAGGAAATACGCTGATGTAGGAAACAACCCCCATTCTTAGTAACTTAATACAACAAAGCTTATTTTTAGTTTATGCAAAGTTGGCTGCGACTTTCAGTAACTCTCCAGGGCCACTGTTCTCTTTGCAGCCGCGCAGCAGTGCAGGCTTCGGAAGGCGCCTCTGCAGCTGCTCTATCTGGAAGGCTCAGCTCACTCGTCTACGTGGAAGAGGAAGAGACTGCTGGATGTGTCCCACCATTAATTCGATGCTTTCATGCTGAAATGTCACCTTTCTTCCATTCCCAATGCCTTTTCCAGGTCTAGTCACGTGGCACCATCTAAATGCAGTGGTTCATGGGCCAGCAGACCATCTCTATTGCACACCATCAAGCTGTGAGTTGTAAATGCGCCCTAACTTCTTGCACTCAGGTTGGTGGAATTTAGAAATAGTAACGGTAGGTGTTTTATTCGCAGTATAAAGACTTAGGGGAGAGGAAAGTGAGTAGTGAGACGAAAGCTTCAGGGTTCTTTTAAAAATAAATTTTAAATCCAATTCACAAACATTTGTATTTCTTAAAATTGATGGCTATATTATTAATGATTCCAGTTTGATATCCTACTGTCTTAGGAGCCACCCAAAGCCATCAAGTTGATTTCAATGTATCATGACCCTAGAGAAGAGAACGGAACTGTCCTGTCTGGTTTCTAAGGTGTTACATCTCTATGGAAGTGCACAGCCCCCGCTGTCTTCCTCAGAGCAGCTGCTGAGCGTGAAAGTGAAGGCCCCTAGCATTCCTACAGGAGTCCTTCTCATGTGGCTCATCCCCATCAAGTCCATTATGACTGACCGTGACCCTGGAAGGCAACATAGAA
>NW_022103915.1:65521837-65530222 GCF_000313985.2 Echinops telfairi
ACACGTCTACAACTGAAATAGCCCTAATGGAATAATCAAAATCAGGATTAGATTCTATGCCTTAACCACCTTCTTGAAAACAAATGGGAAGTTTATTTTTACATTTTTGAGAGGCATATTTTAGCTGTTTTATAAAAATAAATGCCACTTTAGTATTTGATATACCAGTGAGCATTTTGTCTACATAATTTTATATTATAATTTTGTATCTTTAAAATTTTTATATTTTAATGTAGGGGAGGTGGTACACAATAAAAATGCTAGGAAAAGTATGGCCAGTGTAAAGATAGCTGGCGTCACGATTTTAAAGAGAGCAGGTTTCCTAACTTAGATGTATTTATGCTTCTGCTGTTGCTAGGTGCCGATGAGTGGGGGCAGAATCATAGTGCCATCACTGAAGGTTGAACAAACCACTGTCCAGTCCTGTGCATCGCATACAGTGATTATGTTTGCACTGATGTTGTGTCCACTGTGTCAAGGCAGGCTTTCATAAGTTTTTTCACTGATGACCCCTTTCCACAGGTGAAATTTTCAATAAGAGCAAGTGCTGCCAGAAGTACTTTAGATTTATTTGGTATTTATGTTGAATCAGGTTTTGGTTGTTGTTTATTCAGAAATGCATGGTGCTATGTTCTTCATAGAGTACAGATTCTTCGTTTATTTGCTCAACATGAAATTGAGTAAATATGACAAAAGGATACCACCCTGATGTTTATCTTTCCTGATTTTAAATCATGCAGCATCCCCTTATGCTGTTTCAAAGCCTGCCACCTGAACTATGTACCAGTACCACATAAGCACGATGAAATGTTCTATAATTCACATCCTGCAGAATATATTCCAGGATCTGTGATGATCCACAGAGCCCAATGCCTTTGAATAGTGAGTCAGGCTCACGTTTTATCGACTGCTTTCAGGTTTTCTCTGCTTTCAACCAAGATCCAAGTCACATCAGCAATAACATCCTCTGTTCCACTTCCTTTCTCAATCTGCCTGACTTCCTCACAGCTGTCTGTCAAAGTACTGCTGCAATCATACTTAAATGATCTCCAGCAAAATTTTATTTGTGTGTGATAGTAATGATACTATTCAATGTATTCTGTAGGATCACCTTTTTTTTCCTTTAAATGGGCACAAATATGGATCTTTTCCAATCAGTTGGCCAGGTAGCTAGCTTCCAGATTTCTTGACATAGGTGAGTGAGGGCCCCCAAGGTTGCAACATTTCAACTGGCATTTCATTTAGCATAGTCCGGAAACTGAACATGGCATATGTGAAAATATCATCTCACGAGAGAGAGATATTTTTCTTGACTTTGAAACTGCTAGTTCTGATTTGTCTTAAGCCTATTATATTTTGTTTCCATAACGTTTTTGTGTATACTTAACATTTCTAAATTCCTGTCTTCTTAATCCAGCGTAATGACCAGGAAAATTTGCAGCACTGATAAAAATGGGTTGTAACTCTCAGAAACTCACAGAGGCAGTTCCACTCTGCCCAATAGGGTCACAGAGAGTTGGCCTCAGCCTGACGGCAGTGACTTTGTCTTTGGTTTGGTCTTGTGTGTGATTTATTTTGATCTCAGAATGTACTTAGTAAAACTAGAAAATATGTGTCTTTGTAATTGGCAGAATATTATGAACTCATCGGCAAAGTCGCTCTAAGTAAGAGTCTTAATCTCTTTATTTGCCATATGAATTAAGTAGTGATAATGTAACAAAAATGGCACCGTCAGGAGGTTTTGAAGAACAGAGATGTATTGTCTGACAGATCTGACTAGATGTCCAAATGAGGACACTGGCTTTTCGGGAAGTCAGTTGATGTTTCTGTTCCTCACCACAATAGTCTCTTGACGGTATTTGTTTTTTACACAGTTCCTTACAAGTCTCTTCTGCCTATTGGAGTTAACATGTCAATGTAACTTTTAGGGGGACATAGTTACTCTCATAATATTTATAATCTGTTTATTATTGTTATGAATGATTTATATAAAGATACAGATATAAGCATTAATCTAGTACATTTGCATTTTTCTATGCAATTGGTCTTGTAAATATGGTTTAGGGAAATTGTTACTGATTTTGAAGTCAAAATAAATGTTTATCTATTGATCTGACAACATTGTGTACATATGTTCTAACCTTCTTGAGTCACAGTTTCATTACATTTGGTAAAGTTTAAAAATTAAGGGAAACCCTCAAGGAGGCAGAATTGCTACAATAGCCTAAATAAAATGGAACCAAGCGTATCAATGATCTTAGAAGTGGCCCGGGGCAGGGCAGCGTTTCTGTGATACGTAAGTTCACCATGACTCGTGAGTACCAACACGTAATATACAACTGCCTGTTGAGGTTATTCATAGATAACTTGCTTATAAATTTCTTAAGACATGGATTATGGTTAGTTTTTCTTGTTTTTATTTTTAAATAAAACATTTTGTAATTATTTTATGATGTCGTGAAAGATGTTTACTTATTATTTCTTGGATGGCCAGCATTATATTAACATTTTGGGTTATATATAGAATTTCTATAGTTTTAGTTACATATGAAGCTCTTAGTAAAATTAAATTTTAATGTACTTTAAGAAGTTCTATGCATAATTATTTCAAAATATCACGATATCTTTCCCATTTAAAAACTTTTAATTTGTCAGAATCAATCCAGACATATCTTTACATGCACATTTTTATAAGTCAACCAATGAATGACTAATAATTATGTTTTGCTTATCAAAATATCACAGCTTCTAGATATAATACAATCTATATGTTGGTGCAATCAAAATGCTTTCTTTATCACTTACATATAACACACTTGAAAAATTACCACATTAATAACTGTGATTGATTATTTAATCTTATTACTCATTATTTTTAGCAGCAATCAATGTCCTGAAATTTCTTCAAGATTATTATCCAAGGAATTTCAGCCCTAAATCTAATTTAAATATGAGGTACAGCTAAGTCATATTATTTTAAAATGTTTGAGTTTGGCTGAAAACATCAATATACACCTAATGGAGTAACAAAAGGACAAATAATTCAGCCTGAAATGTATGAATGGAAAGGAAAATATGCTGAAGAAGAGACATGTGGGGAAATTACTTAAACTCTGTGGAAATTGCATTTTAATTTCCAATGAAGGTAATTTATCTTTATTATAAATTAGTCAAGTGGGGAGGGGCAAAGATCTGTAGAATGCATTTGCTAGCGGTTATGAGTTCTTTAAACCCCATGGTAAAATTGATCCTTAGTATTGTAATTATCTTAGCATTAATTGGCTAGTGGTGCTGCCAGGTAAATGTTGGACTGCTTTGGGAATGCTCTGCACAGCTGGTAGTTCAAATCCACTAACTACTCCATGGGAGAAAGTGGAAGTTATTTGCTATTTACAATTTGTAAATCAATATTTACACCCTCTGAAACCCTTTATAGGGCAACTTAATGGCAGTGAGTTGTGGTTTGGACCATAAGTTGTATGGCACTCTGATCGCAGAGTGAGCTAGGTGTTTTGCTGCTAACATGAAGATTGGTCATTCAAACCTGGTAGCCAATCAGTGGAAGAAACATGAACCTGTCTGTTCCTGTACATATAGACGACTGCGAAAACCCTAAGGAGCAGTGCTACAAAATCATGTAGGATCAGTATGAGTTTGAAATGATTGAAGGTACTGTTTGTTTTTTGATACATAGGATTTTTAGAATCATATTATTGGGGGCTCATACAACTCTTATCACAATCCATATATACGTCAATTATATGAAGCACATTTGTACCTTTGTTACTCTGATCTTTCTCAAAACATTTGCTCTCCACATAAACCACTGGCATCAGCTCCTTATACATAGGATTTTTAATAGATCCTCACACTTATAATATCAGATGCTAATTTAATGCTTTTTTGGGATATAAATTGAGATCATGTATTTATATCATGATAGCTGAGTGACTGGCAGTTTCCAACTGTTGACTTTGCAGTTAGCAGGCCAA
Organism: Echinops telfairi; assembly: GCF_000313985.2. NCBI lineage: Eukaryota > Metazoa > Chordata > Mammalia > Afrosoricida > Tenrecidae > Echinops > Echinops telfairi. Next base: position 65,525,830 of record NW_022103915.1, read on the forward strand.
TGCTAACCACTACACAATCAGGGCTCCATGATAATTGTCAAAGGGCTTGCAAAATAGTTCAACATAGACAAATTAGAAACTGCCTGTAGGAGTTGTAATCTTGGATAGAGGGTTTCTATTGAGTAGTGTTGTTAGAGATATTTGATCCCAAAGCTGTTTGTGAGCATGGCTTTGGTACTCAGTAGAAACTAAATTTATGAAATCAATAAGTAGAAAGCAGTACAGAACACAGACAGAACCAAAAGAGGCCAGATAGCATTTCGTTCTTTGTGGTAGTGGGGGCTATCTCTAGACTAAATATTGTTAAGAGTACACAATCTGTAAATTACTCGATGTTGGGTTTTAGATGCTTAAGAAAATCAATGCCCATCACTTTAATTGGAATTCTTTCTCACTTAACCAGGATGGTCTTTTGCTTTTCTCTATGAGACTGAAATTGCTTTGACTTTTAGGTGCAAAACACACCTCAAACTAAGCACAGACATAAAATCTACCTATGTATGCTGATCAAATTAGAGAGGTTACTTAACTAATGCGAAGGACTAGTTTCTAAGTGGACCATTTAGAAAGCGTTCCACTTTTAAGATCAGTGAAGTCTCTCTGCCATAAGACTGGAATTGCTAAACCAGCTTCATTAATGCTATTATGTAAATTAACTTCATGTCCATTATTATTGTCACAATAAAATTAAAATTCAGCAGACATGATGTTATATACTTTGTAAAAATAACTCAAATCTTCCCCCCAAGCATGCATCCCTGGAAGAATGATGACACTAACAGACAGGCAATATAAATTATAATTACAGTGTCACACTGCTAGTAAGAAAGTAGCAGAGTGAAAGACTGAACTGAGGGCAGTCCAATTTCAGGTCTGAGATTTTGGGTTCACCTGAGAACTGAGAAGTATGGAGGTAATGACCCTGATTTTCTATATCTCGGCCACAAATATTCCCTCGGCAAGTTGACTGTGTTTCAGCCTGTGAGGAGGCGGAGCTCTCCATTGCTGTAGAATAATCAAGTATCTCCACCATGCTGAGTGTGCTCTTCTGGTGCATTTGCAGTTCCTAATCTGGTCACTTCGTCGCCGGAGTTTTCCTTATTAACTTCCTCAGAATATCAGTTTCTCTGAGGACAGAAAACCCCACTGGTTTTAAGAAACTATAAAGACTTGAAGTTGACCCACATGTGTTCTATTCTGACTATTTTTTGAGGGGGGAAACTTTTGGAGAAATCAGCAGATTTACTTTTAACAGTGAGATTCTTTTGAAAACTAATGACTTGATATGCATCTTATTGCACATCATTAACCAGAACAGATGAAACTTTATGTATTATCTTGATAAATGTAAGTTTAAACAATGATATTCAGGCATAGTAAGTGCTGATCATATAATAGCCCCATTGAAGTAACCGTACAAAAGATACTGCTTCTGCAGTATGATGATAGATGTTGACAGAAAAATGATCAGGAACCGGCACAATACAAGGTTTATCACAGTGCCCTTTGAGCTTGACAAGAGGAGGATATGCTTTATAGTAGAGGAGACAATAGAAATTAGGTATTGGCAATATGACATTGAAAGCTAAAATATGAATCAGTCTTTACTGTAGCAAAAATGAAAAACTACTAATCCTTTTCAGCGAGGAAAGTTAGCCAGAGTCTTCTTTATCACTCTTCTGGAGGTAAATAATACACATATCATTATCTGATTTGATTTATTGTTTTAGGACACTATACAAAGAATATTATTGTGAAATATGTGATCTTGATTTATTAATTTAATGTGGAGGTATTTTAGCTAAAATTTTAAATCCCACTAATATTTTGAGTATCAAAACCTAATCTCAAAGGTCAATTCATTCAAATAGATGTTTTAGTAAATTGGCACAATCAACTTTTATTACTTATGTAACCTTGAAAAAGCATATTTTTTTCAATCTTTTTTAAAAAACATTTTATTAGGGGCTCATACAACTGTTATCGCAATCCATACATACATCAATTGTGTAAAGTGCATTTGTACATCATTCTCAAAACATTTTCTCTCCACTTAAACCCCTGACATTAGGTCCTCATTTTTCCCCTCCCTCCCTCACGAGCCCTTGATAGTTTATAAATTGTTATTTTGTCAAATCTTGCCCTGTCTGATGTCTCCCTTCACCCGAAAAAGCATATATTCAATCAGAGGTATAGTTTTGTCAAATATCTTAGCTCCTGTCTACTTAAATTACATTTTTAGGAAATTTGTATAGGGGGATAAAGTTATTTTTTACTTATCGATATAGATAAGTATATCTTTAACCTGCTTGTTTTATTTGAATAATGCACAAGTATGCTTTCACTTTTAATCTACAAATAGTAATACCAAAAAATCAAGTTCTAATTTAAATGACTTCAATGGAATTTCACTTCATTGCATCCCATTCAACTGTATTTTGCTAAATAGGATTAAATTTTCCAGAATTTTTTTTTCTCTTTCTGATAAAAAGTGTTAAATCTGAGATCAGTGTTGTGGGGAATTAATGGAATGCATTCATACTGTGATTCTCGGGAAGGACATACAGAAGTGGCAGGTCACTGAAACTGATCATGACTCATTGTGTAGTCCATAACACCATGATGTGGTCCAGACAATCATTATTACATATTTGTGAAGGTCATTTTATAACATATCTATTTATACTCTATCATTGCAAGCAAGGAGACATAGAAAAAAGACACAAAAAGTTTTGTGAGTGTTTCAAACTCACATGTTCATTGTAATATTAGGTCATCTTTTACAGAAAGAGCCTCTTCATTTTCCACTTAGAGATGTTTGATTTGGTTGTTATTCTATGCAATATTCTGATTTGTAAATTCTCACCTAAGTTCCTTATTGATGCTCTGAGAAACCATATTGTAGGATGTATGTTATAATAGCCATTCTTCTTTTCGATAGGTCAGCAGCAACTTTACCTGAAGAGTTGTTAGGGAGGTTCTACGGAAGTATTTCCTTCTGTGTATGATGAAACATTTCTTTCTTCCATTAAGAAACACCTCCATAAGATCTTCAGTGGATGGGTTGACACATGGGCTGCAAAGGAGGCTCAAACATGACACTCATGAAGATGGTCCAGGGTCGAAGAATGTTTATACTGTTGTTCATAGGGTTAAATACAAGTTACAGTCAATTAGATGACAATATATATCATCTTAGTGTGTTGAATTTGTTTGAAAAAAGGGTTATTGTTGCTAGCTGCTATGAGCTGCTTGAGACTCACAGCAACCGTATCATATACAACAAAACAGAACACTACCTACTCTGGTACCATTCTCCCAAACTTTACTCTATTTCATTCCCGTGTCCATTGTCACAGTCACTAGGTCAGTCTATCCCATTGAGGATCATTTGCTTTAGGACTGACTTTTTATTGTGCCAAGCATGATGCCCTTCTCCAGAGACTGGTACCTACTGATGTCATACCCAAAGCACGGGAGAGCCTCTCCATCCTTGATTCTCAAGAACATGCTGACTGTTCTTCCAAGTCATATTTGTGCATTCTTCTAAAAGTCCATGGGATACGAAATACTATTTGCCACACTACAATTAAAAACATCAATTCTTTAGTCTCCCTTATTCATTATTGAAAAAGTAGAGATAGTAAATTTAATAAATATAGCCAATCTGTAGAATCAAAAGAAAGGATTATTAGTTGTCATTATATTATTACTATTTGAAAAAAAATAGAACATGTGACTTATTTTATTCATGTTCTCCATCTTCCTTCTTCTGAAACCCTTTTGGGTAGTGGTTGCACATTGAGCCACTTAGCACAAGGTCAGTAATTCGAAACCACCAGTTGCCTTGAGGAAGATGGGGCTTTCTACTCCCATAAAGAGTTATGGTCCTGGAAACTTATATGAGCAGTTCTACCCTGCCCTGTAGGTTCAAGATGAATAAGAACCAACTCAAAGGCAGTGGATTTGGTTTGGTTTGGCTATTTGATTTCTCTACTTGATCTTCCTGGGTTCTAATATCTATTGCAATGACTGACTACACAGCAACTCCCAGACGAAGTTCATGATTAAAGAGTGTATTAAAGAAGTTCACAAATAGTAATGCCAGTGAAAAATGTTCAGGGTAATTGTTAAACAGGACATGTTACAAAATATCAGGTCTGCTAATAAATGCCCTAAAGGGCATACCACTCTGCTATAAGCCTCAATCAGAAGGCATTCAGCTCAAGCTCCATGGGTCAGCAAACCCAGCTCCTACATAAGATGCTCAGAGGTGCCCCACTCCTGTAAGCTTCAGCCCAAAGGCACTCAGTCCCTTTCCATGAGTCAGCAAGTAAGTGCCAAGAGGCACCTCAAGTAAGTGCCAAGTAAGTGCCAAGAGGCACCTCACTCT
>NW_022103915.1:65531015-65536699 GCF_000313985.2 Echinops telfairi
GGGACGAGCTAGGGATACACACCCAGTAGGAAGGGGGAGGCACTAGGGGCGTACATGTGACAGGGAGGCACAAATGTAATAAGATGGGTGGACTCTAGAGTCAAGATGGCAGCCTAACCTTGGTCATCCCTGAATTGGCTTGACCTCAAGTGTCTTTGGACTCTCCTACAGGGGAACAATCCATTGTTCTTATCAGAAGGGAGTGGGCTTTACTTAGGGTGGGACAGACTATAGGGTCTGATTGCTCTAGATGGCTGATTAACTTCAGGCAGATAACCTTTAAGCAGTTGACCTCCAAGTGTATAGTCAGTGTCTTAGGTTTGGCATATATTTTGGGGTGACATCCTGGGGAGTAACTTTTCTGTTTCCCACAAGTGTCATCTCCTCTGATAGGAGTCTTTTGAGTTACCTGGAGCTCCTGGTTGCATGATTCTTCCATCTATACCAGGTCTCATACAACTTCTCTTCTATTAATGTATGCTCAAATATTGTTCTGTAGCTTCTCTGTAATTCTTGAGTATAGAAAAACTCAATGAGGCTATCTCAGGCCCTATCTCCTAGACCCACAAATCACTATTTTCTGTTTCTGGAAAATTGCTTCGGCATTGGTTCTGTACCTAGGAATTGAGATCAGCTTTCATTACACTAATCATGTATACAAGTGGCTTTACGTTAACTAGAGGTTAAAACATGAGAAAAATTGTTGCTATTTTAAATTATTCTGTCATATTACTGCAGAGTATAAAACAATTTTCCATATTTAGTTCCTATCCACCTATCCACCTTTATCTCTTTGTGTGCCTGTTTTTCTAAGTTTCTCTTTCTTTCTGTATTAATTGATTACTAACATATTTTATCCTTCAGTGAAGTTTTAAGTTGCAGAAAAATTGTGCAGAAAATACAAACTCCCCATACAGCTTCTGTAAAAAGAGTGAGAGGACATCTGCTGTCCTCTAACTTCACAAGGGGGAAGAGAGTAAAAGGCAAGGACCCGTCTTAATCTTATGCTTAGCTTGAAAACCCATGAGGCAATAGTCAGACACGCCTCTACCTCCAATCCTCTTACTAATTCTGACAGCAACTGTCTTTTTCAATGTGAGGCTCCTAACTCACTGCCATTCAGTGACTCCGACCCACAACCCCCCTCTAGGACAGGCTAGAAATGCCGTTGAGGGTTTCCGAGACTGTCATTTCATGGGAGGCTTTCTAGCCTTGTCTTTGGTCTTTCCCATGGCACTTTTTTCCCCTGCTGAATGTGATCATTCACTGTAATGGACATAAAGAACTCACAAGATGTTAACAAGTTGTAATTCATGGTCAGGAATACACAGGGTACAGTTCTTTGGTTGGATTAGCTTCTCTGTCATGGTCACAGATAAGGCTCTCTCTGACACTCAACCTTGTCTTCTGGCAATGTTAACAAAGTCTTCTGAGCACTACTGATAAGTTCCTAAAGGGTGTTCCATTATATCATGCACCTCAGTGTGAAGACCCTTGGTTCTTCTTTTATGAGTCAGCAAATGTAATTAACCTGTTTAAGTACCCAAATAAGGTACCTGATGAAGGATACAACTCGGCAAGTGTATTTCATATTTGAAGGCACTCAGATTTAAGCACTGTGGACTGAGAGGCCTGCCATTCTGTCTCGTGTTCCAGCTTTGCTGCTTCGGCTCTTCTGATATTAGTGTTCTGTATGCATGTAGAAGATCCAGCTTGCAGGAATTTTAGCATCCAAAGGACTCGCTTCACTCCAGTCTTTTCTTTCTTAAGGGAAATGATATCCCCACTTGATGCTTCTGAGACGGCTCATTTTATACCCAGAACAAATGGAACAATTGCCACTTATGAGTTCTAACTCTTTACAACTACAAAGAATTCTGTCAATAACCACTCACCGCTGAATCATATAATCCTTTAAGCACTTACACAGACACATCAAAATGAAGTCAATGGTGGGAGATACAGACTATAACTGAAAACTGAAAAAAAACAAGAAACAAATCCACTACTGTGTCAATTCTGAATTACAGTGACCCTTCATAGGGTTTCCAAGGCTGTAAAGACTGGACATGTAGAGTTCAATCTTTCTCCCTGGAGTTACTGGTGGGTGTGAGCCTCTGACCGTGCAGTTAGCATTCTAACCCTTATTTGCAGAGCCACTAGGGCAAGAAAAGTTATATTAAGTAATTCACTTGATCACTTTTTCTTATTGCATGCAGTTTCTTCTGTGTTTAACACCTTGCATTAGTTTAGCAATTTGCTAAAACTGATTAAGCAATATTCTGCATTATTATAAACTGCAATCCTTTTGTACATTGAAGCTAATTCTTTGGGTTGTATAGTTTTATGAGTTTTGACTGTACATCTTTACTGGGTTAGAAAGCTTCATCTTTTTTCCTCATGAGCGGCTGGCAGTTTTGAACTGCTGACCCAAAGCATAACCCATTATGTCCCCAGCAGTCCTGCACTAGGACATGTGAAATATAATGCTGATGTAGGCAAGATAAAGTACATAGACAAGGTACAAAATCTCATGGGTTTTAATTTCATAACATACTTTATTATCAAATAATACAAAGAGTCAATATAACATAGTAGGGATGGCAGGTATCTTTGAATACCCAATTTGCTGGCGGTGTTATGAGCTTTGTGACCTTGTGGAAGGTCATCAACCAAGTTTTCTGCCTGATGTGCGAAGTAAAAACAATAATATGAAGCTTACAGGGTTGTCGTGGGTATTAAAATTAAATGATGAATATGTATCAGTTCTCACAGTTCTCAGAGCTTAACATTCATTAAATGGGAGCTTATTATTATTGAAATTTTCATTATTATGATTTAGTGTGTGTTGTGATCACTGAACCTATTGAACAAGCTAGGAACATTTGGTGACTGATACTATTTGTATTTATTGGGGCTTTAGAAAAGGTAGATAGAAGGATAAAGGAAAGGTTCTTTAGAAGCTTAGAAAGGAAAAAAATTGTAATTTCATTTGGGGTTTTGATTTCCTAGGGAAATAGATACTTGGATTTTTTTTTTTTCAAGATGTGATCAGTACTCACCATCATTGCAGTTTAATAGGAATTCTGATTCAAATCTGTCAGTTTTTGCTTATTTATTGCATCTGGTGTTACATAAGGATAAAACAGAAAATGCTACTGTCTAGTCTATAGAATCCCTAAGACTGAAAATCTTTACAGGAGCAAATAGTCTCATCTTTCTCTCTTAGAGTAGATGGTGGATTTGAACCGCAAACTTTATGGTTAGCACCCAATGCCTAAACTCTATATTCACCAGGGCTGCTCAGTGTTGTATAAATTAAGCATATGTTCCAATCTTGTCTTTTAAATGATGAGCTGATAAAATTAATTTAAAATATAATTTTGAATTGCTGATATTTAATAGAGAACTTGTAGGTGACTGTAGATTTGGATTTATCCAGAATTTATTCATATTAAGTAGTAATAACGTCACAGGGCTGCTTTTATTATTATATATTTAATATAAAATCTATGACAATAATTCTTGTACGACTAAGTATTATTTGACTTTCTCGAGGATAATGACAAATGCAAAAACATACTACTAAATTAGACTTTGAATGCAAAATTGCTATATTATTTTCTATCCTGGAAACCAAAAATGATCTGAAAACCATCTAACTTTTCTCTGTGAGGATATTGTACTTTGAAAAACACTAATTTGAGATATAGGGAACTATTTTCAACCTCTCTAATGAGCCTAGTGCCTCAGGGTAAGAATAGAAACCCACAGCACAGAGTCAGCTTTATATGCAGCTAGATTACCCTAACCACCTCTGTAAGAGTTTTCATTTGATCCCAATGGCATACATAGATTTAACTATATTCATTTTTTCCTTTTATTTTATGTTCTTCAAAATTGTACTCCTTGTTTCTTAAGAATATATAAATACTTGTTACAAATCAGTTATTTCATTGCTCATGGATGGATGCATATCTGTTTCTGAATATTCAAACCCATTAATATTAAATTGTGTGTTTCATTTGAATGAAATTCTTTAGAATGATTTTTTTGTTCTAAATAAAAATAAAAGCCATAATTCATACCAATTCATGGAGGTATTGACCTATGTACATATATTTATATGGCAATATATTGAGGAAGTGGATGGACTTTGGGCCTCTACTCAAGCCCTCCATCAACTCACGCACACTTTGTTCTATTAACCTGGCATTCTGTGATGCACACTTTCCTGACAAAATCACTGAAGACAAAATGGGTGCATACGCAAATGTGGTGAAGAAAGCTGATGGTGCTCAGCTATTGAGAGATATAGCATCTGGAGTCTTAAAGTCTTGATGTTAAACAAGCGGCCATCTAGCAGAGAAGCAACAATTCCACTTGGAAGAAGCACACCAGCCTGTGTGATCATGAGGTGTCGACAGGATCAGGTAACAGGTATCAGAATATCCCAAACAAATTATCATATTGTTGAGAAGGAGGGAGGTCAGAGTGGAGACCCAAAACCCATCATTAGACAATTGGACATCCTCTCACAGAAGGGTCACAAGGAAGGGACGAGTCAGTCAGGGTGCAGGAATATGAAACACACATTCCTCTAATTCTTTAATGCTTCCCCTCCCCCAATCGCCCCTATCATGACCCCAGTTCTACCTTACAGATCTGGCTAGACCAGAGCATGTGCACTGGTACAGATAAGAGCTCTCGACAAACAGAATCCAGAACAGATGAACCCCTCAGGAGCAATAATGGGAGTCGCAATACCATGAGATTAGGGGGAAGGTGAAGGAGGAAGAAGGAGGTATGTGGAATTAACTGCAATGACCTATTAACCCCCCAACTCCACCGCATCACCCCACCCCAAGGAGCTGAACAACATAAATGTAAGTGAAAGGAGACAGCAGACAGTGTAAGATATGAAAACAATAGTAATTTATAATTAATTAGGGGATCACGATGGTGGAAGGGTGTAGGAGGAAGGGAAAAAAGAGAAGCTGATATCAAGGGCTCAAGCAGAAAGAAAATGTTTAAAAAATGATGATGGCAATATGTGTACAAATGTGTTTGATACAATTGATGTATGAATTGTTATAAGACCTGTAAGAGTCTCCAATATAATTATTTACTAATAAAAAATAAATGTTTAGAAAATGATGATGGCAACATATGTAACAAGTATGCTTGATACAACTGACGTTTGGATTGTTATAAGAGGTATAAGAGCCTCTAACAAAATAACTTAAAAAAAATAGAAGTCATATTTAAAATAAATATAAGAAAATCATTATTTTGACTTATGCAATTGTTGATAACTATCTGAAGAATAAACCGTGTGATGTAGCTTGTTTGTATCTGTGGGCTAAGATCATAGAAGCAACATTAATTCTAATATAATATCTGTCATTGAATGAATTCTTTCAAATTTAATTAATCTATTTAGAAACTGACACAATATTACACTTTTTAAGCTATTTCTGTGGTTGTTGAAAGGAGAGTATTTTGTTACACAAATAATCACCAAGTTTCATCGGGAAATATTCCTCTTTTATTATAATAAATAAATATGCATTTCTTTATTATAATGTCAAGAACCAAGGGGGAGCTGTTATGTTTATAAAGTCTGAAACCTCCCTAGAGATAATAAAAAACTCTGGATAGGGATTAGAAGGAGGGAAGGAGAT
>NW_022103915.1:65537670-65541331 GCF_000313985.2 Echinops telfairi
GAGCAAGACTGTCATTCTTCGTGGAGTAGAACAGGTCATCTTCCTTCCGAGGAGAAGCGGCCATGTTTTCACTTTTCCCAAAAGTTTCACCTTAACTACAGTGGATTGTGGTTGTCCTTTTTTAGCACTCTCAGAGCATGAGTTATTATCAGGGAACGTCTACAGGTGCCAGGGGGCACCACGATGTCCCCAGACTTCTTTCTTATTAACCTCACATGCAAGCTTGCTTTCTGACACGAGGAGGACTTGGAGCATCATCTTGTTGAGAGTCTCTCTGTTTTTCGAGACCCCTGTACTTGACCAAGCATGATGTTCTTCTGCAGGGACTGGTCTCTCCTGACAACATGTGTATGGTACGTGAGACAAATCTCACCATCCTTGCTTCTAAGAAATGTTCTGGTTATATTTCTTCCAAGACAGGTTTGTTTGTTCTTCTGGCAATCCACCATGTTTTCAATATCCCTTGCCAATAATAGAATTCAAATGCATTGTTCTTCTGGTCTCCCTTATTCATTGTCAAACTCTCACACGCATACGAGATGACTGAGTATAATATGGCTTGGCTCGGGCCACCTTAGTCCTCAATGTGACACCCTTGATTATCATTCCTTTTAAGAGGTTTGTACATCAGATTTATCCAATATAATGCATTGTTTGATCTTGTGACTGCCGTTTCCATAAGCATTGATTGTGGATCTAAGCAATATGAAATAGTTGACAACTTCAATCGTTTTCCACTTATCTGAAGGTTCAGATTATCATATTAGTAAAGTTCTGAAGATTTTTGTTTTCTTTACATTTAGTTATTATCCATATTTTAGACTCCAGTCCTGGATTTTCAACAGCAAAGGCTTCAAGTCTTCCTCACTTTCAGATAACCAAGTTCTGTTATCTACATTTCATAGGTTAACAAAATGTCCTCAATTCTCATGTCACATTCTTCTTCATTTAGTGTAGCTTCTCAGATTAGTTGTTTAGTAAGTAGATTGAAGGAGTATGGTGAAAATATACAACCCTGATCCACACGTTTTGGACTTTTTCTCCCCCCTGATTTTAAATGATAATATTCCCTTTTGTCTTCTAAGGACTGCCTCTTGATTCATGTTCCCAGTTGAGCATGATGATATGCTCTGATTCTCATTTTTTCAATGCTATCCATAGCTTGTGATGATCGACATAGTCTATACAACACAAGTAAATATCTTTGTGTATTGTCTGCTTTCAGCAAAGATCAATCTGGGGTCAGCAATGACATCACTCATGCCATATCCTCTTCCGAATCCACTTTGACAGGCAGCTCCCTGTCAACGTACTACTGCACCTGTTGTTGAATGGTCTTCAGCAAAATTTGATGTGCATGTAAAATTAATGATCTTGTGGATAATTTATGCATTATATTGGGTTGTATTTCTTGGAAATGGTCCCAAATATGGATTTCTTCCACTTGGCTAGGCAGGTACCATCTTCCAGATTTCTTGGCATAGATGACTGTGTTAGTGTTTCTTCAGCTTGTTGAAAAACTTTATTAGTAAAAATACAGCTTTCCTCTGGTTCCTAAATACTTCCTCCCCACCCCTACTATCATGATCTGAATTCTACTTTGCAAGTCTGGCAAGACCAGAGGATGTACACAGGTCCAGATAGGAACTGGAAACACAGGGAATCCAGGGCGGAGATCCCTTCAGGACCAGTAGTGTAAGTGGCAATACTGGGAGGGTAGAGGGAGAGTGGGTTGGAAAGAGGGAACAGATTAAAAGGAACTATATGAGACCTCCTCCCTGGGGGACGGACAACAGCAGAGTGGGTGAAGGGAGACATCAGACAGGTCAAGATATGACAAACTAATAATTTACAAATTATAAAGGGCTCCTGAGGGAGGGGGGAACTGAGAGGGAGGGGAAAAATGAGGACCTGATGCCGGGGGCTTAAGTGGAGAGCAAATGTTTTGAGAATGATGAGGGCAATGAATGTATAAATGTGCTTTACACAATTGATGTTTATATGGATTGTGATAAGAGTTGTATGAGCCCCTAATAAAACGATTTAAAAAAACATATAACATAGTTTTCATTTTGAAAATGAAAAAAATTGGATTTATTTATGTTTTATAGAATACCAAAATTTATTTCATAATTGGATTTTCATTTCTGGACAGTAATTTTGGTATCGAGGTAATCTGGTCATCAATGAATATGAACAATGTATAGTCACATAATAGAACATTATAGAGCAGAGTTTCATAAGGTTCACAATTTTTATTCTCTGGCTTTATGGATCAAACATTTGTATATAAGGCAAAAAATGAAAGGTAATATAAAATATGCTAATCACTGTTACTGACCTCCCAATAAATGTTAACAGTTCTAAAATGTGTGAATCATTTCTATAGAATTTGATTGTCAAGTAATGTGCATAGCTAAAGGTTGCAAAGAATATTACTAATAAATCATTAACAGTGCATTTATCCCAGAGTAATATGCCTGGAATAAACAAGGACATGGTTATTTCATGGTATGCTTACACTAAATGTAAGATAATAGATAAAACTGAACCAAGCCCTCTGTGGTAGATGATTTAAGTGGACATAAAATCATCTTCCACAGTGTCAGGGTGGAATCCCACCTGTCAGTCAGGTCACAGTGTGACGATGCTGTCTGAGGATGTGGCCTTTCCTCTAACAGGGAAGCTGGAAACCTCCCACTGACCCTGCCATGTTTCCACCACCTTTACATCCACAGTGGCCTCCGATCTCACTGAACTCTTCGCTTTTGCATGTGACTGCGGGAGTCTGAAGAGGTACTTAGGGACTAATATTGAATTTTCAGACTTGGGATGTCTCCATATGTAATTACTTCTTGAAATAAAACTCTTTCTTATATATAGATGAGTGTAACTAGATTTATTTCTCTAGACAACCCGGTCAAACACACCTTGTATGATTTACTGTGCATGGAACGTAGAAAATATATATTTTAAATATTCAAATTTTGGGTTAGTTAGTTTATATAAATAGATTTTAGAAGAATTAAGCGTTTCCAGTTTGTAAGTTTTCTTTTTAACTCAGAGTTATGTTTTATTGTGACATCAATAACTAATATCCCATGGATAATTTTGAGGACACATGATTTAAAAATGTTTCCCTCGATGATTTCTCCTTTTTTTTAATGTAAATGCACTTTTAAATTTTAAAGCTTAGGGGTTTTTTAGGTTAAAATTTAATAACTCTGTTCTCCCTTTTGACACCCTCGCCCTTTTTTTTTTTTTAATATATCCTTATCCCAGTTCTATCTTACAAATCTGGCAGACCATACATGTACACTGGTGCAGATAAGAACTCTCGATACAGAACAGAATCCAGGACAGATAAACCCCTCAGGACCAATAATGAGAGTAGTGATACTATGAAGGTAAGGGGATGGTGGGGTGTGAGAAGGGGGACAAAGGGGGAATGGATCACAATGATTGATGTACAACCCTCCCCCGAGAGGGACAAACAACAGAAACGTGGGCAAAGGGAAACAGTGGACGGTGTAAGATATGAAATAATAATAATTTAGAATTTATCATGGGTACATGATGGTGTGAGAGTGGGGGAGGGAGGAAAAAAAGAGTAGATAATACCAAGGGCTTAAGCAGAAAGAAAAAGTTTTGAAAATGATGA
>NW_022103915.1:65542375-65567579 GCF_000313985.2 Echinops telfairi
CAAAATAGCATTCCTAGGAAATCTTTTGAAAGTCAAAATAACATAAAGCAAAGAAGCAATAACCATTAACTTAGATGTGTGTTTTTTGAGCATTCCCAGACCAAAAATATGACTTGCCAAATCATAAAAAATACACAAAGCCTGAAATACCATTTCTTGTTGTTAGGTACCTTCGAGTCATTGCAATTCTACGAACAAAAGGATAAAACACTATCCAGGCTGCACCATCCTCCCGACCATTGCTGTTTGAGCCCGTTATTTAAGTCATTGTGTTAATTCATTTGGTTAAGGTTAAATAAAATTTCACTGACATCTAGTAGAAGTAGGAATGGTAAAACACACATTGTGTATAAAATAGCACAACTTATATAAATTAGAAATAATATATATACAGAGTTCTGCAAAGAAGCTTTGGGATACCACTCTCCACACATGCTCCACATGAACTGGTCTCTTAACTGCTTGGCAGTACAAACGCTGAAGGCTACTTACATTCTTTGACCTTTTTGGTAAAACTGAATTCTTTGGATTTATTTCTGTAAGTGAAAAAAGGTACGATTGTAGGTTTTTCTTAAAGGTGTGGAATAAAGTGAACTTTTGAAGAGGTATCTATACGATGTATAGCATGTAATTGGCTGATGTTATCATTCTCAGACCAATCTCCAAAGACAAAGATCTGCTTTTGAAGAGTACTGCTAATAAAAAGCAATAGTTACACAAAACAAACAACAGTAACACTGCTGCAGATTTAAGTCCACCTCCTCCTGGCTCTGTGTGCCAAGCACAACCATCCCATGGAGTTTCTGGCATAGTACACATGAGGCAGACTCTCTCTTCTTTCTTCTGCAGAGTGACTAATGGGTTCAAATAACTGAACTTTCAGTTAGCAGCCTAATACTTAACCCGCCGAACTGCCAGATTTTTTCATAAATAACAAAAATGAAAGCGATAAAAATAATTGTATTCAACTTACCTCAGAATCACCTGTATAATGGAGTTGTGGGACCCGAACCCTGTGGTGTGTGACTATGTGATAAAGAGCCACCAGAGCCAGTAGGCTGCTGCTGTGCAATGCAGAGAGACAGAAGCCACGTTCCCATAAGATGGATTTGCCTTAGAGGAGAAGAACTCAGAGAAGACTGAAAACAAACCAGTGCCCTCTCTCCAGAAAACGAGCATTTCTATGGTCACCATTCTTTGACTGGCTTGACTAGTGTATGTTGCCAATGTGATTAATTGCAGAAACTACTCGGTGTATTGTGAACAATAAGCCATGCAGTATGGTAGGGACATAAATAGTCAGGGACTCTCAGAGTTTTATTAGGGGCTCATACAACTCTTATCACAATCCATACATACATCAAATGTGTAAAGCACATTTGTACATTCATTGCTCTCATCATTCTCAAAACATTTGCTCTCCACTTAAGCCCCTGGCATCCGCTCATTTTTCCCCCTCTCCCCCCACTCCCCACTCCCTCATGAACCCTTGATAATTTATAAATTATTATTTTATCATATCTTGCACTGTCCTACATCTCCCTTCACCCACTTTGCTGTTGTCCATCCCCCAGGGAGGAGGTCACATATACTTCCTTGTAATCGGTTCCCTCTTTCCAACCCACTCTCTCTCTACCCTCCCAGTATCGCCACTCACACCACTGGTCCTGAAGGGATCATCTGTCCTGGATTCCCTGTGTTTCCAGTTCCTATCTGTACCAGTGTACATCCTCTGGTCTAGCCAGATTTGTCAGGTAGAATTGGGATCATGATAGTGGGGAGAGAGAGGGGAGGAAGCATTTAGGAACTAGAGAACAGTTGTATGTTTCATCATTGCTACATCGCACCCTGACTGGCTCGTCTCATCCCCAAGACCCTTCTGTAAGGGGATGTTCAGTGGCCTACAAATTGGCTTTGGGTCTCTACTCCGCACTTCCCCCCCCTCATTCACTGATATAATTTTTTGTTCTGATGATGCCCGATACCTGATCCCTTCTACACCTCTTGATCGCACAGGCTGGTGTGCTTCTTCCATGGCGGCTTTGTTGCTCCTGAGTTAGATGGCTGCTTCTTTACCTTCAAGCCTTTAAGACCCCAGACGTTATACCTTTTGATAGCCAGGCACCATCAGCTTTCTTCGCCACATTTGATTATGCACCCATTTGTCTTCAGCGGTCATATGGAGGTGAGCACATAATGATATGATTTTTTGTTCTTTGATGATGGCCCCTCTTTTCAAGGAATAGACAATTTAATTTTTTGCTTAGTCATTTGAACTGAAATACTTATATGAACCTTAGTTTGCCATACCACCAAGTAGAAAAACTATTGCACAGACTTAATAAACAATAAAAAAATGTAACAAAAAGAGTCTGGGCTCTGAAATGTAACTCCTCAATTGAGAAATTCCCCAATAGCATTCTTAGTATATTGTGTTTCACTTATGCTTAAAGTTATTGACATAGGTCACCTGTCATGGATTATACCGCTCATTCGGCCTTTGGCAATATTTTGTGTACTGTTACTGTTGACTCCCTGTGTGTTTAAATTTTTGCAGGACTGAATGAAAGCCATCTCCAACCTGACCTTCAATTAGCTTCTCTGTGGGAAAGAGAAGGATTTCTCCCAAGTTGTCTCCCCCAAATATATGCCAAACTTAGCTGCTTGCGAATGACTATACACTTGGAGGTCATCAGAAGTAGATAAGGGGTTATTCTCCCTAAGAGCCACCAGCCATCTAGAGCAGGCAGTCACCACTGTTTCTCCCACAACAAATAGGGCCCACTCCCTTCTGATAAGGATAGTAGTTGTCTGTTTCCTTGTAGGAGACCCCAGAGAGATCAAGCCCACCCAAGGATGACCAAGGTTAGGCCACCATCATGAATCTAGGGCCCATCCATCTTGTCACATGTATACCCCTAGTCCCTCCCATTCCTATGGGCACATCCCTAGCTCATTCCCTTCCTGTCACGCTTATGCCTATCATACATCCCCTTCCTGTGATGTATGGTTACCTGTAACCATGCCTCCCGAAGGAGATATAACCTTTGGTTAGCAATAAAGTTGGGGCTCTCTCTCCTGCTCTCGCTTCTGGGGGCTCTCTCCTGCTCTTGTGGCTGGGCTCCCCCCATGAGGACCATCAAGCGGGGCTGAAGTGAGCATGCTACTATGAATTGTGTCTGACTCCATTATTCCAATATCTTCTCTACCTCTCATGTTCTCTATGACTTTACTATAATCTTTACTTATTATCACTGTACAATTGCGCCTACCAGACCTGTGATGACTTGTTGGGGACCCTCCTCGCCCCACACTTCTCCACTCTTATTACAGTCCACTGTCGACCGACCTGGGCCCCGAACCTTCCAACTTTTTAACACGCCCTTCTTCGTCCTATCTCAGCAGGAAGTAGTTAAGAAAAATCACAGTGCCCACTACCACTATTGAGAGTTTGGGATGTTTGGGCCGGTCGGACCATGCAGCCACCTCCCGCGATTCTTCCAAAAGATAGCCAGCTAGACTGTGCAGTCCCTTTCCCCCACCTCTCAAGGCCAAAGCTGGACTGTGCAGTCCCTGCCTCTAGCATTACAAGGAGCTTATCTCTCAGGACCAGGTCTGTACAGCTCCTTCCCTCAGTGTTCTGGGACGATTTACTCACAGACCACAACCTGATTCAGACCCTGCAAGTGCAGTACCAGAAGTCCTTCCTCCCCCTTATCAGTACATACGTCCTTGACTCAAGCCATACATATATCCCACTATCTCATTGCCAGGCGTGATTTCCTTAACTCTTTGGATCTCAGAACCCACCCAGGAGCTCAAGATGCTCCTGTCCCTTTCTCTGCTCTCCCTTCCCTTGCGGGAGTTCTTTCCCTGCCTCAATAAAATCTTCCTCGGCTACACATTCCCGGCTAAAGTCTATCTCTGTTTTGCACCTCTGTCTCCAACTTCTCATCACCATTTTGTCTAAGGGTCATTTACATTTTGCAATAAACAAAAGCCAAGACATGATTGTGCAAGAATTTCTATTAGGAAAAATTCATAAGAGAAGACAGGGAGGTAGTTGGAGAAGACTGGTAACCCTCATAACTATGCAAACCTGAATCCAAATGAAAAAGAAAGAGACGTTTAAGTTCTAGGTTGCTTTAAGGACAAAAGAATGTCAAACAAGGTCATTGGACAGTCTTCCAGTCAAAGCCATAATTCAAAGGATCTAAGGTTTATCAGCTCCACTGATCTTGGTTTCATCAGTTCCTGTAGTTACATGAACCAGGAGAAGCCTCCAGCCTGATGTCTGACTTAGGAAACTGGGTTTGACTAGCCTCTACAACTGTGTTAGCCACACATTCTCTCTCTCTGTCTATCTCTGGAGGGGGTATGGGATTGGCATTGGACTGCAACCATAAAGTTGACAGATCAAGCCTACCAGCCACTCCCTGTGAGAAAGATGGCGCAATCTGCTCTTGTAAAGCATTACACGCTCAGATGCACATTAAAGATAGTGCTGAGAACTGGTGCACTGGAAGGGGCATAGAATGAGAATGCGAAGTTTGTAGAGTAAGATTATTTTTTCTATAGGTGTAAAGGTTTTAGACATAGACATTGATAACAGTAGATGCCTACAGATGTGTTCTATACCAAAGAAGATAACCTCACTAAATGGGAATCAGAGAGTCTGAAGTGATTTATGTTGCATTGAAGCTCCACCCAAAAATGCCATCATGATGTATAAACTACCTAGTAGTACATCCTGGTATCACCAGAGGTAAAGGCAGGAACAAGAGGCAAAGCTGTGAAAGACTAATTATTGATCTAGAATATCAAACTAAACTCATTGCCATTGAGTCGGTGCTGACTCATAGCAACCCTACAGGATGCGGTAGAACTGCTCCTGTGAGGTTGTAAGGAATGGAAATCCCCATCTTTTACCAGAGGAGCTGCTAGTAGTTTTGAACTGCTGATCTTACAGTTAGCAGGCCAATGCATAACCATTACACCACCAGGGCTCCAGAATAAACTACATTAATATGAGGAAGATAGTGGGGTATCAGGCCCCACAATCGAACGAGTCCAAGGGGCGGTTGTATAATTAAGGGGTCAAATTAAAGAGACATCAGACAAGATCAGGTATGCAATTGATCACCTCCCAGACAGCCATGATCTCAGCAGCTAGGTCTGCGCAGACAGAGAATATATTCCAATCACAGTTTATATACATTTTCAGGGTGGTGCAAGTCCTCCTGATTATAGGTAACCACATGCATAATAGGAAGGGGCTGTACAATAGGCATACACGTGATTGGAAGGGGACGAGCTAGTGGTGTACACACAATAGGAAGGGCAGGTGCCAAGAGTACACCTGTGACAACATGGGTGGTCTATAGATTCAAGATGGCAGCCTAACCTTGGTCTTCCTTGAGTTGGCTTCACCTTGCCTTTGGGCTCTCCTTTAGGGGAGCAGTCCACTATCCTTATCAGCAGGGAGTGGGCCCAACCTTGGGTGGAACAGACAATAGGGTCTGACCGATGTAGATGGCTGATAACCCTCAGGGAGTTATAGTCTTAGAAATTGACCTTCAAGTGTATAGTCAATGACCACGTGTTCTCAGGTTTGGCATATATTATGAGGGGACAACCTGGGGAAAAGCCTTTCTGTACCCAAAGAAGATAATATGTAACCTGGTATTGAACAAATTACAATGAATATATTAGGTTATGTTTGTATTTGCGATTTAGTATTGGCTCTTGGAAATTCCTTTGTCTTCAATGTCTAATATATTTCTTTACTCATTCTAACAAGTTTTAATGCCCTTTTCACAATAACAGTTGTTTAAATATTCCTTATCACTGGTTTTGAATGCACATCTTAAACTTAGTATTTCTAGTGGAACTACTGGCATTGACTATTTACTGTAGAATTTCATAAGTGTAGTGGTAGTTTGTGTGTGCATGAGTACTATATGTGTATGAACACACATGCACTGTGGAGGATGATGATAGAGTTATATCTAGTCATTTGAAACATTTAGACTTACTCTGAAAAGGCCAATTTTCAGAAAAATATATTGAATCATATGGACCTTAATTAGGGTGTTTTAAAGTCTGATCTGACAGTTACACAAATTTTGTGGATGTTCTTTTGTATTACAATCGATATATTAGTCTTAAAATTAGAAACAAATTTATAATTTGCAAAATGCTAATGAATTTGATAGATGAAAGTGAATATGGATTCACAGAGGCTAATGTATGTTTGTGAGATGCAGTGAAACTGGAAGTAAAATTGGAGACATATTTCAAGCTCTTTACAATTTTATAGGATGATATTAAGTGATTATTATAATCTTTTATGGGGAATTATCATGCTATATTTATTTTCTCAGCAGAAATATTTTTAAGTATAAATACACATATAAGCTGACTCTTAAGTAGTGAAGCTCTTATAGGAAATCATAAAGTTTAAATATTAATTTCAATTAAAATTTTATTTTGATTAATGAATTCTATTGAAACATTTTTTTTCTATTGAAACATTTTTATAACTACATATGTACTAAAATTAATTTTACAAAGCCAAATTCATAGCATATCAAAAAGTACAATGAGATGAAGCATCTGTAAGGAGATAAAACAAGATATACTGTGTGTGATCACAGAAATTAGGCTAATGGGAAACAAACCAAATTGTTTACTAGTTTTATTTGGGGGCAATAAAGCTTTAAGTGGCATATATTTTCTTTTAATAATATTTAGAAATATTTTTGTGTCATGCATACATATCTGATGGAATAAATTATTTACAAATGTAGTTATCTAGTGACAAGCTATAGATTTGCTTTAACCACATTTTGTGCTTACAAGTCATAATTTGAGGCAGTGTTCTTGCTTCTAATTTATTTTTCAATACTTCATCACATATCATATCTTAAATAATACAAAATTCATCTTACTATGAAATGAAATTGCACTAAAAGAAAATAAAAATAGTTGATTTGTTTCATTTTATTTTTAGGTGCCAGGAATCTATTAAAGTTACATTCAAATAATCCTACAAGTATAGAAAAAATTATTTGTGGTCTTATTAGACGTGGATCTGCCAAATTTTGAGTGAATAATTATAATTTATTCTATTTATTACTAATGTTCAAATAGCCTTATTTGTATCATATTTTGTTAAAATTTGAGTAAAGTATAGATATACAAGTTTTTCCTATCCAGTAGAATCCTAAATCTACAAGTACTATCTAGAGTTGCTCTGAAACATACAACATGGATTTTTTTTGTTCTTCTGATGGTCCATAGTACTTTTAATATTCTTCTGAAACACCATAATTCAAACACCTCAATTCTCTTCCTGTCTTCCTGGTTCATTGTCCAACATTGGCATGCATACAAGGAGACTGAAAATACCACGGCTTGGATTGAGCGTGCCAGAGTCCCCAAACTGTCATCTTCGCTTTCCAACATGGCAAGAGGGCTTGTGCAGCCGATTTGTGCAATGTGATACTTTATTTGGTTTCCTCGACTCCTGCTTCCATGAACTTTGGCTGTGGATCAAAGTAAAATGAAATCCTTGACAGTTTCAAAATTTCTTCTTTTATCATGGAGTTATCTGTTGTTTCAATTGTGAGGATTTTGGTTTTCTGTACAATAAATCTCAATCCTTACTGAATATTTCAATCCTTACTGAAGATTACAGTCCCTCATCTTCATTAACAAATGCTTCAATTTTCCCTTGCTTTCAGCAAACAAGGTTGTATCATCTGCATATCAAAGATTGTTAATAAGCCTTCTTCCACTACTGAGACTGAGTTTTTCTTCAGATTGTTCAGCTCCTCAGAATATTTTTGGATTGAATAATGTGTTAGTCTGGGTAGACTAGAGAAACAAATTCATAGACACTCATATGTGTATAAGAAAGAGCTTTATATAAAGAGCAATTGTACATTAAGAAAACACCCCAGCCCAGTCCAGATCAAGTCCATAAGTCTAATATTAGCCCAAATGTCTAAAACCAGTCTACACAGTCCTCTTCAGACTCACAAAACACACGCAATGACACCAAATGCAGGAAGATCACAGGCCAGTGGGTGGCAAGTCTTGTGGATCCAGTGACAATGTAAGCATCTCAGAGCTGGCAGGGGTCTCTATGTGGTTTCTCCATCTCAGGGCACTAATGTAGCTCCATGTGTCTGGTCAGCTGCAATGTCTCCCAGGGAGTCAGCAGAAAGAGAGAGAGTATCCCCTGCCTCCAGTGAGGAACACAAGAGTTCCCAGAATCCTCAGGACAAGGCCATGCCCACATAGAGGCCTCATTGACTATGACCTGATTGACAGGCTAGACTCCACCCCTTCACTCTTAATCTTCTCAAATTGACAAATGATTGCATAACCCCCACAAATAAATATAGTGAAAGGATACACCCCTGAGACATGCCTTTCCTGATTTTAAAACATGCAGTATTCCTTTCCCCTTTTAGCACCTTTCCTCTTGGCCCATTCACAAGTTCCTTGGGAACACAATGAAATGAGTACCTAAATAGGGTACACACCTAATATTCTGCAAAGAGAATGAAGGAATTGAGGAGGTCTCAAGACCCTGATATTCTGAGTACAAAATTTCAGAGTAAGAATCATCAGCTGTTTTCAAACCAGGGTTAGGTTATATATATTTAGTACTTTAGGAAGCAGACATCAGCCTAATACTATGATTGAATATGGTGATACATATTCTGGAAATAGAAAAAGTGAAAATATTTAAGTTTTTCTGCTAAATGGAACTCGAAAGGAATAATTGCTATAATAGTTCAAGCCCTAGTTTCAGTCCCAAATTCTTCCATATACTAAAACTTTTCAGAATGGGTAATGAAAGAGGAAAATTCGGGAGGGGAAAGGTAATTATATTAATATCAGAAAGCATCCTACTGGCGATTATAGATTAGTTATTGGCACAATATATCTTGGTCAGACTAATCTTCTCATAAAAGAGGTTGGAGAACAGAAAATGGAGATATCACAGGAAACCAGGATATCAAATATCGGTAGAGCTTACTTAGTAACCTCTTCATAGAAACCCTATAAAACAAAATAGGATTGCCCTTATGAGTTTCCAAGCTGTAAATCTTGACAGGAATAGGAAGTTTCATCTTTCTCAAAATTTAAAGAGGTGTAGGGATGAAAAAATCTCTATATACCTAAAACGTAGTGCAAAACATATTGATATATATTCAAAGGTTGAGGAACAATTAAAGAATCATTCAGGTGATCCAAATCTCTAAGCCTCCTTCTCCTAACCCCACAAAAACCTTATAGCAGAAAAAGCTTCATCCCCTATGTCATAGATATTTGGGGAATATGTGTGAAGTCTGTAGAAGGAATGAAAAGGCTTTGGTGCTCAGTGATTCTGCAGTATGATGAACTGCAGTGGAGTATGGTTCTAAGCCTTAGAGAGAAAAGTGCTCAATAAAATGGATTTCCATGATTCGTTGGAGTATTAAAATAAACATAGAGAGGATATTTGTTTGGTGAAACATCTTCACAGGTTTGGACATTTTACCTGGCAAAATCAGTCCCTGAAGAAGGACATCATGTGTGGTGAAATAGAGCGGCAGCGAAAAAGAGGAAGATACTTGACAAGATAAACTGACACAGTGGGTGCAACATTAGACTGAAACCTAATCACAATTGTGAGGATGGCGCAGGACCCTGTGGTAGATAGTATCACTTTAAGTTCGAATCAACTCAATGGCATATAACAACAGACATGATTTACATCTATGGAGCTGGTATTAGTGATGATTGGTGTTATTTATGTTGGTAACTTTAAAATGAACAACACACATTTCTAATGTGTTTTTCTATTTTTTATTATTGTTGTATTCCACATACTAGAACATAAACACCAAATCAGAAATTTTATGTTAATTTTTCATGGCTTCATCCCTATCATCTAGATTGTAGATGCAATGCTTTCAGCATGTTAAATGAATAAATTAATAGAATCACTTTGCCAAGGCAATGTCATACTTTGTTATTTGAGGGGTCTTATGTTAAGGGGAAGTATTCTATTGCACAAAAGACAAGGAAAACCTATACAATGACAATTTGTACCATTTACAAAAGTTTAAAGTTGTTTAAGGAACAAGAATAACAACTTGTAAAAAATGAGTGCATCATTAAGTGTCTTGATGTTGATGGTTACTACTCTCTTGGATATATCATTGTAAAGCTGAAGGCCTTTTGAGATATATGAAAGTCTTGAAAGTATTATAAAAGATGGAGACTAAATATTTGGCACAGGTTTCGATACAAATGTAAGGCGATAGGCCTTTTGAGATATATGAAAGTCTTGAAAGTATTATAAAAGATGGAGACTAAATATTTGGCACAGGTTTCGATACAAATGTAAGGCGATCTAGAAGTACGTGGTTAAAGTACTTAACTGCTTAACAAAAGGTCAGCAGTTTGAACCTTCCAGCCACATGGCAAGAGAAAGATTTGGAAGCTTACATTCATAAATATTTACATATAGCCTTGGAAATGCCTTGGGGCAGACTTACTCTGTCCTACTGTGTTACTATTAGTGAGAATAAGTTGAATGACACTGAGTTTGTTTTGCTTTGGGGTTAGTAACATTTTAGTTGCACTTTTTCAATAAAATATATTCTCATATATGAAGTTGGAGTAAACATTGAGAGGAAGTGGATGCTGTTCTTAGATATTTCATTCCAATATAAAAATGTGTGGAGTCCTAGTGGTGCTTTCAGGAAAATATTGGACAGCCAATCCCAAAATCAGCAGTTCAAACCCACCAACCACTTCTAAGGAGAAAGATGGTACTAACCGCTCCCTTGAAGATTTATATACCAGGAAACTATGTAGGCTTGGTAGTTACATAATCTGGTATCGATTGGGGACTGGAGAGGATTAAGAGTGAAGGGGTGGAGTCTAGTTTGTCAATGGGAGTATAACCAATGAGGCCTGGGCATGGCCTTCTCTGGAGGAGTCTGGGAACTCTGGTATTTTCTTCTTCGGAGGCAGGAGACATACTCTCTCTCCTCACTCCCTGATAGACATGCTCCTGAGAAGACACATGACACTACTCTGATAGACTGCATGCCCTGGGAACCGGAGAAGTCACATGGAGACCTCTGCCAGTGCTGAGATGCTTACAATGCCACTGGATCCACAAGACTTTCACCCCACTGGCCTGTGATCTTTCTGCATTGGACATCATTTTATGTATTTCATGAATATGAAGAAGACTTTACAGATTGGTATTGGACATATGGTCTACGACATATGAACTTGATCTGGACTCTACTGGGATGGTTTCTCAATATTTAATTGCTCTTGTATATAAAGCTCTTTCTTATATACATATGAGTGTCCATGGTTTTTGTTTCTCTAATCTACCTGGACTAACACAGTAGAGTTACCATAAGCCGGAATCAAATTGATGGAAGTGGGTTTATAACAATGTAGGAAACATTCTTTTCTTAGCAAATGAAAGTTTCTGTATTCTTTTCTCTTCCTCTCTTTACTACTCTTTGCTTTATCTTGAGCAAACAATTTAGTAAGCTACTTGCAGTTACAAAGATGTGACAGGCAATTTTATTCACATAGGAATATAGTCAATAATAATATGAAGGTCCTTGGATCCTTTGGAAGAGTGATGGAAAGAGACAATTTTTGGTTTGGGGACTCTAATAAGATAAATAATGTGATGCTATTGCTAAAATGGCAACCTTTAAAGAAAAAAGTAGAGATGGATAAGAAATTTGGGGGAGAAAACAGATAGGAGGGTAGGTAAAAAATGTTGTTACTAGGGTTTATTCCAAACTAAATGCATGTACACATGTCTTTGGGATGAGTGGATGGCTTCAGCTAAGATCTCTTGCTAATAGGCTTGACTTAGTCTCCTTAACCCAAAACAAAACTCACTGCCATCCATGCTGTCTCCTAGTGACCCTCTACAGGGTTTCTGGGGCTATAAATGTTTATAGGAGTAAATAGCTTTCTCTTTCTACTGTGGAGTGGCTGGTGGGTTTGAACCACTGACTTTGACTTTGTGGTTAGTAGTCCATTGATTGCCCAGCCGTGCCATTAGAATACCTTAAAAAACAAAACCAAAAGAAACCTAAAATGTGTTATGTGATTATCAGCTAACTGAAAAAGCTGATCTTTTTCTCAGTCTCTTAAGCAACGTTGAAGCCAGCTTAAATGGTTTGAGGAAGGAAGTTGTCATTTATACTCATTTATACTCATATAAGGCAGAGAGCAAGCGTCAATCAAAATAGTAGCTGAGGGAAGCTCTTGGGCCAGTTAAATTCAAGGCAGAGACGATAGGCCAGAAATTATGGTGACTTATTGGTGATTCTAAAGAGGTAATCTTGATAGGTTTTCTGGAAGGAAACTGGAAAATTACTGGGGGTATTTCTGAAGAAGTTTAAAGAATATTTAAAGCTGAATTAGTTAGAAAAAAGGACAGTGAAGTGGCACCGAAGATTTTTTTCACTTTTTCCTAATATGAAAATGTGTCTACTCATTCTTCAAGGGTATCAAAGGCTGTCCTAGAATTTTGTTGGGAAGCCTTACCCATCCACACTCTACAGCCCTTCAGATTTCTTTAGTTCCTCAAACTCAAAGAACATTTAAAAAAACCCAAAAACACACAACTTGAGTTCCTTAAAGATGCCCAAGCTGCTCTTTTGATACTGTGGCAGTTACATAATCTGTTGTCCATTTGGGATTTGAGGGGATTATAAATGAAGAGGTGGAGTCTAGTCTGTCAATCAGATCATAGCCAATGAGGCCACTGTGTGGCTATGGCCTTCTCCTGAGAAGTCTGGGAAATCCTGTATTCCTTCATGGAGGTGTGAGACACTCTCTCTCTTTGCTCACTCCCTTGAAGACTCTCTACTGACAACGCTCACTCCCTGAAAGACACTATTGACAAGACACGTGGCATTACATTCATAGACCCTATGCCCTGGGGACTGGAAAAGCCACATGGAGAACCCTGCCAGCGCTGACATGCTTTCAACCCACTGGATCCAAAGACTTCCTACTTGTTGGCCTGTGACCTTCCTGCATTTGGCACTGCATGTGTTTTGTGAGTCTGAAGAGGACTTTGTAGGTTGGTATCAGATGTATGGGCTAATATCAGACTTATGGGCTTTTACTGGAGCTGGTTGGGATGTTTTCTTAATGTACAATTACCCTTTATATGAAACTCTCACTTATACATGTATGAGTGTGTCTATGAATTTGTTTCTCTAGTCTACCCAGACTAACACAGATACTGTATAAGTCAAATAGCACATTATTTGGGGGAAGGGATAGAAAAGTGTGTAGACTTGAATAGAAGATATGTTGAGAAAAATCATAGCCTCATATTTTGATATTTTTGTTTAATAAAAGTTTCTACGATTTTGTAGCAATCCTTTTGGACTTATTGTTGTATATTTAAAATGGGATATAATGCTTTTGTGTTGGCATGTGATGAAAACTATTTTTCCCATTTTCTTACAAATATTAATTTCTATTACATATCTTTTGCTTTACAGAGTTTTAAATACTAGGATGAGGAAATATGTTTGCCACATCTGGGCTATTCCAGAGAACTCATAATAAATGGATAACAAGTTTTTCCATAGTGCATTTCAGTAGAAACCCCATATCCTTATGAGTTCATTTTGGTATCCTAAGTATATGTGAATAATTCATTCCAGAAGGAATATTGTTTGTGCATATGTGAAATTATTTGGCCACCAAGTTTCGAACATGTAATCTATATATCCTAATAATAGGGTAACAAAATAAACCAGTGAAGTTTTAGAAATCTCAATACTAGTGTATAACTTTGAGCATACGATCAGAATCTAAGAACAGTACCAGGATATTAGTACTTTTGCAAAACTCTACAGTTTAATATAATGCGCAAATTTTAGTACCACTGGTCGGTATTATGAAAATCAACTGTCTGTTTTTAAAGATTTCTGGAGGAAAAATGTACATATCTCTTGGTAAAATTTTATGGCCTTGACTGCATTTAACAAAAACAGAAATTTATTTTACTTTAGTTGCACAAGGAAACTGATTTGGGAACTGTATAATCTGATAGCACATTTTTATTTTTTGGTTTTTATCTCCATGTTAACATAATGCAGAATGATATCTGTGATGTATAAAATTATTGTTAGCTAAAAAGCTACTTCTTGAAATTATTGAGAAATGTATATGTAAATTTGCATCATTATTTTTAATAAAAACTCTTAGAATCATTAGAATCAATCCTATTTATTACCCTTTTGTATTTTCAGGGGAATTATTTTATTGTTCACAGTTCTCTTTAATGGAGATACATAATCTACTTAGTTCTGCCACACTGATGGTTGAAAATAGAGAGGCGACTGCCTATCAAGAATTTATGGTACATCTGGAAGGTGCAGCATGCCTCTGAAAAACACTCCTCCATTATTAAGTTCACAACACATAATTAGATGGAATTTTAGTGACAGAGATGTTTATTTCACTAAATACAGACCAACTAAATATGTAAGCATACATGTATGACTATACCATTAATTTTTATGTGATGTTGCTTTTGTTTGTTTTTGGGATGAGGATAGTGTAGCTTTGTTATGGATTGCATGAATTATTAGTTTAGATTTCTCATTATGTACAAATTATTACTTTAGATTTATGAATTATGTACAAAACACCTCTTGTACCCCATGAAAGTCCTTTTAGGCCTTTTGATTCTCAGTGTTTGGTAGCCCCTGAGGAGGTTTAGTAAGTGTTGGTAACTTGGTTCTACTTCCAGATATTCTTATTTAATTGGTCTACAGCTCATTCAGGGTCTCCAGGTTTTAAAAGCTTTCAGCTGCTTGCACTGGATATACTGTTATTAGACAAAAGCATTAACTAGTGAACTATACCAAGACACAGTATTGATTTTGAACTTTCAAAACACAAGAAAAAAATGTTCCAAATGTATTTCTTAAATGTTATGCCTCTTTAAAGTGTGCTTTCTTTAAGATCTTCAATTTTATTGTTTTCCACAATCCCAATAGTACGTCAGTTGTTTACAACAATGCATGAAAAATCAAGTGTTGACTGTTGGCGGTTGCTGTTCATGTGACGGTGCACCATAGTGAACCCAGGTGAAAGTGTGACGGTGTCCGAGGGTTTCCTTAGCCATATTCTCCACGAAAGCACTCACACAGCTTTTCTCCAGAGGAGCTGCTGGATGGGTTCTAGCAACCAACCTCTTAGCATCCGGGCTTTTCAATACTGCACAACCAGGGATTAAATAAATAAATCGGATTAAAAGTGGATAACGTGAACAGTATTCAGAGTGACAAGATCCTTGCCTTTGCAGTGCTAATTCTGAAGAACCACAGTATAAAAAATCATTTGACGTTAAACAGAATTCTCTGGAAAGGCAAGCTTCGCGGTAGAAGGAAATCGAAGGCCGAGTCCTTGTCCCAGTGTCACGGGGAAGATGAGTATATGTGGAGAGTTTGGGGTGAACAGCTTGATGTGAGAAGCATGAGGTGGGTTGAAACTAAGCGGAATTCATTCTACAAAGCTTGGAACATATGCTGAAGGTTTTGATATAGTTTGTGTATCAATTTCACGACTTAAACAAACATTATTTCCCGTATTAAAAAACTCCCCAGAAGACTTGCACAATGGAAAACTATGATCCCAAACAGTTGGATTAGTAGTCAACACATGATTCAAAAAGAAAACTCACTGCTACTGAATTGAAGCCAACTCATAGTGACCGTACTGGACAGAGTAGAACTGCCCCCACCCCCCTTTTTTTTCTGAGACCGGAACTCTTTTCTTTTTTTGTTTTTTAACTCTGTATTTCTCTGTCAGAGCAGCTGGTAGTTTGGAACGACTGACCTTGTGGATGGCAGGCAGACATATAAGCAGTAAGCCATCAGGGCTCCTAGGACAAAATAGGATCACGTTCCTTCAGTTGTATGGAGAGAAATATTTCTAAGAAATATTTTTGGAACATTAAGAGACTGAATTAGTTGGTGATACAGAGTATAGGATGTAGTGAAGTTAAATAATCGTGAAGCACCAAAGCTATTTTGATGAGCTTCAACTATTAAAATCTTTGAAAATGATTCGTTTTCTGAAATTCCAAAATCCCATATATTTTGGCATCTTGTGAAATCTCTCTACTCTCATATGCTTCAAATTCAAACTACTCAGATTGGGTTTTAATTCGCTGCAATTAAAAGTTCACTGGAAGAGCCAATGCATATCTACTGAAAAGAAATCAAGACAATGTATGACCAGTTTCACATGGTAAAATTCACATGGTAAATTAGTCCTGGATTTTTATATTCATTTATTAAATTACATTTCAAACACAGAATATCTGATCCTTTGAATACCTAATTTATATATGGCTATCTAAAGGCCCATTCTTTTTCTTGCTGTGATCTTTTCTATAACCCTAATCTCTGCTTCTAGTCTTCAATGAAATTAAAAGACTTTTTGTTTTTAATATTCTTGTATTCAACCACCACTGATAGAGATCAGTATGTCAGTCAGCGTACTTAGTGTTGAATAGCAACAGCGGCAAATAAGGTAGTGAGAAAGAGATGGACAAAAACTGCTGTCCGCATAGACTTCCACGTTGAAGGAAATATGTTTGAGAAATATTTATTTTTACAAGCTAGACCTTTTTCTTTTAAAAAATATTTCCACCTTGTGAAACTTGGATTGGGGTTTTGCTAGTTTTTTGTATAAATAACTTTAAATTATTTTGGTGATCTTCAAAACTGGCTTTACATCACTGACAAATTACCAGGATATTCTGTTTTCACCTGACAGGATCCAACAGAAATAGTCCTCATGGGACAGTGGGTTAAGCACTAGGGTGTTAACTTTAAGGTCAGTGGTTCAAACCCACCAGCTGCTATGTAGGAGAATGATGAGGTTGTTTGCTCCTGTAAAGATATACTGTTTCAGAAAGTCTATAGAGCAGCTCTACTCTATCCTATATTGCTATGAATCAAAATGGACTTGACCTCAATGAGTGGAATGACAATTTCAAAGAATGCACCAAATTTGCATGCTTGTGATAACTTAAAGAAGATTTAGTTATCGCTTCCTATCATTTTAAAAATAATGAGTGAAATTAATATCTGACATTTCAATTTATTCAAACAACCTTGAACTTACAGGACGTTAATTAGTAGAGGAAGGAGCCCTGGTATAGTATGGGATCTGAGGCAATCTGATAGGGAGTTAAGTGAGTTTGGGTAAATGATGCCACTATAATTACTTAGTGTATTGTTGCTGCTAAAACAAAAATGGCTCAGTGGATGACTTACAGGAGCAAAGTTTATTTTCTCACAGTTTAAGAAGCTACATATCTGAGTTCAAGGTCTTGATTATAGGGGAATGTTCTATGCCTGGTCTGCCCTGGGAGAAGGTAGTTGTATGCTTGAGCTTCTGTAGCTCTTTGGCCCCTTAGGGATCTACACATGGCGTTTACCACCACCACCACCACCAGCAGTTTGGGTGTGCTTGTCTCTGTGTCTATGTTGCTCCTCTAGCTCATAAATGATTAGGTGTAGGACACACTGAACACTTATAGGACCTCACTAATACAGGAAGAAATCTCCACAACCAAAGATGACTGCAATTACATGTCTAGAGGTTAAGATCCCAACACATATGTGGGAAACATATTGTTACAGTGTAGTATCATTCACTTCAAATTCTACTACTTTAACTTTAGGTTTAGATGATGGCTGGTACATCAGAGTATATTTTTTAATATCTGCTATCATCATTATTGGGCCTTGTTGTTTTCTAGGTGCACTGTGACATTATACATGCCTTTTTCTGAACAACTGGATACAAATAACATAGTTATTAGTGAACTTCCAGGAAAGATTGTACATTATTAAGACATTCCCACTGATTTTACTAGTTTAGTAATTTCAGAGTTACTAGTGATCTGATTATTTCATATCATTCCCAGCTCTTCTTTCCTTTCCACCCCATCCCATTCTAGTGATACACACACACATATACACACACACATTGCCTTTCCTTGATGACTAATACATTTGAACACCTAAGTGAGAAAAGCTGTGGTAGTTACATAATCTGGTGTCAGTTTGGGATTTGAGAGGATTAAGAGTGAAGAAGTGGAGTCTAGTCTTGTCAATGGGGTCATAACCAATGAGGCCTCAGTGTGGGCATGCCCTTCTCCTGAGAATTCCTGTATTTACTCTTTGGAGGTGGGAGACACTCTCTCTCTCTGCTCATTCCCTGAGAGATGCTCTACTGACAAGACACATGGCACTACACTGATAGAGCTGCTTCCCTTGGAACTGGAGGAGTCACATAGAGACCCCTCCCAGCACTGAGATGCTTCTACTGCCATTGGATCCACAAGACTTTGCACCCACTGCTCTGTAACCTTCCTGTATTTGGCATCATTACATGAGTTTTGTGAGCCTGAATAGGACCTCATAGATTGGTATAGGATATATGGGCTAATATCGGATTTATGGACATGGTCTGGACTGGGCTGGGATGTTTTCTCAATATTCTCGATATCCAATTGCTTTTGTATATACAGCTATTTCTGATACACGTGTGTGTATGAATTTGTTTCTCTAGTCTACCCAGACTAACGCAAAAGCCAAACCCGAAAATGCTACTAATACATAATCCTAAAGCTATGAAGCTCGGGAAAATGAACAACAGAGACAACTACAAGAAAGTGGTTTTGAGAGGCTAGAAGGAGTGAGAGGGTCTGACTACAATCTGAGGTATGAAACTATTTGAGGGTGAGGAAATTGATCCATATCTCAATTGTGTAGTGTTTATACACTTCTTTCAAATCTTACAAAGCTCTGTATTATTTTTAGTAATATGGTCAGGATCCAACAAATCCCAGGTTGCCTCCCAGGGTTAGCAGCCCACATGTGGCTGCCCCTGGAGGCAGACACAGAGTCCCAGCATGGATGAAGATGAAGGACCAGAGAAAGTGTTAGGCGTCTCCAGTGTCTTTCTTATTAAAAAGGCCATATCTCCCAAGAGTCATCATCAGGCTGTGACCCGATTGACAGGTTGGACTCCAACCCTACACTTTCATACAATTTCAAATTGGCTTAAAATCTAACTACAACAAAGATATCATTATCCTTTTATTGGGGGACATTATAAATCATCCCCATAGGGCATATGGTAGTTCTATTGATAGCACCATTAATTTGGCCAATGGTATGGAATTTCAAATACTGTTTAGAAAAGAAATTATATATTTATAAGACAGCTTTTTTTAGACCCAAATACATGGATTGTTGACTTGTACAGATCAAAACTCAAGTGACTGGACACTATTTACACAAAGAATGAGGGTTGGAGATAGGACAAAACTTTCAGTAATGTCCATTCACAGAGGCAGAACTATGCCTGCTAGACTAAGATATGTTATAAAAAAGCACAGATAGCATGTGAATAGAAAATATATGGTGGTCCTGGGCCAACATTCATTGAGCACCTTCAAAGAAAGAAATCAACACAAAGTCCAACAACATCCACATACATTAGATACAGTCAGCTGCATCTTCTAACACAGGGCATTTCAGCCTTAAGGATAAGGGAGTATTTCAGGTCCTTAAATCTGCTGCAGGTGAGTTTTAGGTAAAGTCTAGTACACTTAGTGTGGTTTCCAAATTGGAGCCTTCGAGTGTGGCCTATGAAGAATCTACTAACCCCTGAAAGGTCAGACTCTAAAATTCTGGTTGTCTACAGCCAGGACTAGAGAGATGCTAGGTCAAGGCCTGAAGAAATAGAAGAGAATATTTAATATTGAAGCATTCCTCTTCTTGTCATTCTGAGTAATGACAAGTCATCATATAAAGGTCTGAAAAGTTTGCTCTATTCACATTTTTAAGGTCAACTCCACTGGGGGCAGACAACTATTCCCCAGTAATATTTTGAGTTCCTTCCGTTCTGAGGAGTTTATCTTCTGACGCTACATCGGAAAATATCTCTATACTCTGCATAAGATTTTCAGTGGGTAATTTCTCAGCAGTAGTGCCCCTTTTCCTTTCTCTGAGCCTGTTGGTCACTGAAAGCCCAGGTGAAACCAGTCCACTGTAGATCACCCTACTAGTGTTTGAAATTCCAGTATCAAGGCAGCAGGTAAGCCACCAAAGTAACACAAATTGAGAGATGGGTAGTGGAGATGGGAACTGGTCTTTATTAATAGGATTCCAGTAGCACAGTGGTTCAAGAATTAATGATCAAGAATTGAAACCCAAATAGCTGTTCCATGGAAGAAAATATGCCTGCTTC
This sequence comes from Echinops telfairi, assembly GCF_000313985.2. Taxonomy (NCBI): domain Eukaryota; kingdom Metazoa; phylum Chordata; class Mammalia; order Afrosoricida; family Tenrecidae; genus Echinops; species Echinops telfairi. Next base: position 65,562,731 of record NW_022103915.1, read on the forward strand.
TGTAAAGACTTGCAGGCCTGGAAACCCTATGGGCAGTTGTTTATCCTTCAGGATTTCAATGAGTTATAATTAACTTAATAGCAATGGATTTGGTTTGGCTTTTTAATCTTGATTACTTTGATACATAATGCTGCCCATTCCTGTGTAATTCTCAAAATTGTTATGCTTGAGTCCAGTGTGGTGGCCACTGTGTGGATCCATCTCATCAAGTTTTTCCTGTTTTTCACTGCCCTTCTGTTTTCCTAAGCACACTGTTCTTCACAGGAAATGGTCTCTCCTGATAATGAGTCCAAAGGATGTGAGACAAATCACATTCTGCCTTCGAAGGAGCTCTCTGGCTACACTTATTCCAAGATTTGTTTGTTCCTCAGGCAGTCCATGTTTCTCTCAATGGTTTTCAACAATGCCATCCTTCAAATGCACACATTCTTCTTCAGTCTTTCTTATTCATATTTCCACTTTCACATGCATATGAGGTGATTGAAAAAAACCAGGGCCCAACAGATGTACTTTAGTCTTCAAGGTGACATATTCGTTCTTCAACACGTTAAGGAGGTCTGGTGCAGTAGGTTTGCACAATGCAACACATCAGTTGATTTCTTGACGAGTCCTTCCATGAGCCTTGATCCAAGAGAGATGAAATACTTCACAGTGATCTACACAATGTTTTCTATATTAATCATGTTGTTATCTATTGGTCCAGTTGTGAGAATTGGTCCAGTTTTCTTTACATTGAGTTGTAAATCACACTGAAAGCTACAGTCCTTGATCTTCAATATGTATGACATGTTTACCATTGGTGACCATGCTGATATTTGAAAAAGCGTGACATAGCTTTCAGCATCACAACTCACCAGCCACCAACCACATTGTGACAAACGGAGTGTTGGATAACATAAGTACTTTAGGGAAGTGCTCCTTGAGTCTCTATGCAGAACTCTCTTTACTTGGAATTTCCGTAAGAGTGCATGAACATAACGGAGCTCTGCTGGCTGGTTTGGTTGAACTGTTACCAGCAGAGCTATGGTTTAACACATCAGTTGCTCCACGGGAGAAAGATGCAGCTTTCTGCTTTTGTAAAGATTTATAATGAAGATCATGTGCCAAAAAATAAAAAAACAAACAAAAAGATTTATAGCCTCCGAATTCCTAGGGGTGTGTTCTATAGGGTTGCTATGAGTTGGATTCCACTTGATGAGCATGGGTCCATGTGTTTTTTGTTTGTTTTTCTCATGAACGTTAGTAATAATAAAAATAAAACTTATTCTGACAGATATTCTCTCACTGACTGTGAAATTATATTTGTGTTTGTTAGATTTCTTAGGGTGGGAAATACCTCGGTTCTTGGCTTCGCACAAGAAAGAATTCACTCCAAAGCCCGGTTGGTGATCCAAGTGAGCTTTTATAAAGGAAGGAGGAAGTTTCGTGTTTTTCAGTCACTGAACACGGACAACTTCATGGCACTGCACACCCACACGTGGTAGCCCAGGCCAGAGGGACCTCGCACGGCCACGCAGAAAGGCGAGAAAGAAGAACAGGGCATCAGCTGGGTCTCCCTGTCCGAGTAGTTGAGGCCCTTTGCTGGGAGGCGTGGTTGAAGATATGGGTGACCCCATTGGCTGAATTAAGTCCACCTGAGCCTCTTTTGGGCCACCCAGGTATACCACCCACCTGGCTCAGGCTTGAAATGGCGCATGCCCAGTCGTCTTTATGGCTTGTCCAGTTCTCCACAGCAACCTCCTGTAGGGGTTCTCCAGGCATGGAGAGGGACACCCCTGTCCCTGTCCTGCTACCTAATATGTTTAATGTGGAAACATGGACTGCTTGCCTTTTTTTTCTTATTATTTTTATTGCTACTTTTTTGGCCTTCAAAATTTTCTTTAAATTTTATGAAGGATTCTCTCCCACATATTAACTTTCTTGTCTCATTTTTAAAAAATGATTTACTTTCAAGTGCACAGTTGTTCTCTTTAATCTTTAGGATAATTTTGTTTGCTTTTCAATTTTTCTTTCCTATTTTTCTCATGAGTTCTAAATTTTATTTCTGCTCACTCTGTTCTTCTTAAACTATGGGTTTATATACATTATTTCTTCAACTCAGAATTGTAATGACTTCTAAAGTTTAATGGCTTCTTTGCCAGGACAAAGTAATACATTTTTTACTTAAATTTTTAGTTGCTATCTCCATAATTTTGTTAATTGTACTTTAATTTTTCAAAAATTTTTGCACCAAACAGGTTTATATACTTATGTTTTTGGTTTCTATGTTTGCTTCTAAAATTGGTCTTCCCTATGTTGCCTTTTTTTGCTTTCCCAATAATTATAAAATATCTAAAATTTTCTTAAAGCCCAGCTCAAATCATACCCTGTAGGCAACATCTTTTTTAAAACTTTAGTTCTTGATTTTTTTTTCTTTCTGAAACCATTGTTTCTATTCTCTGAAGCAATTACTTCATGTTGCCTGTCTTCAAAAACGTATATTTATATTGAACTTGCAAAGAACCAGTAATTGTCTAAGGTCCAGTAAATACTACAGTGAACTCCAAAACTTATTGCTCTCTATTCATACATTAATCACATGTAGAATTTATTGTTTAATAGGTACTATACTCTGTAGCATGTTTTAAATATATTATTATATTTCATTTACATTTAACACAGTTTCAGAAATGTGCAAGACAGAATTTGTGAAATTGAGAGTTATGTTCTCCAAGAGAAACTTCAATTAGGTTTTTCCAATTCCAAATTTTTATGCTGTTTATCTAGCTATTTTTCCTATATTTTCACTTAGCCATCAATATAGTTTATCATTTGATTTTGCCAATTTTAAGAAAAGGGGCCATTTCTTTACTGTATAACATCTAGCAGAGTTTGTAGCACATATAAAGGCATATTTAATGTTTGTTGTTAAGAATAAAAATAATCTATGTTTATAGAAATATGTTTACTGAAAACTATACATCACTTAAATTATGTAAACTTTTTGGAAACGATGCAGAAAAACATCTGTTCTGATGTTGGACTCATTAGCATAGACCAGCCTTTAGTTTGGCCTGTTTCCTTACATTTTCATTTGAAAACTTGTAAATTGCAGGCCACTTCCTTATGAGAGTAAAAGCTATTGTTATCACAAACACTATTTATTCCTGTTCTCAGAAACTCATGTTTAAGCAATGTGTAACAAGGCATATCTGGCAGCTGCAAAGAAACAAATCTAACAATCTCTCCAAAATAATGCTAAGTAATATGCACAGAGAAGAGGTACATTTCATCACGTGTCTATCCATGCTGAGTGATTAAACTGAAACAGCTGTGATAAAAAGGACTTATCATTTATAATTCCAAGCTCAGCAGTCTCTCTAAAAAGTGTCTTCAATCAAAAATATGCTAACAATGCCAATGTAAAAGAAATTCATTCCATAGGCTCTTCAGATTTCTGCTGTGGTAACTAATAATAATCAGCAGCATTTCAATGAAATATAAAAACTGAAATTGTACTTTAAAGAGTTTAAGGCCAATTAAAACTTAGAATGACATGCATGTATATTTTAAGTAAAAGTGGTTTTGCATTAGTACTATGATATGTATTTATTTAATTTGGATATTATTATGTGATAATAACATTATTGTATCATTACTTGATTTTTAAGCATGATTTTATAAAAAACGTGTTTATTGAGAAAGGTGTATTTTAATATTTTCTTGAGAGAGAGAGATTCTTCTTCCAAGACAGGTTGTTGGTTATTCTAGCAGTCTAAGATATATTGAATATTCATCAATACAACAATTCAAAGGGATCATTCTTTCTGTCATCATCTTTATTCGTTGATCAATTTCACTTGCACATGAGGTAATTGAAAGTACCATAGCTGAGATCAGTTGCACCATAGTCCTTGAAGTGACATACTTGTTCATCATCACTTTAAAGGGGTATAGTTCCCCAATATAAGGTGATTTTTGATTTCTTGATGACTGCTTCCATGACCATCAAGTGTGTATTCAAGCAGAATGAAATCCTTAACAATTTCAATCTTTTCTCTATTTATCATGATATTGTTCATTGGCCCAGTTGTGAGAATTTTTAATTCTTTACATTGAGTGGCAATCCAGTCTGAAGGTCACTGATGTTCATCAGAAAGTGTTTCAAATCCTCACTTTCAGGAAGTTGAAGATGAGCAAAATTAAAATATTCACACGAACTTAAAACTACCTGAGTATATCCCACCCGCATTTCGAGACCATCTCAAGGACAGGTGTGACACAGCGAACACCGTTGACTGAAGACCAGGTTTGTGTGAGACGACATCAGGAACACCACACATGCAGAAAGCATTAGGTCATTACAAGAGCAAACAGAAGAGGAATCAAGAAAATAGTAAAGTCACGTCCGAAGAAACTCTCAAACTTGTCTTTACATATTGAGGAGCTAACATGAATAGAATAAATGATTTATCCAAAGAGCTGAATGGACATTTTAAAGGGCAGCTCAAGAAGCAAAAGGAAAATATTATAATGAAATGTGCAAAGACTTTGAGTTAGGAATCCAAAAGGAAAAAAAAGATCACACTTAGCATGTAACAAGCTAAAATAACCCTGGGAGAAATTCATTCCTTGAGTTTCAATACTGAAGTATTGTATAGCAAAATATCAAGAACGTCATCCAAGTGGATGTCAGAGGGACTCTGAAACTCACTCTTGGATGTAGATTTGCTACAGAAAAGACGACATGATGATATAAAATAGTTGAAAAGAAAATTTCAAAGGACACTCCAAGAAGGACAAATTATAATGATTAAATGTACAAAGACCTGAAGTTATAAAAGGAAAAACATGATCAGCATATCCCCAA
>NW_022103915.1:65567833-65572672 GCF_000313985.2 Echinops telfairi
TGGTTAGCAGCCCAATGTGTAACCTGTTATGCCACCAGTAGTTCCAATATTTTACACTATTATTTTTCAGCAAATATAGAAAAAATCCTAACAGAATGATTTAATCTGAGAAGAAATCTTCTGAGGCAGGAAAATGGGTTTTCAAATATACACGGTTCTTGAGTTAAATTTTAAGCAGAATTAAGATACTGTTTCCATTTATATTTTTATGGTAATTTGGGATAAAAAAGTGCTACTTATGTCAGAAAAACACAACAATAACAACAATGGCATTAATAAAACAACTTTATCACAACTGTGATAAAGGCATATTTCATAACTACTCTATCCTGAATTTTATCTTAGGTTCTTGAATTTGAAGCATGTTCTCAAAGAACTGGTATTTATGATTACAATATCATTCTGGTACGTGCTGCAAACAAAACAACTGATTATTTCTATTATTAAGATAAATCCCTATTTTGTAGGAATATAAAATGTAGGACTTCAAAGTTAAGAATAAATTATCCATCATGACAATGTAACTGGTGGGAATGATACGTCCTCTTCACAGGTTATTATACCAAACAATCAAAGTCACATAATTGCTGCTTAGACTGTGTTTTGTTGCAGGAAGATGTCCTAACCTGAAGTTGAGGGTTGACCACCATCTTAATCATGCTAGAAGAATGTCTCCAACTCTTAAAAGCTATTAATCTAATGTTTTCACATGATTCCACTTGACTCATCCTTGCTTTTCAATACTCTAAAGAGGTCTGTGCAGCAGACTTACCTATTGCAAAGGGTAATTTGCTCTCTTGATTGTTGCTCCCATGAGCACTATTTGTATATCAAGCAAGACAAAATCCTCGACAACTTCAAGCTTTTCTCCATTTATCATGATTTATCTGGTAGTCCAGTTGTGAGGATTCTGGTTTTTCTTTTTTTTTAATTTTTTTTAAACATTTTATTAGGGGCTCATACAACTGTTATCCCAATCCATACACACATCAATTGTGTAAAGCGCATGTACATCGTTTCTCAAAATATTTTCTCTCCATTTAAACCCCCGACATTAGGTCCTCATTTTCCCCTCCCTCCCCACTCCCCCCTCCCGCATGAGCCCTTGATAGTTTATAAATGGGTATTTTGTCATATCTTGCCCTGTCCGATGTCTCCCTTCATCCACTTTTCGGATTCTGGTTTTTCTAATGAGTTGTAATCCATACAGAAGGCCGCCATCCTTGATCTTCATCAACAAGTGCTTTTAGTCATTCTCACTGTCAGCATGAAAAGTTGTGTCATCTGCATATCGCAGATCATTAATAAGCCTTCGTCCAATCTTGACGCAGCATTATTCTCCATATAATCCAGTTTCTTGAATTATTTGCTCAGCATACAGATTTAAGAAACATGGTAAGATAATACAACCCTGATGCACACATTCCTGATTTTATACCATGCCAGATTCATTTGCTGGTTCTGTTCACACAACTGTCTCTTGATCCATGTACAAGTTCTGCATGAGTACAAGAAGGTTTCTGAAGTCACCTTTCTTCTCAACGCCATCCATAGTTTGTTATGACGCACATAGTTAAATGTCACCACACAGTCAAGAAAACACAAGCATACATCTTTCTGCTATTCTCTCCTTTCAGCCAGGATCCATCTGATTCAGCAATGATATTCCTGGTTCCAAGTCCTCCTTTGAATCCAGCCTGAACCTCTGGAAGCTCCCTGTCAATGTGTTGTAACTGTTGCTGGTGAATCTTAAGGAAAATTAAGTCTTAAGACTTAAATTACTTAAAAATCTTAAGTAATACTGTTCTATTATTTGAGCACTCTGTTGGGTCATCTTTCTTTGAAATGAGTACACATCTTTTTCAGTCAGTTGGCTAAATAGCTGTCTTCCAAATTTCCTGGCACAGATGGGTAACTGCCTCTTCAGCTTGTTGAAACTTTTCACTTGGTATTCCCTCAAATCCTGGAACCTTACTTTTGACTAACCCTTTCAGTGCAGCTTGAACTTCTTCCTTCAACACAATTGGTTCTTGCTCATATGCTACCTCCTGAAATGGTGAAATGTAGACTAGTTCTTTTTTTGGAACAGTGACTCTGTATATAATTTCCATCTTCTTTTAGTGCTTCCTGTATCATTCAATATTTTGCCCATAGAAAGTTTCAGTATTGCAGGTCAAGGCTTGATGGATTTACATGGTAAATTGCAATAATGGACTCATATAGGAATAATTGTGATGATGGCAGTGTGTCATTATCTGTGCATAGGGTCTCTATGGACCACAACTGCTTTGATGGCATCTAATAACAACAAAGTTATAATCACAGATACCCACAAGGGTAGTTCTACCCTGTCCGGTAGGGTCACTATGAATTAGAATCAACTCGATGGCGGTGAGACAACAATTTCTGAGGTAAGTCTCAAATTATGATTGAGGAGAAGAAAGGAAAATATTTCATTTAGCAGAAACTTCATGGTAAAGGGTATAAATAAATGATAAATAAATAAATAATAGATAAATAAATAAATGATGTGTGATTCAGTGTTACCACACTACAATTAATTTAGTGTGACTTGAACACAATACCAGTTTGGTGGCATTTGTATGATGGAAGTGGGAAAAAATGATGCTTGTTGGTAGGCAGGAGAAAAGTGATGGGCAGCACTGAAAAACAGGCACTGAGCTAGGGATCCTTGCTGTATATTAGCAAGCACTGAACGGACTTGGCAGATAAAATATTCTTCTGGTGTGTTGAAGATATATTGAGGGAGAGCAGACTTTAGATAAAAGATGGAAGTTCTGTAATTTTACAATGATCCAGCTGGGAGATGGTAAAACTCAGGCTTCTAGAAGAGGCAGAGATGGAGAAATACTTAGGAGGTAAAATTGACAGGTTTGTTTTACATTGATCATGAATGCTTTTAAAGAGGAGACCCAACTCAACAAAATGTAAATGAAAAGACTTCAAGCAAAAGTAATCTAGTCAGACAATAAAGTTAGAAGTATTTCTAAATAAGTGGGTCTCAAACATGACTGCACATAAAAATTACCTGGGGAGATTTTTAAAAGAGCCTCTTTCCCTCCCAAGACCAATTATATAAGAATCCCTAGTGATCATAATTGGACAACTGTATTTTTTAAAAGATTCCCTAGTGATTTTGATGTGTATTCAGTAGTGAGCACCACTGTTGTCTAATCATTCTCCAGATGTGCTTTTGGCTTATAAAATACAAGAAAAGTAAATAGGGAATGAAAATAGGACTAAAAACTAACTTGTATAGTATTAAATTCAGAATGTGAATCCCACTGCATAGTTTATGTCACATGAACCCTATTGAAGTTGACAATATTATCCAAAATTTGTAGTTAATGAAAATAAAGGAGAGGATTTAAGTGAGCCTCTCAGTCATCCACTAGTATGTAGCACAAGCTGGATTTGACTTAGAAACTATCTGGCTTTATATTAAATGTTCTAAATTGTGTCTCTGTAATATACAGGCATGATAGTTGTTTTATACTACCCTTCAGTACTTGTAATTATTTTAAAATATATACTCTCTTGAAGGTTTAATATATTTCACTGAAGAATATTGAAAATTATATGTATATAATAACTTCTATATTTATAGTAAACAGAGAAGTAATTTTGGAAGGAACAAAAATGTATGTGGTCAAGATGTTTATAAGATGAATGCCACTCACAGATTTTTTTTTTAATGAAATCTTTGGAAGTACTATGAAGTTCAAGTAACATAGAAAGTACCTTGTTCCAATAATTTACAATAGTAAATTACAACAAAATTTACAACAATAGTAACTCTGTTACTAGCTTGGCACAGTTCATGCCATAATTCAAATACAACAAAATGTAAAAAATTACTTTTGTTTTGTTTATTGATGTCTTTAGAGTTGAAGGAAGATAACTTACACTGATCGCTGTGTATCCAATGTCCTTGTGGCAGAGTGCATATTATTAAAACAAAGATTTAGCACCCACAAATTAATGCAAATTTAAGAATATTGTTGAAAAAATATATTTACCATTTACTTTTCTGCTTCAGAAATATTGAATATATTTTTAAGTATCCTGTATCTTCCATGTGTATTTATCTATGTATAACTACTTAATCAATCTTTCTCTCTTTTTTTGTAGTCATTATGATTTCAAAGCCCTTCTGTGATAGTTAGATTTTATGTCAACTTGAATTTTTATGGAAATGTAGGGGTGGAGTCCGACCTATCAATCAGGTGACAGCCTGGCAATCCCTCCTTGGGGGTGTGGCCTTTTCTACAAAAGAGATAGAAGACAAATGGGTGCATAAGCAAATGTGGTGAAGAAAGCTGATGGTGCCCGGTTATCAAAAGATAAAGCGTCTGGGATCTTAAAGGCTTGCAGTTAAACAAGCAACCATCTAGCAGGGAAGCAACAAAGCCTATATTGAAGAAGCACATGTGTCTGTGTGATCATGAGATGTTGACAGGAAGAGGTATCATAAGTTCAAAAACAAGCAATGAAATTGAAGTGAAGAATGGTAGATAAAGTGGAGACCACAAACCGTCCTGTAACATAATTAGACAGTTCCTAGCAGAAGGTCCATATGGGAGGGAAGATATATCCAGGGTGCTGTATACCACTGATGAAACACATAACTATCTTCTAGTTCTTTAATATTTCCTCCCCTTATTATTATGGTCAGAGTTTTACCTCATTATGCTTATTGGACCTGAAAATATTCATTTGTATAATGAAGATTGTTCAGTCCATGAAACCTAAGATAGATAAACCCGTCTGAAATAGACACAGGAGCAAGAATTCCCTGGGAGTATAGGAACAAGGGGG
>NW_022103915.1:65572951-65577659 GCF_000313985.2 Echinops telfairi
ATGCCTGATCTAATTGAATTATGGGTTGTTATAAATCTGTAAGAACTCCTAATAAAATAATTTAAAAAGAGACAGAGAGAGAGAGGCAGCAGAACTCCTGCTTCTTCTCTTGCCCTTCACCTTCATCCTTGCTATGACTCTGTGTCTCCCTCTAGAGGAAGGCCTACATGGACAGCTGACCCTGGGAGCTAATCTCCAGCTCTCTATGCCCTGCTGTTTCCACAGACCTTGGATCCAAGTCACTCCTTACCCCTCACCTGTGATCTCCCTGCATCCACTTCACCTTGGAGTCATGGTCTTCATTCTGTGAGTACTCTATTAAGCATCATACCTATGAACTTGAGTCGGATTGGGCTGGGAAGCTTTCTTGATATTAAGGTACTTCTTGATATAAAGTTCCTTTGTATGCATATGTAAATGTCACTGATTTTGTTTTGCTAGACAACCCAACTTAATACAACCTCTGCTTAATTATTTAGAGTTTTTGCAAAGTCTTTCATTTTAATAATTTTACTTTATACATTATTAATTACAATCCTTTATAATGCATTCATTAAGCTTTTAATGGTATTGCTTTGCATCTCAGTATGTTTTCTTGAGTTTGGAATTGTAATATATATATATTACATTGTAAAAAATATATATATATATATATATACCTTTATCTTTAGATCTACAGCATTTTTGTTGCTATACTATGGAGTCAGCAAGTCATCAGCCCTTGACCACAGCAACCCTACCTACACTAGAATGAAATGGTCCTTCCCCATCCTCACAATGATTGTTGTGTTTGAGCTCATTTTTGAAGCCACTGTGCCAATCCTTCTCCTCAAAGAACTAGCAATTGTAGAGGTTCTTTAAATTTTGTTTCCTATGAATATGGGTTTTAGTGTGACTTTTGTTGCTTTCTGAATTTCTTTTCATCTTCTATGATTTTAAATATTTTCAATTGATTTCTTTTCATATTGCTCATGATTTGATGGTTCTAACCATGCATAATTTTGCATAATATCTCGAATCACTTGGATTGCTTTCCATTATATGACTGATTACCTCTCCCTCCTAAGTACAATAGAGACTGAGAAAAATATAATGATAACAGCTTGTGTTTCCGGAGCTGGTCACAAGCTCCTAGTGCGTATTTCAAACTGCTTCTCTCATCACGCAGTGCCGATCGGCTTTGCCCTCAGCAACCCCCCTTTGCTGGACGTGCAGCGCTTGCATTGACTGAAGCCGACCAACCAACCAGGGCCCTTTTACTCCTGTTCTGACAAAAGTGTTCAAAAATATCAGATATGAAATCATCTTGTTTCTCACAAATGTTTGACCCACTAACAGTGATATTTTGCATATTTTAATTACCCCTTCACACCATGAATAGCAGTGTTCATTTACCTACTGAAGACCAAGTCATCAGTGCCTTCAAAACTAGGGAGGTTGAGGACCCGCTCATAAAGTTCAACCTCATGGTTTGTTTCTCTGAAATCACTATAGGTATCAAATAGCTGAGGATTCATTCTTGAGAGAAGTACAAGTATATATCTATATACATAAATATGAAGTAAACAAGTAAAAGTATATTTGTGTGTATATATGTATCATTTCATATTTCTATATATTTCTACATCCATGCTATGTCTTTTTCCAAAGGAGTGGCTGGTATGTTTGAACAGCTTACTTTGCGGTTATGACAATAATGTCTAGCCTATAGTGCTACTAGGTTTTGTGTGTGTGTCTTTGTATACAAGGAGGCTTCAGAAAGTTCATGTAAAATTCCATTATATATGACAAAAATGATAGACACAGCTATAAATGATGACAATGATCAAATCTACAGGTCAGACAGCATGCTATTTCCTCATGGTACTAGGGGAGTTAATGAATCCCAAAATCTTCAGGCAAGTAGGCAGTTGCTGGCTCACATCCCAACAACCAGAGGTCAAATGATGGCAAGTTGGACGCAGAATCCAGAATAAATGAATGAGCTTTACCAAATTATTCATATATATTTGATGTAGGCCACACCAATGAACAAAGTTGCCTTATAACTGATTAGGCTGTTTACATTAGATCACATCATAGAAGTGATCACATTATATTATATTATAAAAGAATTATTAATTAAATATTTGTCAAACCACTGACAATCGTATTGTAATCAAATTGGCATATAACACTGACCATTCCATTAATTTTTTCTTTTCTCTTGTTCTTTATTGATTCACTCACAACTAGCATGCTGAATGCAGACTGGGGGCCCCTGTCAGTTGCCTCTCTAAAAGTGTTATAATCTTAACTGACATTGAGAAATTACCCCACAAACTCAATTATTCAACTGGATGGAGGAGAAGCATCAGTGCAGTTAGGGAAAAAAATTGCTTTTGGCAAGTCTCTGTAATGTTTACCCATCAAATTATTATCTGCCTAAATGAGTATTACAATTAATTTCTATTACCTGGGCATAGTTTCAATAATAGTACTAGAGGGGTAAATAAATATCATTGTACTTATAATAATTGGAGAAACAAGGAAAAATGTTTTAACTTAAATTACATATGCAGAATCTGTTTAGAAACAGGCAAAATACGTGTTTCCTATTAGAAAAATAGTATTTAAGATGCATAAAAGGGTTTATTATTTCAAGACATTTTGTAAATAGTGTTTTGGGCTTTGAAAATTCCTCAATGTTTGGCATTTTATTTTAGGTAAAGTGTTAATATCTGTGGGAAAATAAGAACCAAAGTTATATTGAGGAGGAAGGGAGGAAAGATGTGCAGGGCAAGGGAACAGCATTTCTGAAGGCTGACAAGATACTGTTGATTTTTTTGTTGGTTTGGGCTGTGTAATTATATCACGGAAGGTTGACAGGATACTGTTGTTGATTTTCTTGTTGGTTTGGGCTGTGTAATTATATCACGGAAGGTTGACAGGATACTGTTGTTGATTTTCTTGTTGGTTTGGGCTGTGTAACTATATCAGTGTGCCTCATGCAAATATATAGAGCATGCTTCTTTAAAATGCAAAAAAAAATTCTCCAGGTTATTTGCCCTTTGTCCTAAATATTGGTCTGAGTGACGAAAGAAAGAAAAAAGAAGAAAAAGTAAACCTGAATTGGACTTGGAGTTTTTAGTGAAAAATTCATTTCAAACATGGGGTGGGTGGGGGGAAGAATCACAGCTATCATCACTATGTCGGACAGATCTCAGAAAATTGAAAATCACCAAGTGCTTACATCTATTTCTCTGTACTGTTATCTGAATTCTGGTATTCTTCATAGATTTAGTATGATAGAAATTATGCTTAAGAAGATTGTTCCTTGACTTAATGACCTACATTTTTTATTTTTTATAATCTGTAGTGGATCTTTGAAGCTAGTTTTGAAAAGGGCTGATGTTTTATTTCAACATCTGGATAATCTCTCAAGCATTTAATGGGATCTCTAAACGATCCATCCACTGAAGCCTCCTGTTGTGACAAACAATGAGACCAGGGAACTGTCTCTTTGAGCTTGAGGCATACATACAAACTAGGGGACTTGTGTTTTCAGTGACTACGCATCGTGAATAATTCATTTAAGTATTTCGTCAGATTGTTTTATTATATTGTATATGAATGCTGTCTGTTTACATTTTTAAACATTGTGGTCCACAAGCCGTATTGGCATACACTATCATAAAACACACCAATTAATTTTGTGTGCTTATGAGCACTGTGAAGAGGTATTTTAAAATCTACCTGCAATGCAATTAGATTGATTTTTTGTGTTTGGGATGATTTTCCATTGTACGAGGGGTACCCCCGAAAAATCCGGGATTTTTCTTTCAAAGGTATGTATTTAATTTTTTCTTTCATTACAAAACAACCTTATCATCTTAAAAGTACTCTCCATTACACTTAATATATTTGTCAAATCTGTGATTCCATTATTGGAAACATTTTTCAAACTCATCTTTGGATGGCTGACAACACCTTCCTTGTTTTTTTCTTCACGTCTTCTAGATTGTCACATCCCCATTCTTTCATGTCCCTCTGCGTTCACCGAAACAAAAAGAAGTCACACAGAACAAGGTCAGGTGAGAAAGGTGCATGGACAAGACAGGCCTGCTTTTTTTTACTCCAAACTGGCACACTTAGATGGCTGCATGAGCAGGTGCATTGTTGTGGTGGCAAAACCATTCCCCCATCTGTCACATATCAGGCCTATTATGTCGCACACTGTTATGCAATATTTTCAAAACCTCTAAATAGAAAACTTGATTAACAGTCTGACCTGGTGGAAGAAGCTCCAAATGCATGAGGACTCGACATATTTGTGTGTTGGGGAAGTTCACAGACTTCCAGAATGGGGTTTGTCATCAATTGACATTTCACCTTTTTTGAAATGAGAAAACCACTCGCACACTGGAGCTTAGTGCTATCCTTGTAAGCTGTGTTCAACATCATAACAGTTTATGCAGCATTTTTCATGGAGCAGGAAACACAATTTCACAGCTGCTCACTGTTCTCTTAAACCAGCCATTGCGGAAAAAAAAAAAAAAGAGGTTTTAGTACAATTACTTTTATGAAAAAATTCACTGTGACCAGAGAGCACCTTCCCAGAGGATGCCATTGGGTGCACTAACTCAGAATAAGTTGCTTAATGTTCAGCTAGTGTGAAAAATGCGTACTATGAAAGCTTCTTTCCTCTAGTTCCTAAATGCTTCCTCTT
>NW_022103915.1:65578748-65580745 GCF_000313985.2 Echinops telfairi
TAATTGATTTACTAACCACTAATTGAATGGAGACATGTATTTAAAAAGTGCTGGGGTTTTGATGTAGGTAGTGCAAGAATTCTATAACCATTAATCCAGTTGAGATATGAGAAGGTATTTTAAAGGGTTTTGTGGCAAGAAATAGTTTTGGGAACCATTCATTTAAGGGCATAAGTAGTGAGATTTTTCTGTTAGTAAATGGAGATGTAGAACAAGAGGAAAATGGAACTATAGACTCTATTGATAATAGAACTTCAAACAGAAATGATAACTGGCTTCATAAGATATTGAATTATTAATATTTCCAGTTCCACTTATCCCTTTATATTTAATTTTCACGTGTCATACTTTGTGAAATCCAAGATCACTTGCTTTTGCCTTTAATTAAGGTCCATGATGCTTCAATTTCATTTGCAAAGGCATTTGTTTCCTTTCTTCTTCTGAAGAATTCCTCCGTGGCAAACCAAACCAAACCACTACTGGTGGGGCTGATTCTGACTCGTAACAAACCCTTGGGGCCGAGCGAACTGCTCCTTGGGGCGTCTGAGGCTGGAAACAAGGCCTCATCTTTCTCTCACAAACCGCTGCAACCTCCCTGTCAGCACCCCACTTTAGTGACCCACTATGCCACCTGACTTCCTTCTTCCTTGGCAATTCCTGCATATTTTTGGTAAGAAAAGATGCTCGTCAGAATGCCCTGCTTTCTTTTTTCCTATTTATAAGTGAACTGTAGGGCTCTCATGAAGTATGGAGTCATTCTCAGCATGGGGTACACAAATCTCATACATTATGCTGTAGTCAAAAATAAGCCCTCAATATCTGTGTCTTAGAGCGATGTTTCTTGCTCATGCTCCATGGCAATGTTCTTCTCTACATCATCCTCATTGCAGCACTTTGTGAGAACTCTCACATTTCGGTTCACTTTTGATATTCAAAGTAGTCACATAATTAGGCTTAATGTTAGTGGGTCAGTGATATCAAATACAAGTGGGGAGGGTCAGCAAATGTTTTGAACGCAAATATAATCTGCCATGCATGCTTCATGCTTATTTCAGTATTAAAACATTAGCGGTATTTTAACATTTAGTTTTCTGTTTTGTCCCATGCTGACCTGAAGGATTACTATTGAATTTTTTTCTAATAGCTTTTAATGATTTACTTTCTTCCAGTAAAGAACAGGTAACATTTGGAGGCTTTGTCTCCAGGTTTAGCAGAGTAAGCAGTGAATTATTTCACAAATTGAGGCCTTTGTCTGAGTTTCTCCAGTGTTCACTCTTTCTGAGTCTGCATTCTAAGAAGTCTGCATTTTCCAGAAGCAGGGTTCCTCATCCACCTTTGACGGAGTGTCATCACAATGTCGACTTAAAACTACTGCATTTATTTGCTTTTCCTGAAAGTCAATTTTTAATGATATGCAAAGGACTTCCAAAGTTTGTGATAAACTTATCTTTCAATTTCATTTTTGCTGTGAACTTCTTGAGTTTCTCTAGTATATATTGCCTAAAAATTACCGGCAAGATTCATTATTGCCTTTTACTCATTTATTTCTTCCATATGTGAGTGTTAATGTCTCTAACTTCACAACTAAAACTCACTGCTATTAACTCACTTCTGACTGGAGGAGCATAGAACGAACTGCCCCTGTGGGTTTCCAAGATTGCAACTCTGTAGGAGAGCAGACTCAGCTCCTTCCCTCCTTCCCCTCCCCACTCCTAACCTCCCAGAGCGGCTGGTGGGTTTGTATTACTAACCTAGAAGGGAACAGCCAGATACCTAGACACTAAGCCTCCTAGAATCCTGTCTGCATTCACTCATTCAATTGCAAAGAATACCACTGGTCCATCCATCTAATCCTATCATATTAGGAACATAATATTCTATTAGTAGATAAAGCACATTTTGGATAGCTTCTCAAGGTCAAACAGTTTAAATTAATGGAAACATTTTAAACATAGAATGGCTTCATCTTTTTTTTTACTTCAATAAAATGATTACTT
>NW_022103915.1:65582358-65613514 GCF_000313985.2 Echinops telfairi
TCAAGGGACTAGTCCTCCTGATAACATGTCTGAAGTGTGTGACACATAGTCTCGCCGTGCTCATCCAGGGAGCATTCTGGTTGCACGGGTCTCAGGCATATTTGTTTGCTCCTCTGGCAGTGCACGCTGCTTTTTGAGCTGGCGTCGTCCTGCCCCATGGTCATGCTTTCTCATACATACAAGGTAATTGACAACATCAGGGCTTGGGCCAGGCACATCTTAGCTTCATAGTAACCTTTGTGTGATCTAAACTGGGATCAGGTGATAATAATTAGCACAACCTTCTAGATCTATATTGTATAACGAGCTGTCACTATGGAGAGGATAAAACTTTAGATGGTAGGTGCTCTTTCATCATCACATTTTTAATTCTTGAATCAATTATAATATTAATAAATATAAGCCTATTCTGGTTTTCTATTATAAAAGTGAAAGCCATACAACAAAGACCAAGCGATGGCCGACAGCATATTTTAGGTGGCAGAAACTTTATCTTGTCCATAGCTCCTTGGTAGGTGCTTGAATTATCCCAGTTTTCCAAGTATTTATACTGCTATTTTAATTATATATTTATTTATATATTTTAATATATAAATATCTCCAAATATTTATACTGTTATTTTTTCTAACAATTTTAATCACAAATTATAGGCGTGTGGGATATCACTCTCATGAGGTGTTGAAGGAATCAGGTATCAGGCATCAAGGAACAAAAAATAATATCATTGTGAATGAGGGGGAGTGCAGGGGGGGACCCAAAGCCCATGTGTAGGCAACTGGACATCCCCTTACGCAAGAGTCGCGGGGAAGAAACGAGCCAGTCAGGGTGCAGTGTAGCAATGATGAAACATTTATACAACTTTCCTCTAGTTCTTTAATGTTTCCTCCCCCATCCCCGACTATCATGATCCCAATTCTACCTTACAAATCTGGCTAGACCAGAGGATGTACACTGGTAGAGATAGGAACTGGAAACATAGGGAATCCAGGATGGATTACCCTTTCAGGACCAGTGGTGAGAATGGTGATACTTGGAGGGTCGAGAGGGGGTGGGGTAGATAGGGGGAACTGATTACAAGGATCTACATATAACCTCCTCCCTGGGGATGGACAACAGAAAAGTGGGTGAAGGGAGACGTCAGACAGAATAAGATATGACAAAGTAATAATAATTTATAAATTATCAAGGGCCCTTGAGGGAGAGGGGAGCGGGAAGGGAGGGGATGGGGAATGAGGAGATGATAACAAGGGCTCAACTAGAAAGAAAATGTTTTGAGAATGATGATGGCAACAAATGTAAAAATGTGCTTGACACAATGGATTTATGTATGGATTGTGATAAGTGTTGTATGAGCCCCCAATAAAATGATTAAAAAACAAAAACAAATAAACATACAAGTTCAAAACAAAAACAACCAACAAAAAGAAAGAATATTAAATCTTAGCATTACAGAATATCGCTCAGGAATACACTTGTTGGGCAGCTTCAGTGGTTATTTAAATTGGATGTCATTTGTTCATTACCCCAAAACTGTGGACTTTCATGATTACTGAGTAATAAAGGAACTTTTGTCATTGCAAAAAAAAACACATTATAGATTACAAAAGTCAGAAAACACAGTACGCATATCAAGTATAAAGAGGTCAAACCAGAGTATGTCTTAAACCTACATAATGATGTTTTCTAAAGCGAAGGATAAGATGGAAGCAAACACAGAATGAAGGAAGCCGAGGATTGGGGAGAAAACCTGGGCTCCCAGAAACTGAAGGAGGCAAAGGAAGGCATTCTCCTAAACTGAAGGAGTGACAGCCCTGTCCATGTCCTCATTTACACTTCTAATCTCTAGAGCTATGAGAAAATAAAGTTATTTTTTTAATGCCATTAATTTTGTTAAAATTCAAAAATCTCTGAAAATTCACAGCTGTGGACCAATGCTGACACACAGCTACACTATAGGACAGAGGAGAACTGCCTTGTGAATTTCCAGACTGTTTCTCTTTAAGGAAGTTGAAAGCCCCATTTGTCTCCCATGGAATGAGCAGTGGTTTTGAACTGCTTATCTTGCAGTTAGCAGCCCACTGAGTAACCACGACATCACCAGGGCTCTTTGTTGCAGCAGCGCTAGGAAATTAAAACACATGATTTACATATGAGATATGATGGTGGGTCACAGGGTAAAAGGTGTTTAGATGGTCAGAACTCAAAAGAAAATCTTAGGCTGAAATGAGAGAAAAAGAGAAAGAAATACAAATCTCCACTATTCTTGAAAAGCTAAAACTAATTAGAATGAATGCAGTTTGTGAGCATTCTCCCTTGAGTGAGCTTAAACCTTGAACCGTGTGCTTAGCAGCAAAATGCTTACCTAACAGCAGCAACGGGCCTCTGTGTTTCAAAACTTACAACATTTATTATTATAAGACTCATTTGTGAGTGCACTTGATTTTTGCTTTCCTAAAAATAACCCAGGAGTGAGGAGAATGACAAGAACTTAGTATTTGTGTGAATTACTCTATCGTAGTTTTCATTTTTATTTACTCAATATGTTACTGCTATAAATCTCTATTTTCTCATTTTAGTAAACTTTTATTACAAATGTGTAGATAGATGAGCAACAGAAAGAGAGAGAGCGAAAGAGCAGGAGAGAGAGAGATGAATGTTTAGAAACAACCAAAGGATAGATCATTTACTTTTGTTTTTATATCTTAAATGTCTTTTAAAGAATTGTATGTATCTATTTTTTAAGGAACTAATCTATACAAACCAAGGTATCATCTCCTTTGAGACCAGCATGACTGGATGGTTTGTGCCTTCCGACTCTACCAACTGCCCTGTCCTGACGAGGACCACACTGATACCCCGATCCAATGCTAGAAAATGAGGAGCCGAAGCTCAAACTCCTTACAAAGAACAAGAACGACAACATCAGACATACTGGACGAGACTATTGCTCATAGATGCCCTTTGTAACTTGAACCAAAACTAGTCCCTGGATTTATATTTTGGTTAATTAACAGATTGGCTCACCAGATAAAATTCATTAAACAAAATAGCATGCATGAGTACTATGTTCCCTTAAAAAGCATTTATGTGTGATCCAATTGCCAAAAATTACCTAAAACAGGAATAAGAACACAGAAGGGCAGAGAAACTTGCTTAATTAAATTGGAATTAGAAAATGAAAATATTGAGAATATTCACATACTGTGAAGGATATAATCAATATCTTGTTTGTTTTAGTTGATGGACAGGAACTAAACATAATTGTCAAGTATTCATGTTAATAGCTTGTCATCTGTAGAAGAGCTTTTTTTATCTCATAGAACAAGTCTTAATTGATGCTTTGAAGGGGCACACATATTTTGTGCTATGGCACATATTACATTGAGAACTGGTTAGTTTTGTTTAAAAATAAACATATTTTCAAGTAGTAAATAGTCAAATTTAGATCTAAAAAAGCATTTTATGACTTCCCATTACCTAATACTTCATTTATCTGGAGGAAACGTGCCTTTTCACTTTTACTTTTCAAATCCCTTTGCTAGCCAGCATGCCTACATGTTTTTTGAATTTTATTCTACTTTACTGTACATTTTTAGTTCAAAGATACAATATCATTCAGTGTTCAGTTTATTAAAGATTCTGTGAGAAAGTTTTTTCCTTATTCAGATGTGGTGGTGATTATACAATTCCCCTTGATATGATTTAACTATTCAATTATTTGATATGTAAATTATGTGCCAATAAATCTGTTTGTAGGGGAAGAAATTTTCCATATGGTCTTTTATTTAAAAATGCTTACTAACAAAGGGAAATCATTGGAGCTAGACTTGGTTTAATACGGACCCCTGTAATGCATCCATACACATACGAGCACTGAGTAAATGAGGACAAGGAAACTAGTACTTTAGGTTCATGGAACTTTCCATCATGCTGATGGTGACCTTGTACAAATTGTTTTACCTTTCTATATCTTAGCTTCTGTAACTACAACTACAACATGGAGATATTAATACACCCTCTTGGATTTGTTGTGAAAATTAACAGAAATACTTAGCAATGCGCATGGCAAGTGGCCAGGTCTTTATCAAATAATGGTCAGATTATCAGGCATTTGAGACACTCTCCTTTATGCCCAAATCCTAAACATTTTTCTAGTTTTATAAATATGGAGGAGCTATGTCTTAAACTAAATAAAATAAGAAAGAATTATCTACACTAAGGATAGTAAACATAAATTTTACAAATAAAAATGTATGCCACCTATAAAAAATACAGTTAGCAGTAGTACTTCTGACCCATGTTTGTTACAAGGGCTTGACAGAGAGAAAGCCCTAAATATAGATGACTTTTAAAATATAGCTATCTGATAATAACAAAATTATTTTAGGTAACTGAAAACTCTTTGAATGAATAAATACTCTGTTAGAGTGTGGATGGCTTCCAACTAATTCATTGGTAAAATCACCATCAATGAATGTCCAAACTTCAACTTATATTTCTAATTCCATATCCTATCATTCTGCATCTGATAATTGATGGTTGGTGAGCACAAGCTATCACTTTGTGATTACAAACCTTTTTTTATTTTTTACTACTGTCAATTTAATATCATGTTGCCTGTGATGGTTGGGTTTATTGTGCCAAACCTGGCAAATGAACACATATGGGATTAATTGAAAGGCAGTTTAACTGAAGGGCAGAGAGATAAAAGGCTCTGTCAGCCTTGCCTCTTTCTTTCTTGCTTTCTGATGGTTGGACCAGTTGCAGCTGCCTTAGCTAGCTCTCTGCCTCAGCTGGCAAGGCTGACTTCCTGTGAGACATCTCTGAGGAGAAGCCACATGGACTTACCCTGATGCAGTCCTGGGTATTGGAGAAGCTGCATGGAGATCCCCGCCAGCACTGAGAGGCTTCCCCACTACTGGATCCAGAGACTTTCTACCCACTGGCCTGTAATCCTCCTGCATTTGGTGTCATTACGTGTGTTTTGTGAGTTTGTGGAGGACTTTGTAGATCGGTGTCGGACATAGGGGCTAAAGTCGGACATATGGTCTTGGACAACACTGGGTTGGGATGCTTTCTTAACGTACACTTAGCCTTTATATAAAACTCTCTCTTATACGCATATGAGTTTCTGTGGATTTGTTTCTCTAGTCTACCCAGACTACTGTCAATTTAATATCATCCTGTCCTTCTCAGATGAGCAAATGTTCATCTGAGCCTTCCCAGGCCAGGTGCATACTCCTATTTCCGTGCCCTCATATTTTATTTAAATGCTTAGTATAATAGTTTTCTTTCTGTTCCATATTTTGTTAGTTGTCTGATTTAATTGATAATAAATTCCTTAAGACCTTACAGTATTTTCCTGTTCTCTTGTGTATGTCTAACATTTAAGATTGTTGTGAAATACACACATATATTTATTTCATACCTATCATATCACTATATATTCAATATTTAGATAAGTAATACACATGTATATTTTTAGCATTTGTGCTTCGTAAAATGTACGTTTGGCTTCTATCTGCATAAAACCTCAATAACAGAATAATTGAAGATAATTCAACTAAAATGTGATTCTTGAAAAATTTAAATATATTTAAATTGCACTATTTTGCTTTTATGGAGCCCCGGTGGCACTACCAGGTGGAAAGATGAGACATTCGATTCTTGTAAAGATTTACAGTCTTGGAGACACACGGGGGCAATTTTACTATGTCGTATAGAGTCACTATGAGTCAGAAGTGATGGAAGTGAGTGATTTGGTACTGTTAGGTAAGCATAAGACTGCTAAACACAGGGCCAGTGGTTCAATCTCACCCCGGATAAATTTGAGGCTATAATTTCTTTTAAAGATTTATAGCCTTGGAAATCCTTTATCAAGTCACTGTATGTTGGAATTGACTCAAGAGCAGTGGAGTTTGGGGTTTTTACTTTTGATTTATTTATAATTTTCCAAATCAGTTTTATAATAATGTTATATACTATGTATTGGACTGGATACATTCTAAGTGAATGCTGCTGTTAGGTGCCATCCAGACTGCTCCAGCTCACAGCAGCCCCATGTCCACTGGAACCAAACATCACGAGGTCCTGCGCCACGCTCACAGTGGTCATGTCTTAACGCATTAATGAGGCCTCATTGAATAATAGTATGGGGAACATATATTTATTCTATTCTCCCCATCTAATAAATTTTGTCTTCATAAAATAAATACCCAAATGTCATTTCCTTTCTCAGGGAAGGCTTCAAACTTGTTTGAAATAAAATGAATAGTCAGATGGGAACATTGTAAACCTTAATAAATTTTATGGATGGGAATCACTAAAAATTTTATGTAGGCGCATTTATATATGAAATAATAGAATAACCAACCCAAACAACTAAGACGAACCCTTTTTAGAAACGGCAATATATACAAAAAAATACCCTAAAGCTGTTTATAAAAATAAACCCAGCTTTTTAGCTTTTAACATCGTTCTGAGAATTGCATTCTTTTGTGCACAGGATAGGTATTTTAGTATTAGGATAAAATTTATGCTTAAGCCTAATACAACAAATTTAAACAGAATTCTAATATTCGTTTGCATGTTTTTCAGTTCTCATTTAATTCACTATTCAGAAGTAATAAAAATATTCTTTGAGGTAGACAAGGTGAAAAATAGTCCTTGAAAAAAACAAAACAAAACTTGTAATAAAAAAACATTTAAATTGGTTTTATTTAGCTACTGAATATAAGCAACTGACCATTTTAATCCTAATATCTCAGCACTTTAATTTGCCTTTTTGCAGCCCCTTGGGCAGCATATTCTCCTACCATTTGCTAATAGTCCAAACAATTTTATATTGTTCATTTTGAGTTATAGCCACATAAAATACATATCAGATGACATAGTGCAGGTGCTCAAAATGTAAATATGGAAAAACCCTTAAATATAAAGGCGACAGAGCAGGCTATAAATGATTTTTTTATACAACCTTTTTTCTTCAAGGTAATCAGTTCTTATCCCATGTGCTTTAGCAGTTAAAAAAAACTGGCATTCCTGGCCTAGAATCCTTAGAAAACTGTGGCTATTTTTCAAGAACATTTTAGTTTTTACCAGAGCTGCAGCTGTAATTCATATAATTCATGTGGTACATTGGAGCTGTCCATCTGCAGGTTGCTGAATTTATGGTTGGCTAATCATCTGTGATAGAATTTCTGTCTAGTTGTTTGTGCATAATGCCATATTCTAATGACTCTAGATCATTTATCCTGCATGGATTTAGAGAAAAACAACATGCTATTTTCTCTGGAGAAATACTATGAAGATGATGATATTGGATAGTAATATCATTAAAAGCAGAAAGAAAACTACAGCCATTTAGCAGAATCAATTAATATCAAACTACTAACATGGACTCACTGAATTTCAGTGTACAAGAGGTCTTCCAACACTGCTTCATTTGTTTTGTAATAGTTAATAATAACTCTTAATATTTATTGAGTTCTTACTTTAAGTCACAGACAGTCTCAGAATATTAGAGGTGTTAACAACAAATGTATTCTAACCACAAATGTATTCACTTACTAGTATTATTACCGTATATACTCTAGCATAAGCCAACTCGAATATCAGCCCAGGCACCTTATTTTACTACAAAAACTGCATAAAAATGTGCTGAAAAACTCGGCTTATCCACGAGTATATAGGTATATAGATTGTAGTGATTTTACTGAATAGCAATATTAGTGAAATTATTCTAACCAACATTAGTCAGGGTGCAACTGTGCTCCAAAAGGCTTCGGGAGGCCGGCATTTGCAGGCTGTAGAGTGCTGGTCCTTTATTCTGAATTGCCTCTGAGTTGATGGAAACTTCAAAACTATTCAGCTAGCAGCTGAGCACACTGGCCATTTCTACCCTACAGAATCCAGAGGATTGGGATTGGAAAAAGTACATGGATTTGTAAGTCTAATAATGTTTTCATTCAGCAAGTTCTTAAATATGGTTCACAGGTTCTAACTCTACACACCAGCCACTTTCATTTGAGTCATGGGAAACAATAATAAACAATTTTGACTTGGGTCCTTCTGCTCTTACTTAGTAAGGCAATTATAATGTAATGGCATAGCAGAGGTAGAAAGTATTGTGAAGCACTCAATAAGAAATTAACTATCTCTGCTATACTGGAAATAATTTTCTAATCTGATTTTGCTAACTCAGTGTTAGATTCTGTTCTTTACAAAGCAGTAGTTTACTGTTTAAGGAAACTACGTCTTACCACTCTCAGCCTACAGTCCTTGTAAGCAAGCACACTGACTGATCTCCCAACCTCAGGAATCAAAACATAAATTTGCCAGTAAAATAATTTCATCCCTTTGGTGATAATAATTAGTTCAAGTGCATATGTCAAAAAAATTCCCATAAGACACAATTATTGGATGATTTAAAAATCAAGCATAAAGAAAAATCTCATTTTCCCCCCCTCAGGCCCCCAGACAAAGGGATACTAGTCTGGTAGTCCTGACGGGTCCATAATACTGAGACAGCTACCAAGGATAAAAGCCAGACTATAAGAAGACAGAGATGAGAATGAAAGGGCAGAAGATATGAGTCCTGGTGACATTACTGAGAAATTGGATCCAAGTGTATGTTCAAGGCAGACAAGCTCCTAGAAAGTATTGTTGTTGTCAGGTGCCTTGGGGTCGTTTCCAATCAGAGCAACTCTGTATACAACAGAACAAAACAGTGTTTGATTCTATGGCATCCTGAAATTATTGTGTTTGAGCCCATTTGTTGCAGGTTCTGCATCAATTCATCTAAGATATATATAAGTCTTGTTATGAGGTGCCTTTGCGTCAGTTCAGACCCATAGCAACCCTATGTACAAAAGAACCATCTTGTACCATCCTCACAATATTTCGTATATATGCGTCGATTGATACAGCCACTGTAAGGTTGTTGCTCTCTACCACGCCTTCTCCAGGGACTGGTCTCCCTTGAAAACATGTATAAAGTACTGGAGGAAACATCTTAACATCCTTGTCTCTAAGGAACACTTTGATGGTACTTCTTCCAACACAGATTTATTTGCTCTTTGGGCAGTCCATGGAACTTTCAATATTCTTTGTCAACACCATGATGGAAATGACTCAATTTTTCTTCTGTCTTCCTAATTCAATGTCTGACTTTCACATGCATACGAGGCCAATGACTATACCATGGCATCAATCAGGCACATCTTAGTCCTCAATGCAACGCCCTTGTTTTTAATGCTTTTAAGAGGGCTTGGCTTGTGCAGCAAATTTAGCTAATACAATGCATTGTTTGATCTCCTGACTGCTGCTTCCATGAGCATTGGTTGTAGATCCAAGCAAGAAGAAATCTCTAACCTCTTTGATCTTTTTCTCCATTTATCATGAAGTTACTTATTGGTCCAGTTGTGTGAACCAGTGTGTTCTGGTTTTCTTAAGATTGAATTGCAATGCAATTGAGGACTGTGCTCCTTGATCTTCATCAGCAAGTGCTTCAAATCCTCCTCACTTTCAGCAGCAAGTTTGGGTCATGTGCATTTCACCAGTTGTCAGTAAGCCTTCCTCCAACTTGAAGCCGCCTGTTTCTTTATGTAATACAGCTACTCTGATGAAATGCTCATCATATAGATTGCATGAGCAGAGTGAGAAAATGTAAGCCTGACACACATTTTCCCTAATTTATAACCATGCATTATTCCTTTGATCCGTTTGCACAACTGCTTCTAGCTCCATGTACATGCTCTACATATGCCAAATTAGGTGTTTTGGAATTCTCACGCCCCAATCCCCAATCTTTGAAGGTTACCCATAGTTTGTTATGATTCAAAATGCCTTTGCAATGTCAACAAAACACAAGTAAACATCTTTCTGATATTCTCTACTTTCAACCAAGATCCTTTTAATGTCAGCCATGATATCCCTTGTTCCATGTCCTTTCTGAATATGGCCTGAATCTTGGAAAGCTTTCTATCCGTGTACTGCTGCAACCGTTGCTGAATTATCTTCAACAAAATTTCACTCGCAAGTGATACCAATGATATTGCTCTATACTTGGAGCATTCTCTATAGTTGGAGCATATAGTTGGGTCACCATCCTTTGAAATGGGTACAAATATGGATCTTTTCCAGTCAGTTGCCCAAGTAGCTTCCAAATTTCCCAGTCTAGATGAGTGAGTGCTTTCCGGGGTTCCTCATCTTACTGAAACATTTCAATTGATATTGCATCAATTCCTGGAGCCTATTTTTCGCTAATGTTTTCAGTGCAGCTTGAATGTCTTCTGGCAGTGCCATTAGTTCAGATGCTACTTCTTGAAATTGTTGAATAATGACTAGTGATTTTTGGTTCTTTTGGCTACAGCGATTCTTTGTAATTTTTCTAGCTTCTTTTCATGCTTCCTGCATTTTATCCCTAGAATCTGTCAGTATTTCAACTCAAGGCATGATTTTTTTCTTGAATTCTTTCAGTTTAAGATATGTTTACCATGTTCTTCCATTTTGGTTTTCCAGCTCCAAGTCTTTGCTAATGCTTTACATTGTCTTCACAAGCTACCGTTTGAAATATTCCATTCAGCTCTTTGGCTTCAGCATTTCTTCCATTTGTATTAGCTACTCTATGATCAAAAAGCAAGTTTCAGAACCTCTTCTAACATGTACTTTGATCTTTTCTTTCTTTCTTATCATTTTAATGACATCTTGCTTCATTGATGTATGCTGTTCTTGATGTTCTTCCCCAGCTCATCAGGTTGCCTGTCATTAGTATTCAATGTGAAAAAAAAAGCAGGTCTTGTGATGATATTGAGATGGGATGGACTCAAGGTACTATTTTGGCTGTTGTGGACTTGTTCTAATTTTTTTCAGCATCAACCTGATCTTACATATGATGTCTTTCCAGTCAGTCCCTCACCTGGTTTTAGCTAATGATATTGAGATTCTCCATCAACTCATCCCACAGATAGTCAATATGATTTTTGTATATTTCACCTGAAAAAGTCAATAGTTATCGTTGCCATTTATTTTGTTGCAAAAGTGTATTTGTGATGAAGAAATGATTGGTCTTCCAAAATTCTACCAGCTTTGTTTCTATGACCAAGACATTTCCAACTACTGCTACTTCCTGTATGCTTCCAACTTTTGCGTTCCAATCACTAGTCATACCTCTCCTCTGCATGTTTGATACATTTCATCCTGAATTCTTTAATTTCTGCATAACTAGCTTTAGTGATTGGTTCATAAATTTAAATAAATATTGTATGGACTGGATTTCATTTCATCCCAATGAGTATTACCCTATTATGGAAAGCATTGCACTTCAACATAGATCTTTTTTTGTTAAATCATTTTATTGGAGGCTCGTACACGCTTATCACAACCAATCCATCCAATCATTGTGTCAAGCACATTTGTTGCCATCATCATTCTCAAAATATTTGCTTTCTACTTGAGCCCTTGGTATCAGCTCCTCTTCCCCCTCCTTCCCTGTACCCCCTCCCTCATGAACCCTTGATAATTTATAAATTATTATTATGTCATGTCTTATACTGTCCTATATCTCCCTTCACCCACTTTTCTGTTCTTTGTCCCCCAGGGAGGAGGTTACATGTAGATCCTTGTGATCGGTTACCCCTTTCTATCCTACCCTCCTGGTATCGCCACTCTCACCACTGGTCCTGAAGGGATCATCTGCCTGGATTCCCTGTGTTTCCAGCTCTTATCTGTACCAGTGTACATCCTCTGATCTAGCAGGATTAGTAAGGTAGAATTGGGATCATGATAGTCGGGGGTAGCGGGGGAGGAAACACTAAAGAACTATCAAGTCTATCATTTTAAAACTTAGCAGTTTCATTTATATTGCAAGTTATTTAGGGTGCTAACCAGGAGTTTAAAGTTTGTGTCTTCATGAATCTTACAGTTTATTAGATGAGCTTGAGATCATGCAAAACATTAAAATATTCAAGAAGTCCTAATGTCATTAATAATATAGCTTATAATTTCAGAGACTCCTTGAAAAAGATTACGTTTCAGAGACTCAGATTTTCTTTAGATGACTAGGTGCATGCATCTGATCTCCAGATCACAGCTACTGACCACAAAGCAGAACTTTCTGTTTTGGTTTACCATTTTATTGAGAGCTCTTATGGGTATTATAACAATCATAATTCAGTTAGATCAAGAATGAATGTCCATTTACTGCCACCATCATTTTCAAAACATTTTCTTTCTTCTTGAACTCTTTGATATCATCTCTCCTTTGTCTGCAGTATTTCACTTATACTTTTCACCCTTAAGCAAGGATGCCCACATATTTACCAAGTTTTTTTTAAAAAAAAACAATAAAGTACATAAAAGACAAACGTGAGACATCCCGCCATATTGCCTAATTTTGGCTGCCCTGGTAGTTGCCTCTGTTTGCTCATAGCAACCCTGTGCTCCACCACCTCCTTTTGAGGCCCGCTCTTTTCTATTTTCTAGCAACCCTAACTTTTAAGCACTGGCCGTGTGTGAATTTTTTCAGGGAAAAATATTTTTCTATTGTTACAGATGAAATAAATTATAAGGAAATGGGGAATTCTACTCTGGAAAAACCTTAGAAGAAGAATCAAATAGTCCTTATCTTTGATAAGGATTTTCTCAAGTCTTCTCCTCTCTGCAAAGGCTTTGCTGCCTCCTACAGTTTGTTTTAGGTTACTGTCAGACTGGAATAAAGCCTCCAGCCCCAAACTGAGCCATCGCTTTTGATGGCCCTTTTCATAGTATGGTTTTGGAGGAAAGAGTATACTGCACATTGCCTTTCTCACCGGTGACTAATGAGTTTTAGTGCTTCTGTCTCTCCGCCTTCCTGTTTCTGCTTTCCCTTCTCCTCATCCTGATTTTTCCCTTTGCAACAATGCCTGCTCTTGGATCGGTAATATTTTGGTATAATAACAAAATGCCAGTACCGATTGTCAGAAAAATGACTCACAGCTAAAATTCGTTTGTCAAAACCATTCATACTGGTCTCTTTAGGATCTCACATATAAATATGTTTATTCATTTATATTTGTAACTATTTTCTAAAGATATATTTACAGTAATTTTGAAATATTAATTGTCTACTATGACAACTGTGAAAGAGTAAGCCAATAAGGACAAAACATCCTGCAAATAATTTTCTTGGGTAAATTAATACTGCAATTGGGCTACCTAAAATTTTATTATATTAAGTAAAAATATTGAATATGATTGTATATCTGCTATCATGTTGGAATTGCTAGTGAAAGTTTACTCTTAAGGAAACCAAAATTGCTGCAATATGAGCTGGCTGTGCAATTAACAATGTCTAAACATGATGTAAAACTAGAATCCGTGATCTAAAACAGAACCTGTGAAAACAAAGAGATGATAAGGTATGTAGGAGAGAATTAAAATCAAACAATTGATGATTTTCGTAGGATAGAATGACTGTATAATTAAATATTTATAATAATAATGCTTCTGTGTTGGGGTTAAAATGTACCTAGCATTTTCTGTTTCTAGTCCCCATATGTGTCATTCTAAATAAAAGTAATCTAGGCAAAATATAAATTAATAAATGTATATTTGTTTATAACATGTCAATAGTAAATAAGATCTTATAGCTGACTTGCAAAAGTTAATTATTATGCACAATAGCTAAAATTATATCTGTAGTTACAAAGCATATATTAATTTGCTTTAAAGATTTTGCATGAAACACAGTAAGGAAATTCTGCTATTTGTCCTACACCTCTAACGTGTCTTAATTTCTGTTTCATGTTGCTCCCAAATACTTCTCCAGAAATAATTCCTACCAGCAGCGACTCATTCAGTAATCTCTAATTCTGTACTCTATTTGGATGTGTAATATAAATGAAGACAGGAACACACCTATATGAATTAAACCCTTTAATTGGTTTATGGATTGACAGTCCCCTAGGGGATATCACAAATCTGTATGATATTCCTGGCCCCGGTTTTGCATTTAGTATTCAGAATTGGATGAAAGATGGGTATAATTACATGGAGCCAGATGGCTCTCTTGTGACTACACATTTACAGAAGCTTTTGCAGGTTGTTTACTCCAACAAAATTTGGAATAATTCAACCTCACATGATATCTTTCTGAAAATTTCTTAACTGAAAAAACATAGGGAAAAGAGTATTTCTTTATTTGCAATGCCTTTAGGTATAGAACATGTATGTTTGCAGTTGTTACACATAAAATGCTCTTGGAAAATTTTAAGTAGGATTATATTTTAATATTTGGGTGATCATTTTTATTGATTAACTCTAAAGCATTTAGGAATTTGTACAATGCAATTAAACTGAAATATTAATGGAATATAAATTAAATGATACAATCTCTGAATATGTGGCTAAACAAAAATAACAGACATTTACAGTGACACCAGTTTAGTATGGGACTCTGGTAGTGCAATCATTAAGTACTGGATTATTAAAACAAAGGCCAGTGAGTTCAATGCACCAGGCACTCACTCTGTGGAGGGGAAAAGACATGGTATTCTCTGTTTTCAGCCAAGAGCCATCAGATAGCACCAAGGATATCTCTTGTCCCATTTTCTCTTCTGAACCAGGTTAGAATTTCCAGTTTATGCTGTTTCAACCATTTTTAAATGATGTTCATAAAAATTTGACTTGTGGGTGATATTAATGATATTATTTGACACTTTCCACATTTTGTTGGAAATCGACACAGAGGTATCTCTCCCAGTTGGTTGAGCAAATATCTCTCTTCTAAATCACTTGACATAGATAGGTGAGTGCTTCCAGACCTGTTTATATTTGCTAAAATATCTCCACTGATACTCTGTCAATTTCTGGAGGTGTATGTGTTGCCAATGCCTACAGTATACCTTGGACTTCTTCCTTCCATATCATTGCTTTTTTTTGAAAATGCACTCTCTCTTGAAAAGGTTGAACATTGACTAGTTATTTTTAGTTTAATGACTCAATGTACTTCTTCCATCTTTTGATGCTTTTTAATTTGTTCATTAACTCCCCCCATATTTTACTTCAAAAAGGCAACTAAGGTTTCAACTTTCTCTTTATTTCTTTTAGGTGGAAAAATTCCAAGAAAGCATTCACTTTTTAGTATTGGTGCTTTTGTGGTTTTGATGTATTCATGAAATAAATAGTCTCCATTTCCATATACAAGACTGTGAAAATACTTAAACTAGGACTGTCTACTACATCTGACTAGGGAATGTGAAACTAGAGTCCGGCACCTAAGTCTAAACTTGCCCAATGAAACTTTGTGTTAGTCAGGGTAGAATAGAGAAACAAATCCATGGACACACATATGTGTATAAGGAAGAGGTTTGTATGCAAGAGCAATTGTGCATTAAGAAAACATCCCAACCCAGTCCAGTCCAAGGCCATAAGTCCAATGCTAGCCCATATGTCTGATACCAATCTATAAAGTCCTCTTCAGACTCACGAAACACGTGCAATGGAGCCAAAGGCAGGATCACAAGCCAGCAGGTAGAAAGTCTTTGGGTCCAGTGGCGTTGAAAGCATCTCAGCGCTGGCAGAGATCTCTCTGTGGCTTCTCCAGCTTCAGAGGTCTGGTTGCATCCATGTGGCTTGTCTTCTGTAATGTCTCCCAGGAAGTGGCAGAGAAAGAGAGAGCTCCAGATTGACAGTTTAGACTCCACCCGTACACTCGTAATCCTTAAATTGACACCAGATTAGATGACTACCACAAATTTCTTACCAGCTCATAAAATACTTGAGTTTTGAAGATCAGCCTAATGACTGGGACCAGTGTTTGAAGGTCAAGACTGACAGGACTCTGGGATGCATACACGGTTTTCCACTGGTGGCAATTCCCACCATCATTCTATTTATCAGATGTCCGGTAATTAGATTTTGCGTCAAATTGAGTGGGTCAGGATATTCAATAGTTTGGCAGTAATGCCTGATGATATAACACAACGCAATCAATTCCATGATGTGATCAAACATAATATGATCAACTTTGTGCAGCTAGTAATTGTGATGGCGTGCTGGCGCCTTGATTAGGTTACAACCTTGATGAAATTGGAACAAAGAACCCCAGGAGTGTGGCCTGCTCCTTTAAGCAGACTCTGTGGAAATACTTGTATCTTCTGCTGATTTCGCATCCCACACCTGGCTTATCATCTCCTGTCACACTGCCTGGCTATCTCAGGAACCATCAGCAGACTGCTGCCCTTGGTTTTATTCAATTTTGTATCAACCAAACTACAATCTACCTGCTATGCCTCCCTGAGTCCTTTTCAGTTCTTGCAGCTACAGGAGACGCATCTAGCTGAATATAAGACCCAGGAACTTGAAGTGGACTATACTCAGCAGCTCCTACTACTGAGAGAGCCATTTTCCTTGATATACACTTTTCTCTTTATATACCTATTTTAGTATCACTGGTTTAGCTTCTCCAGAGACCCCAGCCTAGCAGAAGATGCGCTTTCTTGATGGCCATGAAGTTTTATAAATTTGAGGTAAATAAAGAAATGTGTTTTATGTGGCAATCCTTCTGATGTTTATATATATATACATTACAATTTGACACAATATCTTTTGCTAGAGTAGCTTAATTTTTGCTAGCCAGACTTGTTCCTCCCATCCAAAAACCTCCTTAGGTTTTTACTCTAAATATAATGCCCTTCCCTTAATATCTCAAATATTCTTCCTTCTCCTTGGAATGTCTTCTGCAATCATGGTTTACAATCAACTATTTGTATTTGAAACAACTAGGCTGCAAGGGGAATTTCAGAAAATAATTAGCAAGTGTGGAAAATGTAACATTCTACACAACTGTAAGTTTTTATTGAACCAAGTGAATTTTCTTATTGAAATGTATGATTCTTATCACAAGACTATAGTGGATCCCCTCCAGTCATCTAGTATATGAGAAATCAACCTTCTAGCTCCATTGTTCTAGAAGTTAGACCTTTGGATTCTAGTAAAAAAATCTCTTCTTAGGTCACTGGCATTCTAAATATGGATTCCTAGCATCCTTGTTTCACTAAATCAGAAGTTATTCTCCATTTTATCCTGAATATCTATCCAACTTTTCAAACTTGCATTTCTATACCATCTACCTTGATTAGATTTCCTCATTACATTCTGTTCTCCCCTTATCACTGTAGATCTCTTTGTAGTCAACTCTGTGGGGCCGCGGTCTTTCATTCTATTATTGCTCTATTCATTTTCTCTCTGTTCAGAGAATATCCCCATGAAATGACTTGCACATCTATTAAATATACATAAGGAGCACTCGTGTGGATTCAGCAGAAGTCTCTGTCTCCGGGAAAGGGGTTGCAGATAATTCACATTCATTTGGGGTGTGGATTATTCATCACATTTCCCAGCACACAATGATTTTTAATAAACAATGAATGTATGTCTCATACTTTTAAGCTCAGGGGCTGAGCTTTGCATCAATACAAACGCACAAAATACGACAACAAATTTAAAAACAAAAGAAAAAAACTATTTTCTGCCAGTGACAAAACCGAATCACTTACAGTAACAAATCTCTTATAATTTTATCTGTTCCACTAGCTAGCCAGAAAAGGGACAACAGGAGGGGGAGGAGGGTTGTCTCCCCAAATGCCTGCCTAGGGCCACAATAAAGAGGCTGCAGGGGAATCCAAACGGAGCAGGCACAGACGAGGCCCACCTAGGTGCAGGTGAAGCTAAACCTGGCCATAACCTACGCACACAGGTGTGCCTAAACTCAGCCAATAGGGTCAGCCAGTACCCTCAACCACGCCTCCCAAGCCAAAGACTCTGTTCTCTGTCTTGTAAACTCCGCAAGCTGAGGATGGGAATCCCTTCTGCGTGCAGGCATGCCCTGGCCTTGCTCTCTTGGCCTCTGGGGATTGCCTGGTTCTGCTCCAAGTGGGTTCTCATGTTCCGCTGCGAACTCCCACGCGGTTCCTGCGCGGCCTTGCCCACTTTCCAGAAACAGCGTATACCTTTTGAGACTGTCGTACCTGGAACTTCCCTTTCCCTCATTGAAGTTTGCCCATAAAAGTCACTTGGATTACAAAGTGCTTCTGCCGCGTGCAGTGCGAAGCAAGCACCAAGGTATCCCACCCCAGAAACCTAACATATCTATTAGAACATACTAATAGAACAACATATTTGTTGAATGATGACCATCTAAATTTTAAAATATATATTTTCAGACGATAAATGAAAAAACTATGCTTTGAAGGAACAGTGTGGCTACTACTTTGCCGAATCTTATTCTTTGCTAATAAAACCTTAGCATAATCCAGTCACAGGATGGTATATGAGGTAACAAGTGTAGACATACTCCGAAGATATTTTGCTTTTTGGAAAAAGATTCTCTGGGATGTCAATCAAAGAGAAACAAAGAAACTTTTGA
The DNA here is from genome assembly GCF_000313985.2 of Echinops telfairi. Taxonomy (NCBI): domain Eukaryota; kingdom Metazoa; phylum Chordata; class Mammalia; order Afrosoricida; family Tenrecidae; genus Echinops; species Echinops telfairi. Next base: position 65,600,766 of record NW_022103915.1, read on the forward strand.
TTGTTGTTGTTCAGTGCCATTGAATCCATTCTGACCACATCAACCTTGTGCACAACGGAATGCAGTATCTCCTGGTCCTGCGCCATCCTCACAGTTGTTCCTATGCGTGAGCCCTGTTTAATGAACTAAATTCTTTATTATGCAAATTCTGACAGCACTGCAGATAGTGGTCTATGTTACAAAGTAAATAGGGAGTAGACACACAACCATTCTGATTCTACTATATTTGCAGTGTAATTAAGGGCAAGGGCAACACTATTATATATCGTAAGTGTTAGCACAGAGCCATACACGTAGTTTTCTTATAATTTAGAAGTGAGACTAGATATCCAAAATTTAGATCATAGAATACTTCCTGGAGGTGGTACTTGGGCTGAATTTTTAAAAGCAAGATAAAACTTAAAGATCTTCTGTATGTAATGTAAATAAAGCATTGGGGATTCCTGTCACTCTTGTCTGAAGGACACCTGTATCATTGTGCATGCCACATGGCAGCTCCTACCACATATTTTGGTATAAAGGGTATGGATTAACTAATCAATTCCAGAAGTTATTTATTCATTTAATTTTATTTCAATTATCAAATTTTGAATATGGTTTTTTTATCTGTATCATGTGGCTTGGTTTTACATATGTGGTTTAGAATCCACAAAGTTTCTGTTGTTCTTAGAGTCACATATACAAACAGGCAGCAGTTAGGTTGCCTTTAATAGTAGTTTAGATGTTATTGCATCAACCTAGAGATCAATATGAGAATAATTGCCTTGGAGTGATTTCTTGCTTTGTTATAATTCCAAGTGTAAGGAAAAGAACTAGTTGGTTTCTGTATTAACACTTTAATACATTACAAATTCATTGGATCGGTGACAATGTCTTTCTGTGTTAATCCTTTAATAGTAAAACAGCAATCCTCAGTATAGGATAAATCTGCATCTAAGAAGAGTATTTGGCAAATTCTAGACACAATTTTCTTTATCTTAACTAGGAATCATGCATTCTCATCATGTTGTGAACAGACATCAATGCTAAAATTTCTGCAGTGCACCGAGCAGCTCCTTCCAACAAAGCACGATCCAGCCCCCAACGCTGATAGTGTTGTGAGTTTGAGCAAACCCGCAACAAAGGAGGACAGATTTACTTTCATCAGCTTATTCTTTTAAGAATAAGCTCCCTGCACTTGATTGTTAGCATATAATCTTATTAGCAAAGCCCCATTTACATTGCTTCTATAGACACAAATCAAGTTCATAAAGTATGACATATTTATATTGTATAAGATGAAATGAGCAAGCTTACAACAGGAGAAACTACATGCACGGTGAATGTTAGCTTCCGATAAGAGATGAAGTGAACTTTGATTAAAGATTTAGACTGTAGTACAAAATGATCTTTTTTTTTTTTGCTCCAGAGTCTGTAATATCAGGAGCCTTTGGCAGGCTTTCTAATATCCAGTGATGCTGTGTTGTAAATGAAACTTTGTAAGCATTTATGTGAAGTTAGAGTAAGTAGATAACAGAGAAATATGCACCTTCCTCAGCAGGAATGTTTATGGTGGTAACTCTTTAAAAATGGCAAGTTCTGCACACATAATTATGTCTTATTTGGATTTTAAAGGATCCACATAATACCGGCATTTACAATTTACCTTGTACAGTAAAAATAATTTCTGTAGTTTTAAAATTGGTATTCTGAAAAAAAGAAAAACGGTTTGAAAAGAGACTTAACAACATGGAATGAAAACATATTTTGTTTTATATGAATTACTGTAATCCAAGATTATACAAACATACTGCCATGGAGTCAGTTCTGAGCCCTAGAGCACCCGTAAAAGCGGCAGAAGAGCCCCCGAGGGTTCCCAGGACTTCAGCTCTTTACAGGAGAGGACAGCCTCATCTTTCTCTGTGGACAGCTAGGGTTTGCCCACTGCTGACCTTACAGTTAGCAGCCCAACCCCACGAGGGCTCCTCAATTACCTTAATTAATGTTTGTCAGCAATTATAATAAAACATATTCTGCATATATTTAGAAAGAAGTCATAGAGAAGACATCAATGATAAATGCCCTACGCCTAGTGTGTTTCCATTCCAGTGTATTTAGATTTATAAAGTAAAACATACCATACCTAAAGAGTGAGATGCCAAAACTTTAATGAAAGCTGGTTTACCCTAAGAGAACAACATTTTTCACTAGGTGCATTTCGGTGACTGATTAATTTTATCTAGATTAATCAGTCTCTAGATTAGTTTTATATTGATTCATTCATTCTCTGTGTTGAACTTTTCTTGTTTTTTGGTTGCTCAATCTGAGAAACAATGAGATGTTGTTTTCTTTGCTTTTCTTTTTTAAATACCTTTATTGGGGGCTCTTACATTTCTTATCACAATCCATACATTCATCCAATGTGTCAAGCACATTTGCACATATGCCACCATCATCATTTTCAAAGCACTCTCTTCCCATTTGAGAACCTCATATCAGCTCCCCATTTTTTCTCCCTCCCTCCCCAACCCACCCTCCCTCACGAACCATTGATAAGTGATAGATTATTATTTCCATATTTTGCATCATCCTCCATCACCCCTCACCCATTTTTCCATTATTACTCCCCCCAGGGAGGGGATTCTAGTTTGATTGTTGTGATCAATTCCCCTTTTCTCCCCCCACCCTCCCCTAATCCTCCTTGTATCTCTACTCTCCTTGTTGGCCCTGAGGGGTTTATCTATCCTGGATTCCCTGTGTTGCAGGCTCTTTTCTGTAGCAGTGTGCATGCTCTGGTCTAATCTGATTTGTAAGGTAGAATTTAGGTAATCATAGTGGGGTAAAGGAAGGACCTAAGAACTAGAGGAAAGTTGTGAGTTTTATTGGTGCTATACTGCACCCTGACAGGCTCATCTCTTCCCTGTGACCCCTCTGTGAGGGGGCGTCCATTGTATACAGATGGGAAATTGGGTCTCATCTCCATGCCCCTCCCCCCATTCACTTTGTGTATGGTTTTGTTCTGGGTCTTACATGTTGATCCTATCAACACCTCATGATCACACAGGCTGGTGTATTTCTTCCATGTGGGGTTTGTTGCTTCAGAGGTAGATGGCCGTGTTTTTATCTTCAAGCCTTTAAGATCACAGATGATATATTTTTTGATAGCCAGGCACCATCAGCTTTCTTCACCACATTTGCTTATGCACCCATTTTGTCTTCAATATTTTGTCACGAAAGTGAGCATCACAGAATGCTGGACTGTTAGAACAAAGTGTTCTTGTGTTAAGGGAGTACTTGAGTCAAGGCCCAATGTCCATCTGCAATTTTAATTCTTAAATTCTTAACATATAGATATGAGTACATAGTTTTATTTCATATATATACACACACACACACACACACACATACATACATGCCTGTATTTAGGCCTCTATAAATGTTCTTTGCCTCCTGGTTCTTTCCTCTATTTCCTTTTACTTTCCTCTTGTCCCACCATCATGTTCAGCCTTCATTTGGGTTTCATAATTCCTCACTGCTACATTGTCCTTGATTAAGCCCCACTAGACATCCTACAACCTTCCTTCCATTGATTTTAGTTCACTTGTTGTTCTCTTGTCCCTGGGTTAGTCCACCCCCTCTTCTTTTCTCCCACCTCCCCTTCTCCCATATTCCCTGGAACCATTGGTCCCGTTCTTTTCATCTCCAAATTATTTATCCCACTAATCTAGATAGACATGCAGATATATTAATAAGTGCAAAAATCAAGGAAAAGCCAAATAGAACAATAAAGGAAGTCAAAACCAGCAAAACAATAACAACATCAAAAAACAAACCAACAATAAGAAAAAGAAATCTGAAAAAAATGGAAAAGCCTATAAGTAGTTCAAGGTTTTTATGAGTGTTTTCCAGTCGAGTCTGATGGGGTACCACACCCTGTCTCCCGCATATTTTTGGTATTCCCTGGGGGTTTCATCACTCTGCTCCCCCTGCTGCTCTGCTGCATGCCCGCAGTGCCTCGCCCCAGCGTGATGGGACCAGATCGTGCAATATTCCCACACTGTGTCTCCAGTGCTGTCCCCCACAGTGCCATGGTTCAGTGAGGGACACCGTGTTCCATGGTGGGGCCAGCCCTACGGACCTCACTGTGCATTGTCTGCTCCGATCAGGAACATCCTCCTTGGGGCTGGGTGGGCCAGATGTCCTCTCCTCCCTCTCCTTCTTGTTTCATTTCTCCCATGTGCCCTAATCTGATGTGCCCCTCTCCCAAGCTTTAGCCCTAGTGCTGTCCACTGAAGTGCATTCTTCTGACAGGGGTGGGGCTGTCCACAGAGTTGGGATTGGAGCCAGCCTCACTTCTCTACTGGTTTCCTGGTACATGCCGATATGTTGTATTTACATCTTGGTGCATCAGGTTGAAGCCTGGTCTCTTTCTCTCTCTCCTATAGAGATATAAACAATACCCTCCCCTTGGGTGGGTTAATGCCCTGCTGTCCCCCTACCCATGGGTTTTTTTTTTGGCCTCTCTTTCTTTCCCCCTCTTATTTAGTTGGCTGCCGTATGTATCCCTGGCCCCTGGCATAGTTGCTGGACCTCAACTCAGGGATGTATGTATATAGTAGCTAAAGCATATGGAGATTAAGATTCCTCTATGCCCTGTTTTTTTGGTTTTGTTTTTTAAGCTTACCTCAGTGGACTCATGTTGTACTTGTCCTTTTGTGCTTGCCTTACTTCACTTACCCTGATTTCCTCCAGTTCTTCCCATGCGGAAATGTGCTTCATGCATTCATCGCTGCTTTTTAGGGATGTATAGTACTCCATTGTCTGCATGTATCACAGTTTTTTAATCCATTCATCTGTTGATGGAAATTTGGGTTGTTTCCAACTCCTTGCAATTGTGAACTGTGCTGTGATGAACACTGGGTCACAGATGTCTGGCCATGGTTTATTTCTTGCCTCTTCTGGGTATATGCCCTGTAGGGGGATTGCTGGATCATGTGGTAGCTTAATTTCCATATGCTTTAGATATTGGCAAATCGATTTCCATAATGGGTGTACATACCTACAGGTCCACCAGCAGTGGACGAGCGTTCCTATCTTCCCACAGCCCTTCCAACACTTGCTACTTTCTGATTTTTTGAATTGGGCCATCTTTGAGGGTGTTAGGTGGTATCTCATAGTTGCTTTAGTTTGCATTTCTCTTATGGCTAATGATTGGGAACATTTTCTCAGGGATACTAGTTTATTAATGATGTGCCTTTCTTTCATCTCATTAGCCTATTAATCTTTGTATTTAATAAATTTGAATATTGGTGCACTTAATGAATCGATTTTGTTGACTTGAACTCTATCTTGTAGGTTTTAATTATAAAATACAGCCCAGTGAGGCTATTTCTGGCTTTATGGAATTAAGTGTGTTTGTTTGTGTGTATGTGCGTTTCCCCTGTACTAAAAATAAAACAGAATTTCTGTAAAATAAGAGTTTTATTCAGATACATAAATGTGCAAATTAAGTAGTGCCAAAATGAACGTTCAGAATGTTGCTCGTTGGGCACTGTGGAGTGTGATTCCGGCCTCTATGGTGGTCTGGCCGTATGTAGAATCTTTGTGGCAATGGAGTTTCCTGGTGTGTGGGATAAAGGTCTGCCCAATGAGAGTACATATAAATTGTTACTAAAAACAAATTCACATTCCATGGAAGGACGCCGTTGAATAAAGTCTATCTGCCATTTCAACAGTGGCTCCAATAGTGGAGGAGCTTTCCTAGAGGTGCTTGCAAGGGCTTCCCTGGTTTGTACCTGTGACAGGTTTCACTTTGCATAGTGACTAGTTTGGCTGTACAGTGTAAGTTCTTCCATAAATATTTTCACACAATAGGAGCCACTTTATCAACAATATAGTGACTTAGAGCATCAACTATGTGCCATGTAGGCGTCTATAAGTTTTTCAATAGTGTAAGCTTTTAATTTGGCCATATGCATACATTTAGATTTTTGCCACATTGTACCCCTGTTATTTACATTTGTTTACTTCTGCTCTAGGTACTTGTAATTATTTAGTGGCCAATTAATGTAGTGGAACTCATAATATCAGATAGTTACTTCACCCATTCATATTTAGATCCAGGTTAAGCAGTTTTTTTTCTAGCTGCTCTAGCAACCACATCTGAAAAGTAATTTTCTTTCGCCTCAGAAAAGCCATGGTGAAGGGAAACTGTTTACTTATGGATCTTCTAGCTATTGCTCTCTAACTCTCAGTAAATGACCGAGTGGGGCCGTGCAAATAGGGTGTGTGACAATAGAGTAGAAAGAATTGAAGACTTGGTCCCTGTTGCCATTTCTCTGGGTATAAGGGAACCATCTCAAAAGCCGGGACAGAGAGTTTTCAGTTACCACTAAGAACGTCGAGCCAGCAGTGGGACATGTGCCAGACTGCTGCTTGAAGTAGCAGCGGTCTCCGAGGGTATGGCATAGAGACCGGGACAAAGACCACAGGAACAGGGAGCAATGGAGCAGGGAGTCAGAGGGGCATGTCTGCTGCCTGGCCCATGAAGGCAGAGATCAGGGAACCACATGACTGGGGACCCCAGAGAGACTTGGCTGCTGGCTCAGAAGAGACACTGCTGTGGATCTAAGCCTTTATCTGTAGTACTTTCTGACCCTGATTTGTGGTATTTATGAACTTTCCTAATACTCTCCCACAATCATGAGTATTGCCTATGAGTTCTTTGTGGTTACTGTACTCAAGAGAGAGGTAGAATGCTGGGGGAAGGCTGGTTGTTGTCAGAATTGGGTAAATGGGTGTAGTGAACTTTCTTTACATGGTTCTTCTACCCTTGGCTCTGTAACTCCCATTAAAACATTGGATGGACTATGAAAGTTAGAGCATATATAACTTTAACATATAACATAGGGAATTGTCAATTTTTGTTATTACTCCCCTATATATAAAGATAAGCCTTTTAAGAGAGAGAGAGAGAGAGAGAGAGAGAGAATGAACCTGGGACCATTGCCAGAGCACATTCTAGATCTGTCTGAGGTGGTTTGACTGAGACCGAAGCACTCTGGGCAGGCTTCTTCATCTAGAAAAGCAGATGCAATGGGACTACATGGCTGAGAGTCTGAGGCTTGTAAAGAGACTTGGCTACTGACTGGGGAGAGGTGTTGCTGGGAACCAGTGACTGTATCCTTACTGTTTACTGATCCTGACTTGGAGTAAGTTATTAATTTCCCTAATAAGCTCCAGTTTGTGAGTATTGTCTGTGAGTTCTGGGTAGTCACCGCAACAAATTATTGAACCCAGCATAAAAGTAGAATGCTGTGGAAGGAAGAGTTAGTGTCAAGATAGGTAACAAAGGATGGAATGTGGAAGCAATGTCAGAACCCTGCTTCTTGGCAACAAGAAAGCCTTACGTCAGGTAGGCACTCCCAGGCCATTTAAAGCAGTAAAGAAGGCCGGAGAGTGGGGGCATGCCTGCCCTCTACCTTGTGGAAATTGGCTTTGGGTTAGTGTAAAGCCAGAGGAGGTTCGATGTAACCTCCATACCATTTCCTCATTCGGATTAGTGAGTACAGCACATCCAGTTTAGTAAATTCTATTAGAAGATATAAATAAGACCCCCGGGTAAATAACACAGGACCTGAATTGTGTCAAGGGACTTTTAAAAATATATCTAAGAGCTGTTTAAGAACTTAGCAACTATTTAGTCAAATCTAGACAGCCATGGTGAGGAATTCCGTCATCCGGCATTGGTAAGAGATTTGCAGGATTAAGTAGTTTGCTGTGATCCAGATGAATGTGTGGAAAACATAAATGAAGAATTTCATAAGAAATGAGTCTGCTAATGGAGAGATGCAAAGTGGGAGCAGAATTTAATCATGACTTTACTGTATGTGGAATGAGCACATATCAACCATTTCCATAACAACATCAGCAACAGTTTCCCCTAAATTTGACAGCAGCTGCACCTGCTCTCAAGCAGTGTGGACAAGCTCTGCCTACAGGATCTACTTGATCCAATAAGTCTCTACCGAATTCCATGTGCTGGAGTAAGAAGATAATCCATCTGAGAAGAACTGTACGATTTCTTTTATTAAATAATAATGAAAAGGATTTGGTAGGCTTAAAGCTGGAGGCTTGGCTAGATTGGTTAAGTTCATGAAAGGCTTATATATTTCCAGAAGCTCGTCTTAAAGCTCTAGCCTCGATGATGGTTTATACAAAGTCCTTGAACAATTCAATAAAAGTTTGGAATCTGGTTTTGACCAAAATCACTATGGCACAAGACTTTAAGCTGTTTTCTGGTTTTACTATTGGCAAAGGATGGCTACAATAGGTTTGTTTGTGAGTCTAATTGGGTTCCTTGTGGATTTAAAATGTGGCCTAAATATTTAACGTGAGTTTTAAAAATTTGTAGTTTATCTTTAAAGACGGTGTCCTCCAGAGACAAGCAGTTAATCAGATACATATATTCTTTTTCACAGTTTGAGGAGTTTCTAGAACAAAGTAGCAAATCATTTTTAATAGTTTTATTGAGATTACAGAAAATGGGAATAATTGGATTTGATATGTTTCATCTTTGTCATCAGCTTGCTATATGTTTTGTTGTGTTTGTGTAGCTTATGTTGGATAATTCCATAATTTACCTCAACACTCAAACTCACTGAGGGGATTGTGTAAAACTGGTATGCCCCTAATAGTTCCTGTGGATGGTAATGATGTTCTGAGGGGAAGAAAAAAGTGTTCTTTGCTCAAATAAGTTTGGAAATGCTGAATTGAGCAAAGCAAAAAGGCAGGTTTTCTTTAGTGTCAGCTAACTTAGCGTCTTTAAAATGCTAATGGTTCCTGCAACTGGGTCAGAGAATTTTACTATTCAGTGATTCTCCAATTCATTTTATCAACGTATTGTCATATATTTCTTTTGTTCAAAGTCAAATAAAATAAGCTGGGCCAGTGTTCTCTGGCACACATTTTGGGACAAACTGTTCCAGAAACCTTCTTCATAACGAGTAAGGGATTCATGGGCGGCGAGTTGAACTCTCTCCAGAGCCATTCGGTTTGGGTTCTTGTTTCCAGAGCGAGAAATCTACACCCTTACACTTTCTGGAGCAATTGAATTTCCTTTATTAGCTAAACCACACTCGAGAACTTTTGTCAATCAATGGGAGAAAGGCCAGGCCAACAAAAAGCCTCCACAATTGATTTGAGCTGAATCACTCAAACGTGCCTACGCACGGAGGCTCGACGTCTGCCGTTGGGAGGACGCCTCAAGTGCGACTCCGTACCGGAGGCCAGCAAGGCGGTGGCCAAGGAAGCACGGTCAGCATCCTGATTGATGAGAGGCATTCATGCATTTCAGCGGGTAGCACACCAGGTGGGGTACGGACATTTCCTGTTAAAGTGATCTTGAGGTGGGGAGAGAATATAGATTTATCTGTGTATTCTCATCAACCCCGGTCTCACGTGGTACAGCTGAGACACGAACACAGCAACTGGCTAAAGTGAGAGCACAACTTTATTTTGCTTAGCCAAACAAGGAGGAAGCGAGGACCGGAGTCACCAAGGCAAGTTCCCAAGAAAAGTTTACAGTTGTATATGTTTATACTAGGAAATGAATTGAAGATAGTATGATAAAGCATCAAATTACCTTGGAACGGTCTTGCATGCACATTAAGGCTGACACATGACTTTTGACAAGATAAGGTTTATTGGAGACCTGAATGTGACATCTTCATAGCTCTTTTTGGTTCCTTGACCAGCATGTTTTTGTATGGGGTGCCTGGAAGGATCTCACCCTCCGTTCTGCATCTGTTTGGTTGTGTGTGATCGTTCCTTGTTGTGATGGCATGCTTTCTTGGGAGAAGGCTGGCTTAAAAGAGACAGGCTATCAGAAATTAATGTACAAGTTCATGCTAAGGTATCTATTTCAGCATCCTGGAACAATATGTTATATCTAATGGTAGGCTCCTTTGTCAAACTGGATTTACAACTTAAACCGGGCTTAGCAGGATAGGGAGTGGTCTCAGAGAAATCATTCTCCTGCAAAAACTACTTGCATTAAGCAATGAACTTACCAGCCAGGGACAAACTTTCTGTTTCCAAAAGTGAATACCCAATGGTTCAAGTATGTTGTTAATTTGTGACAGGATAGCTAAGCATAATCAATTGGATTAACACTTAAATGCTAGTTTACAGTGGGAGCCCAAAATCCATTTGGAGCCTCACTTAGATTCAGCTTTTTTTTTTTTTTTTAACATTTTATTAGGGGCTCATACAACTGTTATCCCAATCCATACACACATCAATTGTGTAAAGCGCATTTGTACATCGTTTCTCAAAACATTTTCTCTCCACTTAAACCCCCGACATTAGTTCTTTCTAATTATTGTGCTTGATCTTAGCCTAAAGGCCGAGAAGCAATGAGTTCTTTCTAATTATTGATATAAAACATTTGCCCTGAGGGCAATAATTGTACAAATGCGCTTTACACAACTGAAGTGTATATGGATTGTGATAAGAGTTGTATGAGCCCCTAACAAAGTGATTTAAAAAAAACAAAACAAAAAAAACCCACATTTGCCCTTAAGCAGAGTGTTTGCTGCAACTCCCTCAGCCTTCCCAGGAAGGGACAGCCTAGGTCTCTGGAACTTGTACGGGGGTGCCTTGAGGGAAATTGGTAAACTAGGATCTCATGAGTGTGAGTCAAAGCCTGACCAAGGTGATCTGAGGATTCTGAAAACAATCTTGTAAGCTTCATGGTCCTCTCCTCACTGCTGTAGTCCTGTCTGAAACTGTGATGAATTGCTCTGCCTGCACCAAGATTCGGTGCCCGCTTACTTTGCATTAGTCCCTGTTCTATTTACGTTGCTATGTGACTGTGAATCCATATGGCCTCCCTCGTGGGGATTTGTTGTTGTCGTCGTTGCCCTGTTTAAGAATTAGGACATGTACCTGTTGTTGTGCGCCATTCGTCAGTTTCAATTCACATGGGCAATGCAACGGAACGAAACAACACCCACTTCTGAACCATCCTCACAATTGTTGTTAGGGCTGAATTCACTGTTGCAGACACAGTATCAACTCCTCTTTTCTTAGGCCTTTCTCTTTCCTCTGACCTTCCAGTTTACTAAGTATGATGTCTTCTCCAAGCTCTGGTCTAGCCTAATCTCTGAAGCACATGAGACAAAGTCTTTTTTCCCCCCTTGCTTTCCAGGAGCATGCTGGATGTACTTTTTCTGAGATAGGTCTGCTGATTCTTTTGGCAATCCATGGTATTTTCAATATTCTTCACCAGCACCACAATTCAGATGCATCAATACCTTGGCTTTCCTTATTCAACATCCAACTTTCACATGCATTTGAGGCAATTGAAAATATCATGGCTTGGGTCAGGTGCACCTTTGACCTCAAAGTAGCCTACTTGCTTTTCAGCACTTTAAGGAGTTGAAGCAGCTTTACTGATTGCATCTTTTGATTTCTTGACTGCTGCTACCACAGCAATAACTGTGGATGCAAGCAATAGGAACTCCTTGACAACTTCAATTTTTCTCATTTACCATGTTACCTGTTGATCCAATTGTGAGGATTTGGTATTCTTTATATTGACTTGTAATCAATACTGAAGGCTGCACTTCTTGATTTTGATCAACAAGTACTTTAAGTCCTCAATTACAGCAAGCATGGTTGAGTCATCTGAACAGCGCAGGTTATTAATAAGACTTCCTTCAATCCTGTTGCCCTATTCTTCTTAATATAGTAAAACTTCTCTGCTCATTTGCTCAGTATCCGGGTTGAATAAGTATGATGAGAGCATACAACCCTGACACACACCTTTCCTGATTTCAATGATGCAGCATTCCCTTGATCCATTTGCATAACTGCCTCTTTATCCATGTACAGATTTTGTATGAGCACAATGAATTGTTCTGGACTTTCCATTCTTCTCAAGATATTTATAGTTTGGTATGACCCACACAATCAAATGTCTTTGTATAGTCAATGAAACACAAGTAAGCCTAATTGTGTTTTTGTTTTCAGACAAGATCCATCTGAATTCAGTATGATGTTTCTTGTTCCATGTCCTCTCTAGCATCTCCCTGTCATTGTATTGTTGCGGCCATTTCTGGATGATCTTCAGCAAACCTTTACTTGCATGCCACATCAATGACATTGTTTTATAACTTGAGCATTCTTTTCTTTGGAATGGGTCCAAATATGTCTCATCCAGTGATTTGACGAAGTAGCTGTTTTCCTAATTTCTTGGTGCAGACAAGTGAATGCTTCTAAAATTTTTTGAATAATTTCCATTGTTATTCCATCAATTCCTGAGGTTTTGGTTTTGCTTAATGCTTTCAGAGCAACTTAGATTTCTTTCTTCAGCATCATTGAATCTTGTTCATAGGCTACCCTTTGAAATAGTAAAACGTTGACAAGTTCTTTTTTGGTACAATGACTCTTTGTATTCCTTCCATCATTTTTTTTATGTTTCCTGCATTCTTCAACATTTTGTCCATAAACCGCTTCAATATTGCACCTTGTGGCTTGGTTGTTTTTTTTTTGGGGGGGGTTGAGTTCTTTTAGTTAAGATATATGTTAGGTCTGTTTATGCTTTTGGATAGTCTAACTCTAGGTCTTTTCATATTTTGTTATAATAGTTTGTCTTCTTGAGCTTCCCTTTGAATTTTTCTATTCAGATCTTTGACGTCATCATTTCTTCTATTTGCCTTAGCAGCTCTACAATTAAGCACACGTTTTAGAGGCGCTTCTAGCTCTTT
>NW_022103915.1:65614725-65616189 GCF_000313985.2 Echinops telfairi
GAGGATCAGATATCATAATAACTGTATAAGCATTCCTTGGGTAATTAATGACATGCATTCCTGGGTCTTTAAGAATTTCCATTTGTGGCAGGTCAGATCCCATGGGCCTCTCACAGTGTCCCATGCCAAAGCACACTGTCACCACAAACCATTGCCTGGCTTTACCTGGTAGGCTTAAGGTACTGAAGTGGGTTGCACAGTAAAAAAATAAAGAAAAAAAGAATTTCCAAGTCAGATGCAACAGGCACATATAGTTTTCATTTAATGCAAGAAGAGGTTCAAAGCCTTCTCATTGATTGAAAAAGTGCACATGCAGCAAGTACAAGTGATTGTGATGAAGAATTTGCTGTGAGTTGAGGTTGGTTCAATTAGTTTTAAGTCAGGGCAAAAGTACATGGCATTGAAGCAAGAATTCAAAGATGGTGGTATCGCCCTCAAAGATGGCACTGACTACAGAGCCTGTATAGATTAGCTATGTGCAGCTCTGTATAGTCTTGCTATTAATCCAATCTCACTCATCAGCTTCCTGAAAATCTGCTATTATAGGTCTTCAATCCACAGTATTTCCCATTATGGTCACTATGGTGAATGACTCACATTGAAAAATATTCTAGTCTGTTCCTATTTTACTTCATCCCTGACAGAACTGGTTTGAAGAATTGCACTGAAGGATGAATAGGGCTGTCCCTAAATTGGAAGTTCATTAACTAAAGGCTGTCTAGGCCCAAATACAGAACACACTACATTCAAAATAGAGCTGCATGTAGTGGGATTTTTTTCCATGTGGTGAATAGTAAAATACACACTCTTGTCTACTAGCCAGTGGTCAATATTGTATTTGATAAAGTGTCGATGAAATCACCAACCCAGCACTACTTGTTGTGCAAATGCAGGCTTGTCTTTATTTATCTCTCTAACTGCACATTTTTATGGTCCTGCAATTTGTGTTATTTGTAGTGTAACTCTAAAGATAAGTAATATGTCTTAAGTAAGTTAAAATCTAATATTCCAGAAAAATTAATCTATGGATATATACATAACCCAGGCCAGACTGTGTTAAATGCCTGAAGAGATAAAATGCTTTGGAAATACAAAGAGAATATTGAGAGAAATTGATTCCACCATTGATAATATCGTATGCCTCTGGGTCTCACAGCTAAACACAAACTTTAGCTGAGGCTGATATATGTTTATAGTTAGCTACTGTTATATTTATTACTAATGATAAGTTTTATGAATATAAAAATGTAGCAATGTTAAGAATAAATTTTATTATTATGAGTTAAAAAATAAGAACAAAGAAGACGAATAATCTCCATTAATCATTGGAATTTGAACTAATACTTTTGTTTTACTGCTTTAAGCTTAGAAGAAACTAAAGAAAATAAAATTGTATTGTAGCTCAATTGGGAACATAATTTATTGCAATTACAAACATACAGCATATGTATAATTTTCTCTTAA
>NW_022103915.1:65617461-65645762 GCF_000313985.2 Echinops telfairi
ATGTTTTGAGAAACGATGTACAAATGCGCTTTACACAATTGATGTGTGTATGGATTGGGATAACAGTTGTATGAGCCCCTAATAAAATGCTAAATAAATAAATAAATAAATAAAAGAGATGCTTGCACCCCCAAGAATAAATAAGTAAATAAATAATTTTACTAAAGTGACATTTCAGAAATTCAATCTGGATTCAAAAAAACTGGAAATTAGAGGTGTTATTGATGATATCAGATACATCTTGGCATTTGACTGAGTCATACTAAATTATGGATAACTTTGTGCACATTGAGTATTCCAGAATACTTGATTGTTCCCATGAGGAGGTGCACTTAGACCAGGAGGTAGTCATTTGAATAGAACAAGGGAAAATTATATCACTTAAATAAGGAAATATGTGCATCAGGGTGCATCCTTTCAATGTGTTTATTCAATCAATATGCTGGGCAAATAATCCAAGAATTTTGAATATATGAAAAATGATGCATCAGGATTGGAGGAAAACTTTTAAACAGCTTACAAGGGGCAGATACCATAACTTTGCTTTGCACAAGGTTTTCAGCAGCTCCTTCCTCCAAAGTGGGGAGCCAAGTCCTTCTTTGTAGTCTGTTCTTAGTCTGGAAGCTCTGCTGAAACCAGTTCATTTTGAGTGACCCTGCTGGCATTTGAAATACCAGTGCTCTATCTTCCTGCATCACCGCAACGCACAAACAACCACAGTACAACAAACTGACAGACAGATGATGGGTCTGACCCAAGTCATGGTAAATTCCATTGCCTACTCAGCATGTGAAAGTTGGGCATTGAATAAGGAAGATAGAGGAATAGATGCATGAAAGTACCATGGATTGCTAAAAGGACATACTGATCTATATTGTAAAGAAGTAAGACCAGAATGTTCCTTTGAGACATGGATGGCAAGACGTCGTCTTACATATTTTGGACATAATATCAGGAGAGACCAGTCCCTGGAGAAGGACATCATGCTTGGTAAAGTGGAGGGGTGGCAAAATAGAGGAAGATCCTTGACGAGATGGATGGACACAGTGGCTTCATCAATGAGCTCAGGCACAGGAACAATTGTGAGGATAGGTCAGAATCATTCAGTATTTTGGTTGTGCATAAGTTTGCTATGGGTCAGAGTCTCACACCTAATAACAACAACATTACCTTACTTGGTGAAAGTGAAGGGGACTTGAAACACAGATGAAGATTAAAGACAATCGCTTTCCGTATAAATTAAAGTTCAACATAGGAAAACAAAAATCCTCACAACTAGAAAAATAATCAAAATCATTCTAAACAGAGAAAGGATCGAAGTTGTCAAGGATTTCATTTCATTGGACCATAAAACAATGCCTACTGAAATAGCAGTCAGCCAGCCCTTGGTGGCCCAGGCGAGGTGCTATAGATTTCTAGGACTTTGGACTGTTTTTTAAGGGACACAATATCCTTCATAGGTCACAGCGGATTTGAAGTGGAGACCCTACTAAGTGAACTAGGCTTTACTTTAAACTTAACCTGTAACCCTTGGACTTAACACTGAAACTCAACTTGAAAGTATTAAGAGTGAAGAGGTGGAGTTTACTCTGTTAATTGTGTCACAGCTTGTTTGGAGGGTAACAGAGACAAATGGCTCTCTGAAGTCTGGTCACACACATACACTCTGCTTCACCTTCCTGTTGATGAGCCACATCGAGCTAAGCTGATGGCAGCCAGGGCCCTGGAGATGCGCTCACCACCATTGGATCTATAAATCTTCGCACCCACCACTTGTAATCTTCCTCCATTCTGTGGCTTCGTGAATCTGATGCAGGATTTATGGACTTATGAACTTGAGTTAGTCTTGGACTTATGAACTTGAGTTAGACTGGGCTGGGATGTTTTCTTGATATACAATTACTTCTTGATATAAAACTTTCTCTTACTCATATATGAGTGCCCCTGGATTTGTTTCTCTAGTCAAAGGGTCTAGCCCAACTGCCCATTGTGAGAAATAGATACCTACTATTTTAAGGTAGCAAAGAATTAGCAGATGTTGAACTTTAGTTCAGATCTCTTGCCTTGCAAGTGCTCAATGTATTGTGGCCCAGAACTACCATATACTTATTATTTTAATGCCCTTTGTTCTTTATTCTGAGTTATATTGCTCTAATAGGTGTGGTTCTGCCATTGTCAATGATTATTATTGAAAGTTTGCCCTACCAGCAAACCCCATTGTTTGTGTAGTGTCCAGTCACTGAAGAATTTAATCTGTACAAGTCAATAATTCATGTTTTGTGGTTCAAAGATGATCTATACTCTTATAATTTCCAATTTTTCTTCAGTGTTTTAAATTCTGTATCATTGGCTAATTTAATGACAATATCAATAGAATTACCTTATGACCTAAGGGGATGATAAATAATATGCTCTAACATAAAATGACAATGATGTCACTAAGGTGAACCAGAGACATGTACAAACCATGGATATATTTATGGATTTGAGGCTTACATTTAGCCTAAGAACAATTAGTTCTTATTACATGATCCTGCTTGATGCTAACTCTCATGATGTGATCACTGAAGATATAGTTACTATAGTGTAGTGAAAAAACTAGCTGGTGCCCATCTACCAGAAGGAAAAGCCTCTGGTGTCTTAAAAGCTTGTTTTCAAACCTGAAGCCATCTAAGTGAGGCTGAGTCCACAGAGAAGAAGTGCACCACCCTCTGTGTCCAAGGATTGTAATAATAAAACCTAAATCAGAAGGCAGGAAAGGTATCAAAGTTTAAATTGTGAACACTTGCTCTGCTGAAGGCCACTGATGACAGTGGTAGCCCAAAAGCCCTTAGCACAGTCCACAGACATGGATTTAGCCTCTGATGAATTCCCTCTAAAGTAGCTGAGGGATGTAAATAGTTTTGTTATTAGAGGCCATTATAAATTTGATTATGGAAGAAGTTGTTAGGATAATTGTAATCTTATCATTTGAAACCCCTTTTGGCACATTTTCAGGTTTTTTGGTTCCTTAAAAAAAGTGAAGGGGAAATACACATGGATTAGCCTCTAGTAAATCTCCTCTGAATATAGACCAGGGATGTGAACAACCCTGCTATCATTCAGAATGTGTTAGGAAGTGAATTATTACAAATGCAGTTATGTTAAAATTTAACACCTTACCGTTTGATCTCCCCTTTGACCAATTTTAATTTGTTATAGTTTTTAATATCTTCTGCTTTCTTTTCATTTGAGGTTTTCATGATTTACTTTGTTATTGTTGTTAAGTTTTTAAAAAATGTGTTCCATATGTGAAATCGAGAACAGGTCAATCTACAGAGACAGTAACTGCATGAATGGTTTCTCAGGGGAATGGCAGGAGAGTTTGGTGGGGGGGGAAGGAGAGCTAAAAATGATGAGGGAAAGAATAAAGAAATGTTCTAAAAATGATTGTGGTGGTGATTGTACAACACTTCTTAATATTATTGAATTTATGAATTATAAGTCAATAATACAGTTTTAAAAGACCAAAATAAGTAAATACATGAATAAGGCCAAATAAGCAGAAGAAACCAGAAGGAATATTGCACTGGTCAAATCTACTGGATAAGGCTTCTTGTATTGGTCAAATCTGCTGTGTAAGGGTTCTTTAAATTGTGAAGAAGGCAAAAATGTCACTTTGAGGATTGAGTTGTACATGACAGACGCCATACCATTTTCAACTGCGTGCAAAACCTAGACAATGAGTGAAGACAGAAAATGAAACCATGGATTTGAATTATGGTAGTGATGAAAATTTGAAACATACCACGGACTTCCAGAAGAATGACCAAATATGTCTTGGAAGAAGTACAGCCAGAATATCCCCTAGAAGTGAGGATGTTAAGAATTCTTCTCATATACAATAGACATTTTATGAGCTGCGACCAGTTCTTGCAGAAGGAAACCATGCTTGGTAAAGTACTAAGTCAGCAAAAAAGAGGAAGCCCTTCAACGAGATGGCTTGGTGGCGGGACTATGATATTATAAAGGGCTCAAACATAGCAACAAGTGTGAAGATTGGGCAGGACCAGGCAGTCTTTTATTCTGTATTTACCTTTACTACTTAGGAATTGAAAACCACACAGTGACACTTAACAATAACTACAGCAAAACAGTGTAAGCTAAAAACATTTTTTTACAGTACATACTTGAGTATAAGCCGAGTTTTTCAGCACATTTTTAATGGCGTTTTGTGGTAAAATTAGGTGCCTCAGTGGATATCCAGGTCAGCTTATACTGAAGTAAATATGGTAATTATTTCTTTATACTTTACCTGTTCTTCCTATGGAACTGACATACGGCAGTATGAAAAACAAAACAAGAAAACCCAACTTTTATGTTAATTTAAAATGTAATGTTAATCAGCTCACTTATAACAACACTCATTTAAATATTGCTTAGTTAGTCTCTTTGAGCTTTAGATATTTAATATTGATTTGTAGTTAACAAGTATTTGAGCCATACTGGCATTATGCTGAAAGTTTTGTCAGTTCTTGGCTGATGGCTACTTTTTTGGCATTGACTTTGTATTGTTCTGCACACAATATATTTTTTTACCCACTCTACTGTATTATAGTGATGAGGTGAGTTGGGGAGGGTTAGGAATTTATTAACAAAATCTTAAACAAAACCTGTGGATTCATTTAAATTCAAAAATCTTTAAATACAAAAAACCTTAAAATTCAGAAATCTTTTGTCTCTATTTGAAAGCTGGCTGGCAGGTGCAGTGAAAGCATGTTAGTCTGGGTAGACCAGAGAAACAAATTCATAGAAACTCATGTGTATAAGAAAGAGCTTTATATAACAAGTAATTATACATTAAGAAAACCTCCCAGCCCAGTCCAGATCAATTCCATAAGTCTGAAATTAGCCCATATGTCTGATACCAACCTATAAAGTCCTCTTCAAACTCATAAAACACATGCAACAACACCGAATGCAGGAAGATCACATGACAGTGGGTGAGAAGTCTTGTGGATCCTATGGTGGTGTAAGCATCTCCAAACTGGCAGAAGTCTCCACGTGGCTTCTCCAGTTCCCAGAGCACAGGGGTCTATCAGTGTAGTGCTGTGTGTCTTGTCAGTGGAGCGTCTCTCAGGGAGTGAGTCAAAGGAGAGCGTCTCCCACCTCCAAGGAGGAAATACCACAGTTCCCAGAATCTTCAGGAGAAGGCCATGCCCACCAAGAGGCCTCATTAGCTATGACTCAATTGACACACTAGACTCCACCCTTTCACTCTTAATCCTCTCAAGTCCCAAATTGACACCAGATATGTAACTACCACAGAAAGTGTCTTTTTAGTAGAGGGGAAAGAACTGAATATTGGTCACTTGACTCAAATTTTCTTTGAATGTGCAGCTGCATTTAAATCAGCCTCCTAGTATATTTTAAGTGCTTCGTGAACAAAGTTCTAAGTTAAATTAAATGTACAGATGGACTAGGGAAAAGTGAAATATGCTATAAAAGTACCCAAGCTAACTCAGAAACCAGTCTGCCATACCAACAAATATAGGACTTAAGCCAAAAGTCCTGCCTCTGTGTGTTGAGTAACTATTTATTGCAGAACTCTGTTCAGGAAACTGTGAGAGGCCCTGGACTAATATAGGTAGTAATCATTCCAAACCATATTCACCTAAATGGATCAAGTAAGTTACAATATAATTATTTTTGTGTTATTTGCTTCAAACATAGTGAATGTGAACATATGTAAATTTACACTATAAATATATTGTATATACCAGTGGTTCTCAACCTTTCTAATGGCACGACCCTTTAATACAGTTCCTCATGTTGTGGTGACCCCCAACCATAAAATTATTTTCATTGCTACTTCATAACTGTAATTTTGCTACTGTTATGAGTCGTAATGTAAATATCTGATATGCAGGATATATTTTCATTGTTACAAAATGAACATGATTAAAGCATAGTGCTAAATCACAATCACAATATGTAATTATATTGTAAAATCTTTATTTCTAATTACAAATAGATGAAAATGTGTCTTGAAGCATGGTGTACATGCTAGTTACTCATTCAGTGGGCATATCTGCCTGGAGATGGATGGAAGAGTGGTGTCTCGGTCCCTAAGACCATTTGAAATATGCGTTTTCCGATGCTCTTAGGCCACCCATGTGAAAGGGTCGCTCGACCCCCAAAGGGGTTGCGACCCACGTGCTGAGAACTGCTGGTATATACACAAATGCTGTACAAACAAGAAGCAATTAAAATTAGGATGGTTTTATTTAAACTCTATAACACCAAGTCACATTTTTCCTTCCTACTCACTTCCTCCAAATATATATATTTAAATTAAAACTAGAAGCTGATAAATATATATTAAGCAATCATCTGAAAGAAATATTAAATGATTTAAACACAGTCACCTGAAAAAAAGAATGTCTGTGTATTATGTGCATATATTTATATGCATGTCCATATATATGTATGTTTGTGTGCTTGTTTTCGTTCATGTTTGCATGTATTTGTTGTGTGTTACTTCAAGGGTTAACTACTGCTTTTAGTGAATATTATAAACACAAGTATCTGCTAGCCATAATGTATATTCAAAATACCCAAGGCTACATGAACAGCTGATAAAACCTGTGTATGCTGGTATATCCACTAACTGATTCTTATATTATCTTTAAACCCTGATGAGGTTGATACTCTGGTTTCCAGTGGCTCTTGATGGATAATGCTTTTTTTTCAGAATGACTTGCGTAAGTAACAGAAACGTTTCATAAAAGTCACTTGGTAGGCATGACTCGAATTCGACCTTGCAAGTCTGGCTAGACCAGAGGAGGTACACTGGTACAGATAGGAACTGAAAATACAGGGAATCCAGGGCAGATGAGCCCTTCAGGACCAGTGGTGTGAGTGGCGAAACAGGGAGGGTAGAGGGAGAGTGGGTAGGAAAGAGGGAACTGATTACAAGGAACTATATGTGACCTCCTCCCTGGGGGACGGACAACAGAAAAGTGGGTGAAGGGAGACGTCGGACAGGGCAAGATATGACAAAATAACAATTATAAACTATCAAGGGCTCATGAGGGAAGGGGAGCGGGGAGGGAGGGGAAAAATGAGGACCTCATGCCGGGTGGTTAAGTGGAGAGAAAATGTTTTGAGAATGATGAGGGCAATGAATGTACAAACGCGCTTTACACAATTGATGTGTGTATGGATTGTGATAAGAGTTGTATGAGCCCCTAATAAAATGATTAAAAAAAAAAGAAAGTAAAAAAATAAATAAATAAATAAATAAAACCAAGGGCTCAAGTTAAAAGCAAATGTTTTGAGAATTATGATGGCAACAAATGTACAAATATGCTTGACACAATGAATGTATATATGGATTGTGATGAGTTGTACGAGCCCCTAATAAAATGATTAAAAAAAAAAAGTCAGTTGGCAGGCATCACCGAAAATAAGTTTAAGAATTTATTATTAAACTTTTAAAGCTTTTTATTATTTTTTTATTTTCTAAGATTTTTATTATTAAACTATTATTAAGCTTTTTCCTGTCATACTTTGGGTACCTATGAGTCAAAAACAAGTGGAAGGCACCTAACAGTAGTAACATGTTACTGGCATTGAGATCATTATTGGAAATTTTATACTGATAAAGTTTTACTTTGCTTAGGACTTATATCAAATTTTAACTGCTAACACTTGTCTCAGAAACCCCAGTGTTACAGTGATTACATGTTGGGCTGCTAACTGCAAGGCCAGCAGTTCAAAACCATTCACCACGCTTAGGACAAAAGACCAGATTTCTACTCCCACAGAAGAGTCTGGAAAACCCAGAGAGGGAAAACCCAGAGAACTGCCAATGAGGACGTTCTACCCCGCCCTACAGGGCTTCTATGAGTCACAAAAAAGTCAAATTAAACTCAGTGGCAAGGAGGTTATTCATTCATTCATTTTCATTCATTCATTTATAACCCTTGTCTCAGTTCCAGCACTTGACTCAGAAAAGTGGTCAGGTGTCTTTCATTTGGATCTGACTCACTGTGAAGAGGTTGCTCTGTTAAACTCATGACCTGCTCTTGGGCACAAGATGAGCCTACCTGTTCCTGTAATGATGATAAGCCTCCGGAACCCTACATGGGGCTGCTATGAGTTAGAATCTACTCCATGACTGTGTGCTTGCTTTTTCTTTGGGCTTTTTATGTGGGTGATGGATGTGGTAGCATACCAGGAAATACTAAGAATAACAGAATTTGATGAGTTCTTAGATAGATTTAAGAACAGATATAAACAGTTATGGCTGCGTATGAAATGCTGGATTAGGATGAAGGTGAGAGTAAGCGCTGAGGCACAAAAGCATGGATCGTATTTATGTTGGACCCTCCTATGCCAGACAAAGAAAAGTCTACAATTTGACAGGCACTACAGACGATGCGCGATGTGCAGCCTGCTTCTGTAAATGTGTACAGCCTTGAAAACCCTCTGTGGCAATTCCACCACGAGCCACACCTCCAGAGCATTTTTTTCTCCTATTCCTGCTAAGTGCCACGTTTGTATTTTAAAATAATGACTGAAGCTTGTTACAAATTATCAAGGACTTTGAAGGGTAAGAATAATTTAATGAAGTTGAATTTTATTAAAGTTGCTACAAGGAAAACGGATATATTTGTATCTTAGGTAGAGAGTATCCCTGGAGTAAGGGACCGATACCCCATATTTCTAGTACTTTTAAATTGGCTGCAGTTGATGCTGCCAAGAGCCACAGGCCTGTGCAACCTATTTGTTAAGGTGTCAAGTCTTTGGACAAAAGTTTTTAACCTAGAGAAGAGTTTTTGTATGTTTGTATATTTCAAACTGTAACAAAGAACACTGAGCTAAACCTTCATAAAGGCTTTTTTTTATTAACTTTTTTTAATCAATTGAGAACATTTGAAATAAATTATTTTGTGCAAAATAAAGGTTGAATTATCAAGTAACCGTATAAGTAAGTATACATTTTCTTATTTGCTTTGGCTCCTCTCCAACTTCTCTTCTTGGGGCAAATCTCTTGAATCACTGGGTGGCCTTTCATTGCCACAATGCAGAGCTTCTCTGAACAACTCAAGGAAAGAGCGACAAAATGGCCTTGTGCTCTAATAATTCTGAAATTAGATTTAAATAAATGAGAAATGATTACTTTAGAAAAATAAATTTAAAATATTAAAATTACTCAGCCCTGAGCCATCAGAGAATTCTTCTGTAACTGCTGGGAAGAATCTTCCACTTTACCTATCTTTGGCATGTATATTTTAAAATGAATTTGCATTCAGCAAAAGCTAGGGATTTTACAGATGACTGATGCCTGTGAAAATGAGATTTCTCCCTTGAACTTGCTTTAATTAAAATGCTGTAAGTAAGGAAACATTCTAATGTGCCAATATCCATATTTGGTTAGTGCTGGCTTTCTAGAAAAGTGGCTTTACTTTGCATTTCAAAAAGCTCTGTTGCACTGGCTCTGCACTGTTTATGCACTGGATATTTAACACTCCAGGTGATTTGTTATTGAGTAACGTTGCATAAATGATGGTTAAAATAAGAGAATTCTACTTATTGCATTCTCTTTTCCTGTTTTTGCTTTTTTGGAACCTAATCTGCCCATATTGTTTTTGATATGCTATTAAGTATTTATTTAAATTTGTAATGATGAACATATAGTCAATTCAAAGCAAAAACAATCTGATTGGTAGACCCAGAAAGAGCCACATTTGCAAAGACTCTTTATCTTAATTTCAAATAATCAGAACTTTGAGAAGGGCATGGCTCTTTACACAGGGTGACAGGGAGGACTTCTCTACAGGAAACTGGCTGTGTAGTTTCAGATTGCAGAAAAGTGCAATAACTAGGTTGATCAAGATCGTTTAACAATAACTGGAAGAGGATATTTTAACTTCTCCAAGTAAAAGCTATACTTATTTTTTTTCTCCATTCAATTAAATTAGACTTTTTATCCACTCATCCCAAATAATTTTTAAAGTGGCAACTTACTTACACTTCCCCAGATTAGAAAATAAATAGAAAACATGTATGATTATGTATAATTCCACGTGAGTTCAATTTAATTTTTTTTGCAGTGATCTGAGAGATATTTCCATTGCATACCCATTCACATTTTCTCTAATGGCTAATGCATCTGTTTCTTAGAACTGATGTACAAATTACTGCAAACTGGTTGGATTCAAGCAACAGAAATGTATCCTCCCACAATTCTAGAGGCTGGAAGCTTGAAATCAAATTGCTGACAGGGCTCTGCTATTTCTAAAGACTATACGGGAGCAACTAGTATTTCATGACTCTCTCTTAGATCTTGGTACTGCTGGGTATCCTTGGCTTGTGGACACATCAGTACTCTCATCCTTAGAGGCTCTTCTTTGTGGATCTGTTTCTGTTTCCAAATCATCTTCTTATGAGGGGACTTGTCCTATTAGATGAAGGCCTTGACTAATTGAATATGACATTATTTTAACTAGAGTACATCTGCAAAACCTGTTTTTCAATAAGGTAGAACTTATAGGTATCCGAGATTAATATTTATTTACAGTTTTGAGTGGCACAGTGGTTATGCATTTGGCTCTAAACCCCAAAGTCAGCCGTTTGGTTCTAGCTTGTTCTATAGATTTGCTTTGATTTGGCAATGAATCAATGACCGTGAGTTTGTGTGGTCTTTTGTTTGTTTGTTTTGGGGGTACAAGCCCATCCACAAAAGCACTAATGTTCACAAGCTATGTAGTAGGAAAGAAATAAATTATCAAAATGGGTGCCATAAGACATTCTGAATCTTGCTCTTGATTGTAGAATGCAAATGGAAAGAAAATGAAGCAAAATATATGAACAAAAATATCAAAGGCTTGCTCAAGAATAAAAAATAAAATATTGTACTCCAATGTGCAGGGACCTGCAGTAAGAAAACCAACGGAAGAAGCATGTTCAGCATATTTCAAGCTGAAAGAACTGAAGACAAATCCAAATATTATGCTATAGGGAAAAGATAGAATGATGCAGGAAGCACCAAAGGCAATGGAAGGAATCCCCAGAGTCACTGTACTAAAAAGAACTAGTTAACATTTAACCATTTCAAGAGTTAGCATATGATCCATAACAGATGGCACCGAAGGCACATCCAAGCAACACTGAAAGCATTAGCCAAAAATAATGCTCCAGGACTGAAGGAATACAGAGTGAAATGTTTCAACAAGTTAAGCACTCTCATTTTATTACAATCAATTCGGAATAATTATCTGGTCAATTCATCTAAAAGATTCATATGTGTAACCATGCCAAAGAAATGTTACCCAGAAAAGTAATTAACATTATCATCAATATCACGTGCAAGTAAAATTTTGCTAAGGTAATTCTACATTGCAGCACTTTATTTAAAGGATGGTGCCACAAATTCAAGGCAGATTCAGAAAAGGACATGGAACAAAGGTTGATATCAGGTGGTTCTTGACAGAATGCAGAGAATTCCAGAACACACACACACACATGCACACACCCCCCAAATAACATTATATTAATAAAAAAATTTATACCAATAAACATCTCAGCCAAGTCCAACTCAAGTCCAAGGATCGGGTGCCAGCTAGACACCCTTCCATAGGCATGCAGCTGCCAGTCAATGAAGCCCAGAGGTGACGTTGGAATCAGGGACACCATAGACAGTGGTGCAGGGTCCATGGATTCAAGGTCAGCACTAACGTGGCAGTGCGCTACAGCTTTCAGGGTCAACAGCCTTTCTGGCTACCAACCTTAGAGCCAGACATTGAATCCAGGCAGGCAGGAAGGTGAAGAAGGACAAGGAAAGAAGGAAGATGTTCCATGACGTGTCTATGAAAAGCTACACCCCAAGAAGAAGTCATTGGACTTATGTCTGGATTTAGAGGCTGGACTCCACCAACATGTTCACACCGGAGCATCAAGCAGGCATAAAATGTAGCCATCTGATATATTTACTTGTGTTTTATTGACTATACAAAGACATTTGACTATGGGTCATAACAAATAATGAATAGCATTGAGAACAATGGAGATTCAAAACACTTAATTGTGTTCACGCAGAACCTGTACATGAACCAAGGGGCAGTGTATAAAAAAAACAACAAGGGAACACTGAATGAATGAAAATCAGGAAACGTGTGTGTCAGGTTGATAGCCTTTCATCATTCTAATTCAAATGTATGCTGAGGAAATAATCAGAGAAGCTGAACTACATGAAGGAGTAAGAAAGGACTGAAGGATGTTTCTTTACACTCTCCCACATGCAGATGTGTTCTGTGTCATGCATTCGGAAAGCAAAAAGGACACTATAGCTGATGATGGATTGGTCTCAATATAAAGAAAACAAAAATCCACATTACCAAACCAATAGACAATATCCTTATAAACAACAAAAATGATTGACATTGAAAAGGATTTTTCTCTTGTTTGGATCTACAATCAATGCTCGTGAAAGCACCAGTCAAGGAATCAAAGGACACATTGCGTTGGGCAAATTTGCTGCACAAGAAATCTTTAGTGTTCAAGAACAAGGATGTCACTTTGAGCGTTAAGGTGAGCCTAACTCAAGCCACAGTCTTTTCAGTTGCCTGATAGGCATGTAAAAGTTGGACATTGGATAAGGAAGCCCAAAGAAGAATGGATGCATTTGAATTATAGTACTGGTGAAGAATATTGAAAGTCCTATGGATTTTTAAAAAAACCAAATTATTTTATAAGAAGTACATCTAGAATGTTCCTTAGATGTGAGAGTGGGGAGACTTTGTCATGCACTTTGAACCTGTTATCAGAAATTACCCGCTTCTGGAAAAGGACACCATGCTTGCTGAAGGAAAAGGACAGTGAAAAAGAGGAAGACCTTTGATGAGTTGGAATGCTACAACGGCTGCAACAATGGTTTCCACATACCAAGAATTGGGAGAAGAGTGTAGTAGTAGGCTTGTTGTTGTTGATGTTGTTGCAAACTATGAGTTGGAACAGACTTGATGGTACCTAACAACAACTACACAAATCATGTGTGTGTTTGTGTGTTTGGTACAGTGTATTCGCTTAATCTTTGGTGCAGTGGACAGTGTTTTATCCCTAAATTCCTTCAATGTTGTATCTTGAGGTTTGAATTTCTTTTCAGTCCTTTAGCTTGGAATTGCGGAGTGTCTTTTACCCCTTGACTTCCTAAAAGCTAGATTTTCAAAGTTTACTAGTTTACAAAGTTAAATCATAAACAGAATTAGAAAAATATATACTGATAAGATTTGGTATGATAGCAGAATAACAAATAGATGAGAAAGAGATTGACACGTTTGTTTTTGAAATAAAAGAAAATTATATGTACTTATTTATAATTGTTTATTCATGATGGAAAATAAAGGCAAAAATATCCCAAGACATCTTCTATGTTTCAAAGACTCTGCTCTTAATCCTACTTAAGAATTTATTTATATGAAATTACTCACAAATAAATATAAAAGTATTGAGGAAATTAATGCACAGCATGTTTTGCAATTTAAGCTTTTACTGAAAAAGAAAAATATATATTCAAAATAATGGATAAAACTCAAATAATTGTCTACAAACCAGCAATGGCTATTATTATTTAAAATCATTTTATTTTAGAGCAATGTTAGTTTGTTAAATAAATTTAAATATTTCATCTTTAGTTATAAAAGAAGAAGAATGTAGTAGTGTTCTAATTATAAACATTTTGGAAAATATGAGTAGAACAAAAACACAACATATCACAAAACCTAACACCTATAATTATATGTTAGAATGTAACCCAGAAAACAACCAGCCATTGTCCTAAAGTCAATTTTTACTCATAAATACCATATGTAGGGGTTTGGATTCTGAAAACCTTTCCCGGAAGAGACAGTCTAATTTTTCTCCTATGGAATGACTGGTGGTTTGAACTGACAGTTTTGTTGTTAGCAGCTGTTTAGAATTCCTTTTAAAATGGATATTTCTAGTTTATTGTGTCTCTGCATATGTGCATGAGATTTATGTGTGTTAGAAAGAGATTTGGAGATATAAACTTGTTATCATGAATGCCAGTAGAAATGATGACAATATCTTATCTCTAGAAACAAAGAAAAGAAGGGATCACAATATTAGAAGTTTAACAAGTCTGTCTTGTGTATGACGTATATGGGATAAAATTAATAAAGAATGCTCAAGAATAATTGAAATTTCTACTGACTTAAAAAAAAGTATGCTCTCAAGGAAGCAATCACCACCTAGCTTGTGGTATTTGGTTACATAAACAGCAGAGCTAGATAACGAGTGCAGCCATAGTTTTATTTTTATTTATTCCTTAACAATGTGAATTGGTGGAATTAAGTTGCAGCTGTAAATGTATAATTACTGAAAGTAGCTGAAAATATATGGAAGCTTAATTATTTCTGCTGTGCAAGCAAATGTTTCAAGGCTGCATGGTTGCTTTTGCTTTGCTAAGATGTTTAGTAAAATTGAGAGTAGAGTTCAGGCATACAAGTGTCTGTCTCCATTACCCAGTAAGGTACAAAGTTAGGAAGAGTGTGGTTGTCAGGATAGCAATTCCAAAGGGAATTTTACACGGAAGCTGTTTTCTTTTTCACCTTTTAGTTAGTAAAATTATACCCTGTACTAGGAAGGAGCAGAGCCATTGTCAATTGGCCATATGGTACATTGACTTCAGCAAAAAAACCCCAACAGAAACAGCCTTAGGCTAAAATAATAGATAAATACTGTGCATATTCCTTCTGGTTTAAATTGAGTTTATGTCATTATCTTTCTATATATCACTAAGACATAAGAGAAAAGGATGTATTCTACATTGACTCTACTTGTTTAAGTACCAATATGATGTCATGATTATTTCAGTATAAAAAAATGAGCTAGGTTAAAAGTATATATAATTTATCTTTTTAAGATCATTTTATTGTGGGTTCTTATAACTTGTGTTACAATCCATGCATCAATTGTATCAGACATATTAGTACATAGATTGCCATCTTTATTTTCTACTTTTTATTGAGCCCTTAGGATCAGCTCCTCTCCCCCCCTCCCACCATGGCTTCTTGATAGTTTACAGATTGTTATTATTTTCATAGTTCACATCGACCACTGTCTCCCTTCCCCTCTGGTTTCTGTGGTCCTTCCCCCTGGAGGGGTGTATTTCGCTATGTGCCATTCCTTTAGAAGGGTACCCCCTTTCTCTCCACCTCTCCCTGCTTCCCCCTACCCTTTTGGTATCTCCATTCCCACTCCTGTTCCTGGGCTCCGTGTGTCCTGAGCTTTATCTCTTGGCTATTCCTATGTACAAGCTCCCGTCTAGTCCAGAGTGGGAAGCTGCACTGGGGTCAGTGGGGTGTGAGGAAGCCTAAACCAGGGGTATATTGTGTGATCCATCGGTGCTCTACTGCACCCTGATTGACTCATCCCTTCCCTGCCACCCTTGTGGGGGGATATTCCATTGTCTACAGATGGACTTTGGGTCTCTACTCCTACCCCTCTCATTCTCACCAACCCATTTTTGTTTGTTTGTTTGTTATGAATCTTCTGATGCCTGTTACCCAGTCCTGATGACACCTCATGATCACACCAGCTGGTGTGCTTCTTCCATGTTGGATGGCCTCTTGTTTAACTTCAAGCCTATAGCCCAGCCGCTATATCTTTTAATGGCTGGACACCATCTGCTGTCTTCACCACATCTGCTTATACACCCATTTTGTCTTCAGTGATCGTGTCCTTTGTTAATACCTCTATCTATAGCTTTGCTTCCTTAGAGCTTTCCTCTGTTTCCTTTTGCCTCCTCCTGTCCCACCACCATGCTCCCCTTCTGCCACCTCTTAGTACTTCCTCTGAGCTATATTGGTGTTGCTCTAATACCTATAGGATCTCTACAACCTCCTAGATGTTGGTTTTAATTCCCTAGTTGTTCCTCTATGTTGTGGTTTTCTCATCACACCCTTCTCCCAACACTCCCCTCCTGCCCCCCTACCCTGCCACCTTCCCCTCACAAGAGCCTGCGGGCCCGTTGTCCTGTTGATTTCTCCCCAACCTTGTTTCCCATGTCCGTCTTATATAAGTAGGCAAACCACCAATGTCCTAGTCCAAACAATCAGAAAACAAAAGCTGAAAAAAGAAAAGGAGAGAAAAAAAATACATAGTTCCAGGTCTGTCCGCTGGCCTTTATGAATCTCTCCCTCCTGGTCCTGGGGGAGTTCCTAGGGCTGCCCCTCCTAGCCTGAAGTCTATTTGGGGAGCTTTTAAGGGGGTTGTGATTTGGCTTTGCTCCAATTGCTGATCTGTTATGCTCCCTTCTTGGTTTGTCCCCCTGTGGGGACATTATCTCCTTGCCAAATGTCCCCATTATTGTCCTCTGTTGCAGTACACTCCAGTTAGGGGATAGCATGTCTTGAGTTGTTGGCGGTCCTATAGTCCTCTCTGTGCCTTAGCAGCTCTGTGGAGACATCATCCTCCAGGCTTGCTGTGCAGATAGGGGATCCAGGCTGACTGTCCCTTTCTCTTTTCCTTCTTGGTGCTTTCATGTGGGTGTGGTAAGTCGGCTCCTTGCCCCCCCCACCTGAAGGGTTAGTGTGGTTCTCTGTGCCACATACTTCTAGGGCAGGGGTCATATTGGCTCTGGTTGGTGCCATCCTGAAGCCCAATCTTTTCATGCAATCCTTCATGTGGTTACATTGCGCACCTCATTTGGTGTCCTGTGGAGGGGTCTGTATGTACACTTCCAATTCTGTGGAGACATAACCAATACTCTCCCCTTGGGTGGGTTAGTGCCTTGTTCCCCCCATGCCATCATCTAAGTTTCTCCCTGCTCCCCTTCTCTTCCTCCCCTAACCCCTTCCTTATGTTGGATTCACATGTACTTCCTTGCGATTGGTCTGATCTCCACCCTCCCTGCCTGTGCCTTCCAATATAGAGATACGTGTCTTTTCTTCCAGAGCTACTGTGCTGATTATACTTACCTCAGGGGATGACTCATGTTGTAGAGGTTGCTTTTGGTTTCCTGAAGTAGGGTCTTGCAGTTTTCCTTTATAAGTCTTTTGGTTTTTTGGTTAAATATATTCCTAGATATTTCAATTTGTTCTTGGCTATTGTGAAGGGTACTGCCTTCTTGATCTCTTCCATGGTTCCCTTCTGGTCCAATGCATATTGCAAGCCAATAGACTTCTGTTGTTGATCTTGTATCCTGCCATTCTCCCATATCCCTCTATCACTATAAGTGCTCTCATTGTGGAGCTTTTGGGATTGTCAATGAACAGGATCATGTCATCTGCAAATAGCGATAGTTATACCTTCTCCTCTCCCAGGTAGATACCTTTAATGTCCTTCTGCTCTCTTATGTTGTTAGATAGGACCTCCAGTACAATATTGAATAGAAGTGGGGACAAAGGGCATCTTTGTCTGGTCCCCTTTTTTAGTGTCCCCCCCCCCATCTTTTCTCCATTGACTATGATGTTAGCTGTTGGCTTTTCATAGAGAGCTTGTATTAGCTTGAGTAATTTTCCTTCCAATCCTATCTTCGTGAGTGTCTTAATTAGGAATGGGTGTTAGATTTTGTCAAATGCTTCTTCTGCATCTATCCATATTTTCATGTGATTCTTATACTTTTTCTTATCAATGTGGTGTTTAATATTGATTTTCTGATGTTAAACCATCCCTGCATCCCTGGGATGAATCCTACCTGATCATGGTGGATGATATTTTATATACTTTTTATTCTATTGGCCAATATTTTTGTAAGGATTTTTGCAACTATGTTCATTAGAGATATCGGTCTGGAGTTTTCTGTACCTGTGTGTCCTTGCTCTGTTTGGGTATCAAAGTCATACTGGCTTCATAGAATGAGTTTTGGAGTTTGCCATCCTTTTCTATGCACTGGAATAATTTGTGGAGGATTAGTGTCAACTCTTCCCTGAATGCTTGGTAGAATTCCCCTGTGAAACCATCTAGTCCAGGGTTTTTTTTTGTAGGTAGCTTATTGATAACCATACATATTTCTTCTTTCATTATTGGTTTGTTGAGATTCTTGACCTCTGTCTGGGATAATGTAGGGAGGGACTGTTTTTCCAAGGATTTATCCATGCCTTACACGTTTTTTAATTCATCTGAATACAATCCTTCATAATAATTTGTGATTATCCTTTTAATCTCATTGATCTATTCTTGAAAATGAGCCATGTGGGCTTGAGAAGATTGTGAATGTTTTTTGTGTTTGGATGGAAAGCTCCATAAATGTCTATCAGGTCCGGTTGCCGTATTATTTAGCTTTATAGCCTCCTTGCTAAGCTTCTTGCCCACCAATCTATCTTTCTCTGATAGTGTATTAAATTCACCTACTATGATTTTTGAGTCTGTTAGTTCTTTTTTCATCTTTCGAATAGTTTGATGAATTTCGTTGGTCCATTTTTTGGGACATGTTTGGTCCATTCAATATGCTTACTGGTTCATGGTTTACTGATTCTTTGAGCATTATATAGTGCCCCTCATTGTCTCTTTGTGTGGGTTGAACCTTGTTCTTAATTTTTTTCGGAGGTTAGAATTGCCACCCCAGCTTTTTTTTAAGTTGATGTTTGCCTGGTATACTTTCCGCCAGCCTTTTATTCTTAGTTTATTCTTGTCCATGTGCTTAAGATGTGTCTCTTGCAGGCAACAGATTGTTGGGTGTATTTTCTGAGCCAGTCTTCTAGCCTTTTTCTTTGAATGTATGAATTGAGGCCATTCAAACTCAGAGTTCTTATCATGATCTGTGGATTCATTGCTGTCCTCTCGTGCCTTGTGTTTTGGGTGTTTCCCTACCTCCATTCATGTCAGTGTGCTGTGTTTGTGTGTGGGCTTTCATTCTTGTCTTTTTTTTTCCCTCTGAGGCTCTGTTATCTTGGTAATTGTTGAAGTGTTGGCTTCCTGGATGGAGTTGGGTTATATGGTGGTCTCTTGCTTGTGCTTGGTGGATGTTAGTCCTCTGATCACAGTGAGTTGGCCAGTATCTTCTGCAGGGTTGATTGTCTTGCAGCATGTTCTTTGAGTTTATTTTTGTCCTGTAAGAGCCTTACCTCTTCATCTATCTTAATTGATAATTTGGCAGGGTAGAAGATTCTTGGGCAGGTGTTTTTTTCTTTCAGCATTTGGAAGATGTTACTCCACTTTCTCCTCTTCACGGTAGCTCTGAACATATTCTTATCTGAGCTCCCTTGTATGTGACCGGCTTCCTTTCTCTTGCTGCTCGTAGAATCTTTTCTTTTTCCTCAAAGTTGGATATTTTAACTATCATATGCCTTGGTGAGTTCTTCTTGGAGTTTAATCTAGTTGGTGTCCACTCTGCTTCCTGTATGAGGGTTTGATTCTCATTCATTAAGGTGGGAAAGTTTGCTTCCAGAAATTCCTTTGCTATTTTAGCTATAGATTTGTTTGTAGTGCCCTGCTCTGGTAGACCACTTATTCGAATATTGTTCCATTCATAATGTCTGTCATTCATCTCAGGTTATCTTCCGCCTCTTTTATCATCCTATTTGAGTGTCTATCCCGTTTGCTGATGTCTGCCCATGTGTCTTTGAGATTGCTGATACAGTTCTATGCCTCCTCTAGTCTAATAATAAATTCTGTGATCTTGTGTGTAGCTTCTGTTACCTCATCCATTAGCATGTGTGTTTCCCTTTGGTGCATGGACTTCATCCCCTCTATCATGGAGTACCCCCCCTCTATTATCTCCTCTATCATTGCATCCTTATTCTGCATTGTTTCTCTCAAATCATGTATTACTCCAAGTAGCCTTCTGAATATTTCTTTTCATGGTACATCTGTATCTTAAGGTGACTAGATTTTAACATTGGTAAAGTGGGACCCCATTGATAAAACTCATATCCTGGTGAAATAGCCACCTTGCAGCCGAAAACTGTATACCCTAGCTTGTCATGCATTCTTTAAAAAAATCAGGACTTTTTAAAAACGCCACGGGACAAGGAAAAAATTGTTAAAAATTGGGACTGTCCCGCCAAAAGCAGGACATCTGGTCACTTTACAGTGTATCTGATTCTTCCGTGAGTGGCGTTACCTCTGCTATTGCATTTTGTCTCACTGTTTTTTTTGTTGTTGTTGAGAGTGATGCAGCTTGCTGATGCTTCCTTGACTCCTTTGTGGAGTTAGGCACCATTTTTCTGAGACAGGGGCCCCTGAGCTCTTTCTCTGTGTTACTGTTAAGGGTGCTTCTGGGGATTCCTGTGGCCTACTGTAGAGGTGGGTCAGACTGCCATGTAGGCAGGGTTCCACGGCAATTCAGTGGCCAATGGTGGTGAGGAGTTTCAGTGATTGGAGTGGGGCTGGAACTTGAATGTGTGTCCCTGGGCTCCTTTGAACTGGGTATCAGGCCACAATTAGCAGCCTTTTTTCTTGTTTAATTAAAAGAAAGTTTTTTCTTTTCTTCTTTTTTTTTAAAAAGATGCCCAATAGAAGGCAAATGTGGGAGAGGCCTTGCTGCCACAGGAGGGGAGTGCTGATCAAGGGAAAAACAGCCCCACTGTCTTGGTGTGGATGCCTGGGGAGAGCTTCTGCAGGCTGTAGGTGCCTGGCACTGGTGGGTGCTGCTGTTGTATCTGTAGGTGGGGATCGTCATGCTGGCATGGGACAGCCATTTGACAGGCCATTTCTGCTGTCAGTGGTGGGAGCGGAGGAGCCCCATGTGCAATTATAAGGCTGAGGGGTGCCAATAGGCAGGCATTGTCCACATTGGGGTCTGAAGTAGTGTGGCCGGCATCGCCTGGGAAGCTCTTGGTCCCACGTCGCTTATCCCCTGGGCTCTGGAGCCAGGCTTTGTGTTGGGAATCTATGCTTTTTGAACTGACAGTGCACTCACCCTGCTCCCTACAGACCTGGGACGATAGGGAAGTGCTGAGCCAGCATAGGCAGGAGCAGTGCCAGCAGGAGCATGTGGGTGGGCTCAGGAACAGTGCGGCCTCACGAATGCATGGAAGTGTGGTAGGGAGAACACTGGGGTGTGGGTGGAAGGGTCTCAGGCAACGAGATGGGGGAGGGGTTCCCCCAGTCTCAGGTCACCTAACATGCTACAGGTAGACTGCATGTCAGTTCTTGGTGCCCTGAGTGAATGGAAGAAGAGACCCGAGTTTGGTGGTGGATCCCTGTGTGGAGAGAGGGGAACCATGGGAAAAGGGAGTTCTCCCAGGGGAGTGCTGTGAGTGGGCAGCTCCTGCGAGGGGCTCCCGCCACAGCTGTGTGGGTCTCAGCATGGCAGCCAAACAGCTCCTGGCGTGGAGACCAGGCCCGGGGATGGGGTAATTAGTGACTGTGGCAGTGGCAGTGGCGTGCAGGAGCAACCCAGCTGGATGAGCCACGCTCTCCCAAAGATCAGATCTCAGATCTCCAGGGCTCCAGCTCAGGGCAGATGTGTGTGGGGGTGTTTCCTCGTGGCCAGGGGAGGCACCCAGGGATATCCTAGAGAGCTCCCGGTATGTGCTGCTTCCCTGGCTCCCAGTTATTTTTTTAAGAAAGGAAATTACAAGAAATAAAGATTGTTGAGGCTTAAAATTAAAAAGTAAAAATGAAAGCAGAAAGAATATCTTGAATAGCCAAAAAGTTCCCGAGCTGATTTTTTGGTGCAAAAGCCCAGTCAACTTGCCTCTTTGGAAGAGTATTTTCAGTTCTTTTGCAAACAATTATTACACCAAATCCGAACATCTATTAGATAGAAGTAACAAATTTCTTCTAAATACTATAATGAATGACTGCTTAATAAACTTTTACTTATATAAGTCAAATGAGTGTCTCTAGATTGAAATAAAAATAATATAAAATTTTTTCTAATAACTGGTCATTCTGTGATGCTCACCTTCCCAACATAAGCAAATATAGTGAAGAAAGTTTATGGTGCCCAGCTATTAAAAGATATAGGATCTGGGGTCTTAAAGGCTTGAAGTTAAACAAGTGACCATCTAGCAGGGAATCAACAAAGCCCACATGGAAGAAGCACACCAGCATGTGTGATAATAAGGGGTCCACAGGATTAGGTATCAGGCATCAGAAGACTCAGAACAAACAATTAAATAGATCTGAACAAGTGGGGTTGGAGTGGTGACCCAAGGGCCATCTGTAGACAATTGGGTCTACAATTGGGTCTACAAAGCGTCACAAGAAAGGAACAAGTCAGCCAAGGTGCACTATAGTTCGACAAAGCACACAACAGTCCTCTAGTTCTTTAATGCTTCCTCCTCCCGACTTTGATGACTCTAGTTTTACCTTCCTAACCCAGCTAGACTGGAACATGTAAAATGGTAAAGATAAGAGCTCTCAACACACGGAATCCAGGACAGATAACCCACTCAGAGCAGAAATGGGGGTAGTGATAGGGTGAAGGTGGGAGGAGAAGGGGGGAAAAATGTAGAACTGATCTTAATGACTGATGCATTATGACCCCCACCCCCAGGGTGACAAACAACAAAAAAAATGGGTGAATTGAGAGAGGGAACTGTGTAAGATATAAAAATAATAATAATGTAGCGTTGGTCAAGGTTTCACAAGGAGAAAAAAAAGAGGAGCTGATACTAGGGCTCAACTAGAAGGAAAATGATTCAAAAATGGTGATTGCAACATGACACAATTGATGTATGAATTGTTATAAGAGCTGTAAGAGCCACCAATGCAATGATTTATTAAAAAGAAAATAAGTATGAATAAATATTGAATATATTTTGTTTAGATTTTAAAGTCATTGTTCCCATGCTGTTTATAATTGACTTCAAAATAGATTTTAATAGAATAAAGAGTAGGTTGCTGATTACATTGGTTTTGTGTTTTATTGATAAGCAACTCTTCTCAATATTTGTTTCTCATAATTCATAAGATAAATGTAAATATTTCTTTTACTTCTACAAGGTGTTAACAATTATTAAGATAAGGAATTTAAAATAATTTTAAAGATTAATGTTATTGCTCATAAGAGTTATTATGACCAATTATGTAATAAGTAATGGAGGACCAATGTGAATATAAATAGATAATAATATAAAGGACAATGAACACTTTAATATGTCAGTTAATATTTCACCATTATATTTTTATCTTCATATATTTTCAATTATATTGTGAGTGTAATATATATTATAAATTAACAAGTATGTATTAAAATATCAGCCTCATAATTAAAAACTGTTTTACAAACACTTTCAAATACCATTATCTCTTACAAAATGGCCCTGCTCTTGATATTTGCCCTCAGAAGAAAACACAGAAGATACAGGTGCTATAGCAAAATGTGGTGAAGAAATTAGATGGGGTCTGGCGATTAGAAAGAATAGCACCTGGGGTCTTAACACCTTGTTTTCAAACAAGCAGCCAACTAAGTGAGATGCCAACTAAGTCCATATAGAATAAGTAAACCAACATCTGTGATTCAAGGACTGTAAATTATATAATTCAAATCTGAAAGAGAATAGAATCAGAGCTTATATTGTGAGATTCTGGTGTGTAGAAGGCTATGGATGACCATGGAAGCACAAAATACATTTTCAGGATCTAAACAGGGAATAAGCCTCTGGTGATTTCCCTCTAACCATAACTGATGGACGGGAATAACTTGGTTATCACTCAGTGTATTAGAGATATTAATATAGTAGATTAAAATGATAAATATGACTTGAACAGTTGAAAAATGCCATTATCACTATTTTTTAGTAACTTATTTTACCTGTTTGCATAGGAAAAACATATTTCAACATTGAGTTGGGAGATTTATGCCCAAACTGTGCACTGTGGCACCCTCACCCCACAAAAGCCTTGTTGCCTGTGTCTCATTGGTGCAGACTCACAGAAACACTATTGAACAGAGCACGGGGCAGGTTGCAGCTGCTTCTCTTAAGGAGCCACAGGTTAGCGAGCCATTAACCTTTCTGGTGCAGTCAGTCAGTAGCTGAGATCTTAACTGTTGCACCAACAGGGCTTCTCCAGATGCCTCAAACTAAAACAATTTTGATATGGAGCTCCTATAGTCACTTTCAGAGATTTGTAATGTATTGTATTAGCATATTAAGTTCTGAGGACATCTGTTTGGCTTTTTGAAACACTGTGTTTAATTAGCAAATGAGCAGACCTTAGAACCTTTATCTCACAAACCCCCTAAAAACATTACATAAATTAGTTTTTTGAATATAATTTAGAACATAGAGAGGTAGAAAATTTCCCAAGATGGTATTTTTCTTCTTATCCCAGATGCCACGGTGCCATGAACATGTTTTTGCACATCTACATCCAGGGTTTACATGAGCATGAGAATGAACTTTGATCCGCTCTTCCAGGGCTCCAAGGGATTTTGTGCTTCCAGAATGTATTGCTTCTATTCCGTTGAGTGTATCTTCTAGATCTTCTTGTTTTCATAAACTGAATTCAACTGGTCAATGAGAAACATCACATGAACCTTATTTTGAAAATCTAGTTTAGCCTTGTGTGGTGGTCTGTATGGCTCATAACAGTTTTACTAACAATTTGCCTTCTTTATTATTAAAAACATTTTTTAAAAACCACTTTATTAGGACCTAATGCAGACATCATAGCATTCCATAGTTCAATGATATCAAGTAGCATTGTACAATCGCTACCACAATCAGTTTCAAAACATTTCCTTCCTTCTTGAACTCCTTGATGTCAGATCCCCCTTACCCTCCTCTTTCCCTGTCACATCCCCCAGGTAAACAGCCACCCCCCAACTTCCCTGCTGAACCCCAAGGAATTCTTATTCTAGATTTTTGTCTCTATTAGTTCATCTATCCTGAGTTCATCTACTGAAAATTACAGAAAAATATGTTACAGGAAGTCCAGAAAGCTACCAGCAATGACAAACCCCAATATGAAAAATATCAAGCAACTCTGAAAAACCAGATCAAACACAAAGAATATTTAAAAAGAGATCATATTATGAAATTTTAGGCATTCTAGTCAGATTAATCATTTTAATCTATTATAGTCATCTCTAAAATACTCTCTCTCCTCACCAGATTTCCCCCCCTCAATTATGGTTAGAGGGAATTCACCAGAAGCTTATTCCCTGTGTAAGTCCTGCAAATGTATTTTCGACTTCCACTGTCAACCACAGTTTTCTACTCACCAGAATCTCACAATTTAAGCTCTGATTCTATTCTTTCCTTCAAATTTGGATTGTATTCACAATCCTTGGATCACAGATGTTGGTATGCTTCATCCATGTGGGCTTAGTTGATGTCCGACTTAGATGGCTGCTTGTTTGAAAACAAGCATTTAAGACTCCAGATGCTATTCTTTCTGGTAACCAGGCACTGTCTAATATCTTCACCACTGTGTTCTATATTTTATATTTTATTTTAATGAAATATCTGGCTGACATATTTTTTATACGATATATTCTCAAACATTAAGATCTTTAATGCTTTTCTGATTTGCATATTTAATGAGAATCCATAAGAAACGTAAAAGTATTTTAGAAAATACTCTATGTGACTATTGTTAAAAATAAAATCTCTAATGTATGTTCTTGAAAAATATGAGCTGTGATTTATTGTGCAATTATTAGAAGATATATCTAACTCCATAGTAGCACTGTTTTTTAATCTATTCTTCATAAAATTCACTTACTGTTCTTTGTTGTTGGGAAGAACTTTCTCATGATCAGTGCATTTCCATACTGAAGGCAATCAAAAAATAAGGGAGGAAGCATTTCTAATATAAATGAATGAAGTAAAAGACATTACAGTAAACACGCCAATTATGGATCTCATTTAAACTATTGGCATTTTCAAGTCATTGAGGAAAAAATAAATTTTAGTTAGGTCATTCATTAAAGTTATTGGCTTTATTAAATTGAGTCATTTTTGGTTATTTTCTAAGTTAGATTATAGGTACTTTTAAAATTATAACAGAAAATTTTGTGTATACACATATATTCCCTGGGGTGGGGGTGGGGGGCCTTCTGAGTTGAAGGAAGTTACATTGAAAATATTTCTTTGGGGATGTCGTTTTTCCTATTTCTTTTAAAACTCCCAGTTGTAAAATTTTCACATGCTTCAGCTAACCACACAGTTACTGAAGAAGATGTATAAAACATTTATCCTTAATGGGCTATGGATGGAACACTGGCTTTAGAGTCTCTAAGGAAAAAAAGATGATGGGGTTCATAGAATTTAATTGGTTCTAAAGTTGATATTAGAATGCACAACCCACTGTTTATAATAAACACTGTATGAATTCTAATTTTAAAAGAAAATTGTGATATGTATTTAAATTGTCATACTGGGCGACCTTTGTTGTTTATTTTTCCTCTCTAAACTTATAATCTGCTTCCCATTGAAAAGAAATAGAAAATGTATGTTTTTAATGCACAATAGAATAGACAATAAGACATTATTTCAGTAACAAATAATCTACATTTAAAAATAAATAACCAAAATTCAATAAATTGATCAATTAAACATAGCATTACTATATTGTTGATAACATTCTAAGAAGATATCATAAAAGATAATTTGTCCTTCTGTGTTCAAAGATAAATATATGCAATGAAGTTGGCCAGAAATGTCAGGCTTTAATATAATCCACTATTTACTAATACACTTAGCACTTAGACACAGTTTTGTAATCTGTCACAAATTGATGTTTATACCTCTAAAAATGAGTTTCTTATAAACACATAAACACAAGCTTCTTACTAACAGTGATAATTAATGAGGATTAATTATCCATTGGCACTGCAAGGAAGTTGAACACCCATTAATTTCATTCTGCTACATTCTATATTTTTATATACATTTCATTTGTTAATATACTTTCTCACATTGCTTCAGCAGCTACTGGTGAAGGTCATTTTTCTTTTTAATGATATATTATTCCAAAAGAAATAAAAATTATTGTAGTATAGTCTATCATTTAGAAGATTTGTGAGAAGTCTATTTAGAACCATGGAAGAAATCTAAAGAAGATATTTTATAGCAAAATAGTTTATTTTGAAATCTATAAAAATAATGTTTTATCCAGACAAGAAAGTTCTTTAGAATCTACAGGAGCCTGACCATGACACAATTTTCAAGAAACATCACACTAGTGTTTTCTAGGCAGTGATTTTTATGGAAGCAGATCCTTGCTCATTCGACCAGTAAGCGGCTATTGGTAGGTTGGAACTGCCGGCTTTTTGATTAGCTGGCGAGTGCTTCCTCATTATGCTAGCAGAGCCCCTTCTCATAATCACAATGATATTAACAACAACGATAAAAATAAAAGAATCATTAATCTGAAGAAACACATTATACAGTGGGAAAGAAAGACTATATTATACGAGATATATGGCATTCAATTGCAGGTAAAGTAGATATCGGTTTCAGCAAAAAGATGGGTTGAAAATCAAGATATTGATATTATTTTGTAAAATTGTAGATATTATTGAGACCTTAAAAGTATATCTATCTATGCATGAAAATATATCTGTATATCTGCAAATATATATTTACATACAGTACATATATTGCCACTCACTACCATTGAGAGAATTCTGACTCACCATGACCTTATAGGACAGGGTAGAACTGCCCTTGTGGGTTTCAGAGATTAACTGTTTAAGGGAGTAAATCACCTCATCTTTCTCCCATAGAGAAACTGGTGATTTGGAACTGCTGACCTTGTGGTTAGGAGTCCAATTCATAACCACTGTGCCACCAGGCCTCTTCATACACACACACACACACACACACGCACACACACGCACACACATGCACACACATGCATATATACATATCATATTTATGAATATACCTTATATACATATATACATAGATGTATGCATACATATATACAGTGTACCAAACCAAACTCATTGCATTCGAGTTGATGCTTCCATATATATATATATGTATATATATATATATACAATTGAATCTAAGGCTTTGATTGGCCTTTAAAGAGTAGACTTTGTTGACAGGAATACTGAAACCTCTGCCATTTATCATTTTTCCCTATAAATATTTCCATAGCTTGAAATTTTGAGCACAAGATATGGGCTATCAGAGAAGGAAATTTTAGATGTGGTTAAGAATCTTCCAATAATGTGTTAAAAACTTTGCTGAAGTGCACTTCTGAAAGCAGTGAGAGAGAAGGCACTTACAAAGACTGTTAAAAATAGATCTTGAGACTCAGATAATGGCTTTGATCACTCATGTTTTTATATGTGTGTCTTTGACAAAACATTATATATCCATATGACAAAAATTCAAACCCCAATACACATAATTTTTGTTAAATATACATATACATTAAAACAC
>NW_022103915.1:65646296-65648207 GCF_000313985.2 Echinops telfairi
TACTTGAGGTACCTGTGAAATCAAGAATAATTCTTTTGGGGGTGCTTGACCAATTGGTTGGAAGGATAGGGATGGTGGATGGTGTTAAGGGGATCCACACCAAGGGGATCTGACTGTAGCCTCTTCTGATATAATGTTACGATATTAACTTCAATAAAGCTTAACATGATTTCAACTTTTCATGAATATAAGGAAGATGAGGTTATCCACACTCATAAAGGTTTACATCCCTCAGCAACTTATTTATGGTCGCTATGAGTTACAGTCAACTCAACGACTGAGCTTTTTCAGGGGTTTAGAGAGGGCTTTCACTCAGTTTGTTTGTCTCTCTGGGGTGGCTTGCATGTTGCTGTGTTGCTGGAAGCTTTGCCACTTGTATTTCAAATACCAACAGGGGCAATGGGGACACGCAGTTTTCAGCATAGCTTCCAGAATAAGGTTAGATGCCGAAAAATGAATAGGCTGTCCACTTCTGCAGGACTAGTCACTGAAAAGGTCACGGCTAGTAATGCGACATTGTGAAACGCAGTGCTTGAAGATGATCTGCTCAGGCTAAAAGCCCCTCAAAGTACAGTTAGGGAAGAACTTGGCTTCTTCAG
Organism: Echinops telfairi; assembly: GCF_000313985.2. Lineage (NCBI taxonomy): Eukaryota > Metazoa > Chordata > Mammalia > Afrosoricida > Tenrecidae > Echinops > Echinops telfairi. The sequence continues at coordinate 65,646,896 of NW_022103915.1, forward strand.
CTGGAATGAGAAATCCAAGAGGAAGGGTTGCCTGTTCTTCTTCAAAAAGAGCATTTCAAATATGTCATGAAGTACAATGGTATCTGTGATGTGATAATATCTGTATTCCTGACGGGAAGTCCAGTAAATATAAGCATTATTCAAATTTACACAACTAAAGCTAATGATGAAGAAATTGAAGGAGTCCATCAAATTCTTCATTCTGAAATTGATCAAATATACAACCAAGATGCACTGATAATTATTGGTGATTAAAATTTGAGAATTGAAAACAAAGAGAAAGGATTAATAATTGAAAATATAGTGTTGGTGATAGAAATAACACTGGCAAGCACGGGATAGCAGTTTGCAACACCAATGACTACTGCACGGCAAGTGGCTTTTTCTTCCCAGTCACATCAATGTTAACTGAACGCGAGGACCTTGTCAGATGGAATACTCAAAAATTGAATGGACAGTATTAGAGGAAAGATATTATGGAGAAGCTCAAGTATCATCAGCCACAGAAGGGTAGGGGCTCACTGTGGAATAGATCATGAGTTTCCCATATGCAAGTTCAGGGATAAGTTGAAGGAAATTAAACCAAGTCCACGAGAGCCCAACTATAACCTTGATCATCTTGCACCAAACTTTAGAGACCAGAGGAAGAACAGATTTGATACAGTGCGCAGCAATGAATGAAGGCCTGACAAACTGTAGGATGACATCGAAAATATCATGTATGAGGCCAGGAAAGGTCATGAAGAAACAAAACAATAAAAACAGGAAATAACGAAAAGTCCAAGTCGATATCAGAGGAGACCCCAAAACTTCCTCTTGAATGTTGAGTAACTAAATCAAATGGAAAAATTTATGAAGTCAAAAAGCTAAACAGAAAATTTCAAAGGGCAACTTGTAAAATTACAGTACAGCACTAGAATAAAATGTACAGAAAGGAGGTTAAAAAGGGGAAAGGGAAGAACATGCTCAACTATCTCAAGTTGAGAGAAATGAAGAAAAATGTCAAGGTTTGAGTTGTAATATTGAAAGTTGCAATGCACAAAATATTGAACAATGAAAAAGATTTTTAAAAGTCCAGCCACTGAACAACAAATAATTGATGTATTTTCACCTATTTCAAGAGGGAGTATATAATCAAGATCAATGAAATGCTGCACTAAAGGCATTAGAGAAAAATAAGGCTCGTGAATTTGTGGAATACCAATTAAAATGTTTCACCAAGCTGATGAGGTACTGGAAGCACTCGCCAGTCTTTGGCAAGAAATTTTTAAATTTTTAGAGGTAAATATTTTAATTTGAGATTCCATTAAGA
>NW_022103915.1:65649478-65650771 GCF_000313985.2 Echinops telfairi
TCCAAATTAGTCTTCCGCCAGTAACATGAAGTCAACGACTCCTAAGTAAAAACTCTTCACCCATGGTAACCATGGCCATTCGGTTTCTTTTTCTATTTATTTCCCCTAGTTTTCTTGATATAGGACTCACATATCTTACACTTCCATAGTAAAATTGGCATTTTGAAAAGTTGTATATATTGTCACAACCACTTCTAGTGCTTCCTCCTGCCTCTCTTCATTGTTTTCCCCCCAATTCCTCTTAGTCCTCCACCCGACGACCACCTCCCACCCTCCCCATTCCAGATAGACCATTGCATCATTGATTGTCTGTATACATCCACTCTTTCTGTGCTTCTTAACCTGGGAAACCTAACATTTAAAAAAATTGAAACAGAAAATAATCATCATCATATAAAGATAAAAATTAAGAGTAAGAGAGAAAAGACCGCTAACAATGTTTAAAAAGCCAAAGAACAACTCTATGTCATAAAACAAGTGAGAAATACTTGAGCCTAGGACAAGTTCAAGTTGGGTCAAGAGGGAGGTCAACTGACCAAAAATCATTACACCGTGGTTCGATCCACTGTAATCAAGTTTAAAATGATATCTGAGAGTAAAACTCTTCAAGAAACTGGCCTCTGGTTGAAGGGGATCCACCGGAGGCTAAGTCTAAATTTTGGGCTCCCACCGCTCTCCTTAGCCTTCTATAAACTGGGTGTTCACCATTAAGTTCTGATACTCTTCCCGTCATCATATTTGGATTTTGTTACCAAACAATCTGTTTGTTGATCAAGTAACCTGAGAAGTTGGACTATTTGAAAAAGAAGATTGGAGTTAAGTTTTATTAGCAATCTCTGATATTCAGATGTTACAATCCTGTTTGCTGAAAGCAAAACAGACTTGAACCACTTTTTAATGAAGATCAAATACTGCAGCCTTCATTAGGAAGTGTAACTCAATGTAAAGTATAAAAGCACTCCCACCACTGTACCAATAGACAATATCATGATAAACAGAGAAAAGATTGATGTTGTCAGGAATTTCATTTTACTTGGATCCACGACCAGCATGAAGGGAAGCAGAAGTTAAGGAAACAAAGACATATTGCTTTGGACAAAGAAACCTGTTTCACAGGAATTCTTGAAAAAGTTAGAGAGCAAAGGTGTCACTTTGAGAATGTATCAAAGAGTCCCTGACCCAAAGTGCTGTGAGAGACACCGAGCTGATCAGAGGGGAGAAGAGGTAATGATGGCAGGAATCTGGCAGGAATCATAACACAAATGAGATACGGAAATACATTTCTGCACATAT
>NW_022103915.1:65651984-65665653 GCF_000313985.2 Echinops telfairi
AGGGTCATTATGAGTTGGAATAAACTCATTGGCAGTGATATTGGTTTGGTTTTGATCCCTAAGTCTTGATATTTTCAATCAGCTCATATGTATATGAAAGTTGAACTATTCACAAAGAAGACTGAAGAAGAATTGATGCATTTGAATAATGATGTTGAGGAAGAATCTTTAAATAACCATGCACTGTCAGAAGAACAAATAAATCTATCTGGGAAGAAATATAGTCAGAAAGTTTCTTAAAAGCCAAGATGGCAAGACTTTGTCCCATGCATTTTGGACATGTTATCAGGAGAGACCAGTCTCTGCAAAAGGAACTTATGCTTGGCAAAGTAGAAGGTCTGCGAAAAAGAGGAAGACTGTCAAAGGGCTGGATTGGCACAGTCACAATGGCTGCACTGGGTCAGTGCGATTTGGAACCAACTTGATAATACCTACGGTAACAATAATGGTCATGGTCTGTAACTTCCACTAAATGACTAGGTGGAAGTATTCAAATACAGGGTATAGAACTCAAATAGGGGATTGTATATATTTGTCATCTCTCTGGGTATAAAATGAGCCATATCAGAAGCAGGAATATGGAATTTAATTACCATCACAAGATAAGAATCAGGAGCGGAGTAGGTGTTTTTAACTCTGAGCTCTTTTATATTGAACTTTGTGATCCAGAAGATAGAGCTGTAACACCAGGGGAACCAACGGAAACGTGGCAGAGGATCAGTGGCAGGAGGGGCAACAGAATCAAGAGCATGAATCCGATTGGTGGGATCACTATCCCACAGACTTAACAAAGCTGAGTGCCTTTGGACGGAGGCTTGCTTGTTTATACATGGGGATTGGGGGTCCCTCTCAGCAATCAGGGTAGACAGATTGGCTGACCCACAGAATTAGAGTTGAGTGCCTTTGGGATGTAGCATACTTAGTCTGGAGAGGAGTGTTCTCTCAGTCTTTATCAGCATTAAAACGTGTAATGCTCCTAGACTCAGAAGAGATCAGAGCTGCCATGGACCCCACAGAAGACAACTTCAGAGACCCAGCTAAAATTCTGGGCTCTGGAACGGATTTGGATTATTTGGAGTACTTTGGAACGTCTTCCTTTAAGGAGTCTTCCTTGAAAAAACAGTCTTTATATCTCAAATTTGATCCACTCCTGAAAATTAGTCTTTGTAGTGCCGACAACAGCTCATGACATGTTATCCCCTTACCGGAGCATACTGTGATAGAGGACAATACTGGGGACACACAGCAGGGAGGAAGTACTGTCTGAACGCCCTGCAGCGGGACAAACCAAGAAGGGAACATAACAGATCAGCAACAGGAACAAAGCAAAGCCACAAAGCTCCTAAAGAGCCCCCTAAAATAGACGTCAGGCTAGAAGGGACAGTTCCTGATCCCCAGGATCACTGGGGAGATAGTCATACAGTTCAGTGAACAGACCTGGAATTATGCATGTATTTTTGTTGTTGTTGTTGTGTTTCTTTTGTGTTTTGTTTTTCTTCTTCTCACTTCTCTTTTCCCCCCCAATCGTTTGTTTTCTATTTGTTTGGTCTGTGCCATTGTTGGCATACCTCCTTACATAAGACAGGCATGGGAAGCAAGCTTGAGGAGAAAGCAACGAGACCAATGGTCCTGGAGGGATGTTGGGGGAGAAGGGTGTGGGGGAAGGGTGTGGTGGGCAAACAGCGCCATAAACGGGGAACAACTAGGGAATAAAGATCAATAACGAGGAGGATATAGTGATCCTGGGAGTGCTGACGCAACTGCAATCTAGCTGAAAGGAGGTACTATGAGGCAGAAGTAGAGCGAGCATGATGAGGGGGCAAGAGGAAGGTAAACAGAAACAGAGGAATGATCTAGGAAGAAAGCTATGGATAAAGATATAAGCATAGGTGTGTCCACATGCAAATACATGAATCCATAAAAATAGAGGTATTGGCCTATGTATGTATATTTATAAGGCAATACTCTGAGGCAGCAGACAGGCCTTGGGCCTCAGCTCATACCCTCCCGCAATACAAGAATACTTTGGCTTTGTTTGTTGATTGCTAAGGATCTTCTGTGACACCAGGGGAACCAAAAAATGGCATTTTGTGATGTGCACCCCCTCACTATCCACCCCTAACATGATCACTGAAGACAAAATGGAAATACAAGCAGATGTGCTGAAGACAGAGGATGGTGTCCGGCTATTAAAAGATATAGTGTCTGTGGTCTTAAAGGCTTGAAGTGAAACAAGTGGCCACCTAGCAGAGAAATAGGCCTACATGGAAGAAGCACATGATGAGAGCATTATAGAACTTCCTTGCAAGTCATTGAGCCACCTTACAAGAGACAAACCCAAGAAACTCCATTTTAGAGAAGAAATAAAGTGTGACATTGGGATCCAGCCAAGAAGTTGAACCATCGCCAAGAATCAACAGATGACCCAAGGAATCACCCCAAAAGTATGGGGAGCCCTGATAAGACTTGGACTTGGACATTGGCATCGTTAAAGTGCCAGCCAAGCTGTCCATTTAAACCCGGGTAGGGACGCTGACTTTTCAGAGAGCAAGTAACCAAGGAGACATCAACTCCTGCTCTCTCCAATTCTACCCGGGGTGAGTACACCGATGAGACAATGCTTATTGGGACTGCGGTGCTGAAATAATATGTGTGAAGAGTGCTGTTATCATGCCCTTATGCTCGTACTTGCGCTGATATTCTTATCCTTAGTAGTTTGAGTTAATTTTAAGATTTTTAGATTGTTTGATGTGTGTTTGCAGTGAATAAACTGAGCATCCAAAAATGTGTAAGAGCATTAAGTAATTACTGACCACACCACGCGTGACAGCACACCAGCCTCTGTGATCATGAGGTGTCATCGTGACCAGGTAACAGGTACCAGAAGACCCTTAGCAATCGAACAAACAAGACCATATGGTTGAGAATGAGGAGGGTCAGACTAGAGACCCATAGCCCATCTGTGCACAATGGTATTCAGACATTAAAAAAAAAAAATCTCTCCCTTATGTCAAAAAATTATCATTATGGAAATAGGCATAGCAGCATATATGCTATAACAAGGTATGAAATAATGACAAACAAGTCAATGACAAGTGTCTAGAAGAATTCCAGGACTCTGGGGAAAGATAATCTCAAAGTAAATGTTGAGATAACATTCTTTCAGTGATATACTTTTAAGTTATTCATGTATAGTTTTTCTATCAATAAAAACTGGAAATATATAGAGTTTGAGAAGTTAGTAGAACATAATGACATGCTGTATAATATCAAGTACAATACATCTCCCTACTATTCTTGGTCATGAACTCTCAGCAGTATTGAAATACCATTGTACAGATAGCCTCCAATTCTGGTTAATCCTGCTGTACATTTAGAAACTCAAGTTAGAGCCATTAAACATAAGCATTATTCAACATATTTTCATCACGAATAACCACAGAAAATATAATGGAAGTTTTGAAGTTCATTTACATGTTTCTCAAAAGATAATTCTCTTTCACTCTATTAGTCAAGAAAGTCAACCAATTGCATAGCTTCGTTGTTTTCTCTAGGCTCTTGTTCTGTTCTCAAAAAGACTTTTTCCTTGTTCACTAATTTCCCAAGGAAACATGCTATAGAAAACATATCTTCCTGGTGCCTTGTGAAATATAGCCTCACAACTTTATCCAGTCGTGCACTTTGAGAATAATAATGGGTTTCTTTCTAAGAATTCATATACTACTCATTTGAACTGTATGTTAGTATTAAACCTTCTATTGCTATCTACAAGAAACAAAATAGCAGTTTATTCATTACATTGAATGTAATAAATCCTCTTCTTAGTTAATCTGCCTCAATTATTTGCTGATCTTTTTGAGACCTTTGTTGTTTGTTTTTAGATGCTGTTGAATCTGTTTCTATTTAAGTGACAGTCCATCCAACAGAATTACACTGTCAGGTTCTCTAACATGCTCACAATTGTGGGTATGTTTGAACGCATTGCTACAACCACTGTGACAAGTGATCTTATCGAGGCTCTTCCTCTTTTTGCTGACCTTATCCTTTATCAAGCATGATGTCCATCCCCAGGACTGGTATCTCTGAAAACATATCCAAAGTTCAGAAGACCAAGTCTTGCCATCAATTCTAAGGAGCTTTCTAATTGAATTTACCCAAGACCAATTTGTTCATTCTTTTATCAGACCATGGTGTATTCAATATTCTTTGCCAACCCCATCAGTCAAATACATCAATTCTTGCCCGATCTTCCTACTTTATTGTTTGGCTTACACACGCATGTGAGGCAAATAAAAATACTGTTATGTGTATCAGGCATCTCTTAGTCTTTAAAGTGAGAGCTTTGCTCTTCAAAACTTTAAAGCCGTCTTTTGCAGCAAATTTGCCGAGTGCAATATGTCATTTGGCTTTTGAGTTGCTGCTTCAATGACGATTGATTGTGTACCCAAATAAAATGAAATCCTTGACAACTTTATAGGTCTAGTTGTGGGAATTGGGCATTGTTTAACATGGAGTTATAATCCATATTGAAGCAAGTGGTTCAAATCCTCCTTACTTTCAGCGAGCAAGATTGTGCCATTTGCATGTAGCAAGGTGTTAAGGAGATTGCCTATAATTCTGATTTCCTGTTATTTTTTACATAATCTAGTTCTTAGATTCTTTGCTCAATATACAAATTGAATACATATATAATAAGGATACAATCCTGATACACACTTTTCTCAATTTGAAACCTCACAGTCTTATCTTATTTTGTCTGCACCTCTCAATATGTGTATAGGTTTCTCATGAGCATCATGAAATGTTTGGGAATTCATGACAATGTTAACCCATAATTTGTTATCATCCACACAGTCAAATGGCAAAAAACCAACAACCACACAAGTAAACATTGCTGTTTTATTTTCTGCTTTCTGTCAAGATATATCTGATATCAGTAATGATACCACTCATTTTACCTCTTATTTCAAACCCAACTTGAATTTCTGGCAGTTCCTTGTCACTGTACTGCTGCAACTGTTTTTTAACTATCTTCTGAACAATTATACATGCAAGGGATAATGAAAAACACAAAAGACCAAATGAATGGCTGCGTCAAATCTGACTGACAGTGACTGCACAGAACAGAGTGAATCTGCCCTGTTGGGTTTCTGATACTTTAAGTCTTCTTTCTCTTAAGGAGACACTGGTGTGTTCTAACCATGAATCTTCTGTGTCCTTGATAGTAATGTTTTGCAGTGAAGTTTTTAATCCAGGGAGACATATTTTTCTCCATTTTTTTTTATTTTGAGAGAGAATTTTTAGATACATTAGATATCCTGTCTCTCTGTTTACCATGTGGGAACCATCCATTGTCTAGGCTAGAAATACTTCCCAGGTCATTCTGGTGAACCCTTTAAATGATGAAATGCTCCCTTAAGCAATTATGACTCAGAGATTTTTCCAGGTGTGTTTTGTAATGGAAACTGAGAATAATAATTTTCATTTTTTATTTCATCCCTCAGTTACTGTCCCAGATGTTGGTTTATAGAAGAAAAAACCCTTTTCCTTGTTGCTTTCTTGACACATCATGACTTTTCACTTTGCCAATCATGCATGTTTCTTGTGAAGTGTTGATTTCTTTAATGATATAGAAGGAGCAATATGTGAGTGAGAATATTAATAAACTGATGATCGCAATATGAAATATTATGGTTTATGAAATTGTATTGAAGGATATTATTTTGCATCCCCTTAAATCTATGTTTGATATCCTTTTATTCTCACCACCAAAGTAAACATAGGCAACAAATTTGGAAGATAATTTTGGACTCTTAATCAGATTACTTAGCATTTCACTGTGAAAGTACTCCACTTATACAGTAAAAATTGACCTCACAAAATCAATACAATGAAAGAAGATGGATATTTTGAAACAAGTTAAAAAATACATGTGACTGTCCTCTCATAGATATAAATAACAAATTGAATATCCCCATATATAATCATTCCCTCACATTTGCTCCTGGCTAGGAAATATTAGCTATATTACAAGCCTTATTTTCTAAGGTTATGCAACATTTACATAAAAAGCAAGCAAACAACAACAACAAAAACACAGAAACAGTATTTGACTATTTCCAGACAGAATCAAGGAAAATCTTAGGGATTAAACCTTATGAAATTAAAATGTACCTCTTCTAACAGCCACAAACATGTGTTCTAATTTTTTATTTCTTATTTAACCCACTGTGGCACTTGTAAATATAGCAAGAACTTTAAAATATTACTATTGATAAAACTTTCAAGATTGGCTCAAGTTGGATAATTTTCCACGAAAATGCATGGTAGACAGGTAGGTTTTATCCAAAATGAACCAACAAGCACACAATTTTGGATAATTCCATTGACCTCTGAATTATTTTAAAATAATGAAATTTCACTCAAACTCACCAACTCACTGCTATTGAGTCAAGTGACCATGTAGGACAGGGTAGAAGTGACCCTGTGGGTTTCTGAAACCGTCCTTCTTTAAGGCCATATCTTTCTCTTGTGGAGCAGCCAGTGGTTGGGAACCACTAACCTTGTGGTTAGTAGAAAGAAAGTTATTTCTCTTGTAGACACAAAGTGATGTTTAAGTTCTTATTCCAGAGTTTATTACTGATGTACACAGAGGCAAGTGCTGGAAGATCCTTTACTCTTAATTTATTTACTGATTTGTACAATAATTAAAGTAATGTATAAATATTAAGGCTGCTGTGATGGAGAAAGATGGGGCTTTCAACACCCACAAATGGTTACAGTCTTGGAAACTCACAAGGGCAATATTCAATGGCAATGAGATTGGCTCTGGAGCTTGGTGAGAATTAAGCATATGTAAAACAACCCTGAGTGGATATGCTATAGATTTTCTCTTTGTTGGTAAAGTTCTACAATTAAATAAATAGAAAATAATGTTGACATCATGCAAAGGAGTGGAATTTCTTAGTATGGCTCTGCTATCCATAATTTTGTAACTCCCACCAAATGACGGCGTGGCAAGTTATAGTCAATCAATATGGTCCTTCTAGGCATAATTACTTATGAGATATCATTCTGGACACTATACACCTGTAGTTCTATTTTAGAAAGTATTCTCTACTATAATAATAGACAGGACAAGGGTGGGCTAAAGATCTGGTCTTAGCAGAGGGTCTGAAACAAGCCGCACCCTTTGTTTCCTTGGGGGCAACTTTAAGGTATCACCTGAGTATGGAATGTGAACCAAGCTGCACTCTTGTTTCCTTGGTGAGGTCTTTTACTCTAAGTTAGTAGAGGGTGAGACAGAAGACACCATCTTTTGTTTCCTTGTCCTTAGAATATAGCCCAGTATTGCCATACAGTTCTAACACACATCACCTCCGAAAGTCATTTCTCCATTTCCGACTCAGATTGCTAGAAGCAAGAAGACCTGCATTGACTTCAGGACATTTTTGGCTTCTGGCTCTGGACCCTGCATTGGCTCGCCTCTCCTAATTTTTGGGTTTGGACTGAACAGCATTTCTCACCCCTTGAGAAATTTCCTAAAAGGTTTGTGCATTTCTGTGGGATATTACAGCAAATTGAAGAACCCAAGAGTGATGAAGAAATATACGCAAAGGATGAATGGGGTTGGTAGTTGAATGAAGCATAATAGTATCTTGCAAGAGTTGGACATTTGGGACTTCTTTAATCTCCAACACCTAGGGACAACTCTGATATTAAATCATCTAAAAGAAGAATTATTACCACAGGGAGGAGCATAAACTAATCTGTAGAGCACACTGGATTGGGATTGATCTGTTCCACCTTCCTTTGGGTATAAGAGTAAGACACTAAAGAAGCAGGAAAGCATAAACTAATCTGTAGAGCACACTGGATTGGGATTGATCTGTTCCACCTTCCTTTGGGTATAAGAGTAAGACACTGAAGAAGCAGGAAAGAGAATCCCATGACCATCAAGAAGACCCACTTGCAAGGTGTATGTGAGATCCCTGCCCGTAGTGAGGCTATCAGAGAAAGCAGAAGATCTGCACCAAAATTGTGAGGCAGACCAGGAGGTGTTCTGACCCATAGACTGAGGTAAAGGTCAAGGCATCAAGTGACTGAAAGGCGGAAGATCAGAGGGGCATGTATGTCAGCATAGCTAAAGAGGGGCTGCAGACAAAATAACTACATCGTTAACATTCTGTACCCTGTTAGTTTTCCTAGTGCAACCACACAACCACGAGTATTATCTGTGAGTTCTGTGTGGCCATTACAAAGGCTTATGGAACCCAATGGGGACGTAGAGAGTAGTGGGAGGGATGGTTGTTGTCAGAAAAGGGTAAAGGAAGACTGAGGTTGCCTTAGTGATGTTGGATTGTTGTGAAGTTAGATTCTTCTCCTTTCTTTGTCTTGAAGAGGTTCCACACAACCTTCAAGCCATCTCCTCATGACTACTGTGAATTCCTTGTCTGATAAATATTTTGGAGAATAGTTTCTTATATATAAGAGGCTTAACCATAGATTTCATTAAGATACATGATTAACACTGCATACTTATTCCTTCTATTTATCCTGGGATGGAATGTTGGATTAATGGTTATTGTCATTAACATGTAAGCTTCAACTTACATATTACATGTAATATGTAATAGTATGTTTCAACTAGGAATAATCAGAACTCTGTGTCTAAATGGTATAGCCTAAAGTTTTCCAAATTGTAGTAGTAAGTCAGCTATTGTTGACCTTAGTTGGCAACACATTTATTATCAAAATCGTCTAGGAAAAACAAGCTGACTCCATCCTAAGCTAACATAATAGATAGCAAATTATAATTGGCACTGAGACAGCACCACCTGGTAAGGTTATGATAGAAGAAGGGAAACTTCTCTTGTATTATACAATTGTATCATATACTTACATAACCATTTTACCTTTTCTTTCCCCCTCTTTCCCCAGAAGGAGGCTGTATGAAAAAGATACATGAGGTCTTAACTCTAAATGAGATTTAGAAACTTTTAAAAGTATTATTCATGCTTGATCCAGGGACTACCTGATTTTCCAAACTTCAAAACTATCAAAGCATTTTATCCTGTCTTTATTCTTTTCTAGAAGACAAGAACCATAGCTCATCAAGAATTTCAAGAAAACAGCTGTGCCCTTAATCTTTTGAGCAGTTTGCTCTTCTCCAAGTATGTGGATAGTCACTTTGGAAAGGTTGAACAATAAAGCAATATAAGAAAATTTTAAAAATGTATCACTATAAAATATTTTTTTAAAGATTTAAAGCATCTTTGTAAAAATTAAAAGAGACTAAACAAAATTTTGGAACTTAAGTTTCACAGGCAAAGCTTTTGCATGATTATTTTTGCTTAATGCTCAAACAGTAACATTGCTATCAAAAGGTAAATTTAAAAGGACACAATTAACTATTTCTCTGTATTCAAGACCACAGATTAAACCTCAAGCATATAAACTGGAACTTTAATATCACTATTCCCATACACCTTTCACTTTTATTCCAATATGTTATCAGTTTGTCCTATATGTGTAATGTGGCAGGGGAAAAAAGTAATTTTATCACAGAGTCATTTCTGTTTTATGTTAGCCCCATGTGTTAAAGAATAGAAAAGAACTCCCTGGAATTTTCTTGCCTACACGCTTTATGGAAGATTACAAAAGAGATCAGTTGCTAACTGACATGCTTCCATAAACGATTACAGCCAAGAAAACTCTGGGGGGAGGATCTCCCCTGCAACGTACGTTGAGGACCAGGGAGGAACCCAACATCGACGGTCTGTGGGAGTAGATCACCAGCTTTGCCCACCTGAAGGGAATGTGTGAGTAAGAACCACTTCCCTTTAGTCAAAAGCCACATTGCATCCCTTTCATGTACTGCATGTTGTCGTTTTACGTAGAACTCCTTCTCTTTCCATGTTGTGGTTAGAGAAAGCCTTGTTTATAATTATTAACTTCAAATGACTCCTGAAGTGTAGAGCAATCTTCCTATTTTAATATTCATATCCTTACAAACATTTACAATGTAAATATACTCATAGATTCCATGGATTAGGATATGTGCATATTTATGATACTATTATTTTGACTAAAATATGACATTCAAGATAAATATTGAAAATAAAATTCAAAAGGAAAAAGAGGAACTACAGGCCATATATTTGTGTGCACGATGAGGTGCTTACGCAATTCTGCTCTTGTAATTCACTGCCATCCCGTCGGTTTTGATTCACAGCAGTGCTACGTAGAGCAAGGAAGCATTGTGCGATCCCGTGCCATGCTCACAGCTGCGGTTAGTTTAAGGCCACTGTTGCAGCCACAGTGATAATCCATTTTATTTAGGTTCTGCCTCTCTATTGATGAGCCTTTACTTTAAAAACACCTTTTCCTGCCTCTGAAGGAGCTTTCTGGCTGCATTTCTCCCAGGGCAGACCTGCTTGTTCTTCTGGCAGTCCAATACTTTCAATATTCTTTGTCAACTCAATAATTCACGTGTATCGATTCTCCTCTGTCTTTCTTATACTTCATGTATATGAGGTGATAGAAAATACCCTGGTGGGGTCTGGTATATCTTAGTTTTCAAAGAGATGTTCTTGCTATCCAACATTTTAAGAGGTCCTGTGCATCAGATTTGTCCAATACATTATGCTGTTTGATTTCTTAACTATTACTTCCATTACTGTTGATTATAGATTCAAGAAAAATTAATTGCTTGGCAGCAAAGTTTCTTTCCATTAATCATGATGTTTTCTTTTGGCCCAGGACTGAAGATTATGATTTTCTTTACACTGAACTTCAATCCACAATAAAAGCTTCAGTTGTTGATCACCATGAGCAAATATTTCAAGTCCTCCCCACTTTCAGGAAACAAAGCTGTCATCTAGGTAACACCAGAGTTTCTAAGCCTTTCTCCAGTCCTGATGCCTTGTTTCTCTCTGTGTCCAGCTTCTCAAATTATTTGCTCAGCATAGAATTGGGTACATTTGATTAAAAGTTATAACCCTGATCCACAACTTTCTTGATTTAAACCAGGCAGTATTCCTTTGTTCTGTCCCAAAGACTGCCTCTGCCTCATGTAGAGGTCCCCATGAGTACAATGTAATTTTCAGAACTTTCCATTCTTTGCAACATTATCCATAGTTCACTATGGCCTAAACACTCACATTCTTTCTCATAGTCAATAAAACACAATTAAATATCATTCTGGTATACACTTCTAATATACATTAAAAGATAAGACCAAAGAAGAATCAATACATTTGAATTGTTTGTGGTGCTGGAGAAGAAAGTATTGAAAGCACCCTGGGTTGCTAAAAGGATTAATTTGTCTGTCTTGGGAGCACTAACCAGAGTGCTTCTTAGAGGCAAGGATGGCAAGATTTAGTCTTACATGCTTTGGACATGTTGTCAGGAGAGTCCAGTGCCTGGATGTTTACAAAGGTAGAGGGGCAGCACAAAAAGAGGGAGGCCCTCAAAGAGATGGATGGGCACAGTGGCTTCACGATGGTCTCAATCATAGGAACAATTGGAGGATGGCTCAGGACTAGGCAGGGTTTCGTTCGGTTGTGCCTTAGGTCGCTATGGGGTGGAACCCACTCCAAGGCACCTAACAACAACATACTCTACTTTCGTCAACATCCCTCCAATGTCAGCAATTACATATTCCAGGTCACATCCTCTTCTGAATCCAGTTTGAATTTCTGGCAGCTCCCTGCTGATGTAGTGCTACAATGGTTTTGGAATCATCACAAAACAATTGTAGGTGCATGTTATGTCTATGGTATTGTTCTATAACTCCCACATCCTGTAGTGTTGGCTTTCCCTGGAATGGGCACACAGATGGATCTCTTCCACTAGGTTTTCCAGGTCCAAACCAAACTTCTTGCCATGGTATGATGCCAACTCATAGCGACCCTATAGGATGGGGTAGAACTGTCCTTGAGTCTGAGACTAAGTCTTAACCAGAGCAGAAACCCCTGTCTCTCTACCATGGAGTGCCTGGGAATTGCTCATTGCGGACCTTTCAGTTAGCAACCCAACAAATAACCATTGCTCTAGCAGGGCTCTGCAATTCGTAAGGCTGTTTTCTTTAAAATTATTTGGCAAAAAGAATGAGTGTTTCCAGTACTTCATAAGCTTGTTGAAACATTTCAATTGACATTTTCCCCAAATGCTTTCAATGCAATTTTGGTTACATTCTTCATTATCATTGATAATTGATCATACCTCTTGTAATGGTTGGACATCAAGCAATAATTCTTGGTAGAGCAACCTGCTCGACTTCTTTATTTTTTAAAATTATGCTTTACTTATCTGCAAGCATTACATCTTATCATCTAACTTCAAATTTGGGGAGGAAAACCACAATTAGCATCACTAGCCTAAAGCTTGTTTGTGTATGGTAGAAGTCAGATACCCTTACACCGTCCAACCTATTCTTCGATTCTGACAGCCACTATCTTTCCCATGCAATGTTCTACTTCTCCACCAGGTTCTATGATCCACTGCAATGGCTACATGCCATATTCAGCTATGGACCTTCTGACAAAAGCAGCAGATTACAATTCAGGATTCCAATACTCAGTATACAGTTCTTCAAGTAGAAGCTTCTTCTTACCTGTGTCCAGGTGCCAACTTCTTTTGAGATCTTGGCTCATCCTATGGCTTGTTCAGGCAATTGTTGCAAAATTCTTTAATTCCAAGTTAGGTGCCTGGATGCACCCCACTTGACCAATACATTTTGACATGAAGGATGCTTGCTGTCTCATGTACTGGGATATCACAGACAGTAATTGCCTTGCTTCCTGGGCCAGGAAACCCATCATATCCCCTTTTGCCAGCCTCCTAGATCTGCTGTTGTTGTTCTTCTGTTGCCCTGCTTACTGCCATGCACCTTATATGATGTTGTATAGCTCTCTGTCTCCTGGAAGTTCCCAGGTCCAAATGATACATTTTGCTTGAGCCTGTTTTGGTGGTACTTGATGCCCCATTTGTTCTGAGATTGTCTCCTTCAACCCCCCCCCTCCCCCGCCTTTCAGGATAACAAAACTTACCTTCATTAGAATTGTATACATCTTATTTTCATGGTCCCACCCCACAGGGCTCCATGATCTTTAACTGCATTTTTAGGGGATTGTCCATGCACTTGGTGTGCCAGAAACCCTGTGTTTGCATACAGGGGATTCCCACCAAAGTATTTTGTAGAAGTCAAAAAGACTACAGTTACAAAAATCATATTAAGTAATTTTTGTCCTAATTTTACCCTCCATTGAGATTTTTAAATATATATTATTCAAATGGGTCAACTTAGGGACAGTTCATGTCCTAATAGAAAGTTATTAAGGATATAGATTGAAAAGTATAATGTTTCAAAATCCTCTTAACAGTATTTTATAACTGCATCCCTATTTTAATAACTTCAGATTATATTGTTCTTTATAATTTTCATAGCTTCCTTCATTTTTCATGTTCTGTGTGGATCTAATGACTTCTTCCTAATTCTGACTATGATAGTTAATGTTAAATGTCCATTTGACCAGTCCATTATTCTCATGTTATACAATCATTCTCCATTTAGTTATTTGATATCAGCAGCTTATCTGTTGAAAAGGGAATTTCCTTGGGGGTGTACTGTACATCTACTCTATATAGATGTTCTGGAAAAGTTTAT
>NW_022103915.1:65667977-65669547 GCF_000313985.2 Echinops telfairi
GTTATGAAAAACTCAATAACTAAGGCAGAACATGATAAACCAAATAAATCTGACCGCTTATCTAATATAATAAAAAGAAAGGACAGGCCATGCTATTAGCCAACCAAATATATGATGACAAAGACAATATTTTATTTCTGCATCATAACAAAGTGTATTCATTTAAGAGTTATACCTATATCCAGGATTCTCCATGGATTATTTGGTTAAAGTAAAGGACAGGTATTTTAATAAATATAATACATTCTTCGTTTAAACTTTTTTTGGGTATAATTTATTGTTAATTTGGAGTTTATATATATCATAATTGCTTCTTGATGAATATCTAACATTCTGTGTTCTGTGCCATATGTTTTTCAGTTTGTTGCTAATTACTGCATTAATAGAGAATGAATTGTGGTTATCTAAAATTCTACATCTAAATCAAATAAGTCATTATTTGAAAGCCTAGATAAATAAGAAAGGCATACTGCCATTTCTAAAATTCCAATGGAATGTTTCTATTAGGCAAATAGTGTTTTAATTACTATCATTTTTCTTAAAGAGCCCTGGGAGCCCAATGGTTAGTCCTTTAACTGGAAAATTGTTCTTTCAAACTCACAGGTTACCTGACGGGAGAAAAATGTGGCAGTTTGCTTCCGTAAACATTGCAGTCTTGGGAACCTCATTGAGAAGTTCAGAATTGATTTGATGGCAATTTTGTTGTTTTCCCCTTTATCTGCCCCTGGTGTTCCTGCTTGGTAAGCATTGGATTGCTAGTTTCAAGGCCTGAGGTTCGAATCTGCCGGTCAATTTTCAGGAGAAAGATGACGCTATCTATTCCTGTAATGATTTACAGCCTGAGAAACCCTATGTAGGGTACTGTAAGACAGAATTGACTCATATGGCCATGAGTTTACTTGTTTGTTTATTTTTTGATTTACCTACTTCTTTTATAGAAAATACTTGGAAATTGAATTGTCTTCATAGGAAATTGTGCAGTATTTATGTATTTTCTTTTACATGTTTGAATATATAGTATTTACTATGTACTAAATGCTATTTTAAATGCTTCCTAAGTTTGAGATGAATAATATTATTAAACTAGTTTTATAGAAGAAGAAACTAACAAAGTCCTTCAGATGTTTGCCCCATGTCACACAAAATAAGCAGGGCAATTTAAATAGATATATAAAATGGAAATTAACATAATCTTAAGAGAAGCTATAAAGAGTAAAGTAAAAGTTAAATATTTTTCCTGTTAATTTATAATCAGTATTCTACCGTTTCCCCTAAAGTAAGACATCCCCCCCAAATAAGACCTACTTACAGTTTTGCCTCTTGCTGAAATATAAGGCATCCCTGAAAGTAAGACCTCCCCGAAAATAAAGGTTTGGATTGTTATGATGATGTTCCAGATAATGACATGACTGTCATTGAATAAATGAGTAAATGTACCATAGATTGTTGTACATGGAAATAATGGTAGTAACAAGAAATTCTTGATACAGTAGGATTCATAGTTTGTCTGATTATGCTGGTTTGTGATGACAACTACTACCATACCGTATACAGGTAATAAATTTCCTTT
>NW_022103915.1:65670289-65672451 GCF_000313985.2 Echinops telfairi
GTGACTGTATGCCTATGATATCTGAAGTCTTTGCATTTTTATTCCAAGTTACACAATCCCTTATATGTACTTTCTCATTTTTTTAATTAACAGAAAAATTGACCGTCGTCTGAGGTGAATAAGAACATTATGTGATATAAAGCCAGCAAATTTCTGTGTACTTTTTCCACAAAGTTATACTCTCAAAGATTCTAAATATTTTCTTTAATTAAAAATTTTTTACGCTATGAATTAATCTTCTCCCTTGATTGCTAAAATTTTGCATACATATCATGTTAGCTAGGTTTTTTGTCAATTTAGATGGGCCGGGATTCTTCCATGATATGATTTAATGTAGTGGATATGATTTAATGTAGTGTGGTCAGCTCTCTGATGGATTCCTCTGTGAAGCAGCCACGCAGCAGTTGTGGAAAGATTAGGGCAAGGTACTACCTCCTTAAAACAAACAAACAAAAACAAACAAACTCACTTCCATCCGGTCCATGTCCACTCATAGTGGACCTACGGGACAAGGTAGAGCTTCCCTGTAAGTTTCCAAGACTGTACCTGTTGACTGGAGTAGAAAGCCCAAGCCTTCTCCTGTGTAGCAACTGGTGGTTTTCACCTTGTGGTTAGCAAGGTCCAAAGCATAACCACTACAATGGATTCAATTGAGGTAGATTTCATTAGGGGTGGCCTATTCTCAGTATAGGTTGACATTGTTTGGAAGCTTCTGGATCTGAATTCTGCACCTGGTTCCTTGACCTTCTGTTATATTTCCTGCTGATCCTAGAAATCATCAGTGACTTCCGACCTTGAATTCATTTGGTTTTTTCATATTCATTGAGCTCTGCATCCACCACTCTGTGGTCTTCCTGCTTTCTCTTCCACAGCTCCCGCAGTCAAAGAAGTCAAGAGAAATCTCCAACTTACGTCTGACCTACAAACGTGAACTAAACTGGACTCACCCTCTATACAACTGTTTCAACAGTTTCTTGATATAAATCTCTTTCTATGTACATACACATACAAGTGTCACTGGTTTTGTTTCTCTAGAGAACACAGCTTAGCACAAATATATTTCTTGAAATTAAAACCTGTTAGAGGAAATGGATTTGCCAGAACAAAAAAAATTAAAAAGTAGAAAATCAGTCATTTTGAAATATCTAATTACTAAAGCTAGCATAATTTACCAACAAAAGTACTACATTTTTATTTTGCCAAAGGCTAGCTTTAAGTCATTATTGAATCTAATAGCTTCCCATCTACACAACTATGAAATCAGAGACAATTAGCTAATACTCAGTAGGAAACTGAAGGCTTCAAAAGTGTACTATAACACACTTGAGGTGGTGATAGACAGTTATCTAAACACATAGGAGTGAGTTTCATTTTCTTTTAATGTCCTTGTGACAAGAACATCAAGAGCTATAGATTCATTACTCTGCGCTTTGTTTTCAGTATGGGAATTCTGTACTGAGCAATTCAAATGAGGGAAAGGTCTGAAGAGATCATTTAACTATACTTAAAATTCTGTTATATTTCAGGAAAAGAAATTTATTTTCAGAAGTTATTATGTAAATTCAGCCATTATATTTATCACTGATTGAGAGTACATATGTACTCTTATCTTACCAATTAATAACCTCTTTTTAATCAGTACATTAAAGTGAAAACCATAAAATTACTAGCTCTTTATTGACCAAGTATTAAAATATTTTTAACATGGGCCATAACTATGAGTTGGTGTTGTTATAGACCAATTTTCATCATAATTTACAGGACCAGGACAATTTACTTAAGCATACTTTTAAAACATATTCTTCAATATCTACTTAGACTTAAAGCTAGCTCTTTGATGTAAAGGCGCTGACTTGTGCTTGAGACAATTAATGATGACATCCATGGCAGGTGCTGTCGGTGTCACCTATACCATTTCTGATTAATTGGCTTGACGTATAACTACAGATGTTTATGTCCTTTTATTTATGGGCTTTGTCAATTGCTAGAAGCAGCTTTGTTAGTAACCAAGGCAAATTTGTAGTGCCAAGAATTAAATTATTCACCTCAAGAAGTATTCTGCAAATGATTGGTCGACCCAAGTTTGGAAAGCCTCCTGCTATTTCTTTTTTAATCAAATAAAGTATGAACACAGTGTGCTTGTAGGTGGATAGGTGGTTAGT
>NW_022103915.1:65673041-65676326 GCF_000313985.2 Echinops telfairi
TTAGGTCCAGGAAGGTTCATGTCCATGGGTTAGACTTTAAGCAGAGGTTTTTCTTGAATTTCTTAGCAGCCAGAGTTCACAAACCAGGAAGATTTTAGCAGGTGGATTCAGAGGAGAATGAATATAAGATCCTCAGGTGAGATAGCATGCTGTGATGGCTCCTGGGATTGGCAGGTAATATGGCAGACTATTGTTTCAAGTCCAAATAACTGAATTTCAACAAGAATCAAACTAGCTTCACCACAGTGTTGCCTTATATAGGTAACTGGCCACACCACCAAATGCATTTCCTTCCAGTTGCATCAGGTCTATGCCCCAATTAAGGTGGATTCACGCTATCCTAACCTCACAATTACTTGACTTCTCACACCGGATCCCATCATGGAGTTTTTGTTTGTTTGTTTGATTGTTTTACATTAGGTTAGATCACATCATGAGGGAGGTCTCAATTGCCGAACTACTGAGAATCCTGTCCCAGACAAGTTGACATAAAACCTCACTATAACCCTCAACTTCTGTTAAAATCCATCTTACTAAAATTTTCCATATAGATCTATAAAATTATTAATGTATTATCAATAGCATTCTTTTTGCATAATGAAGGTGTAGAATATATATATATATAGTTATAAATGGATTTATAAAAATCTAAACTATTAATAAAAAACTTTATCAAGTAGTATCCGTCATTTCAATAAACAACTTTCTTCTGAAGCTATGCCAGAAAGAGTCAATCCAGGGCTTAGCTAAACATGCCACATCCTTTGACCTTCTTTCTCATACTAGCAAGATGTCGTCTTCATAACCTGTGGACATATTTATTAGGCAGGAAGGGAAAATTAAAAACAAACACACTGTCATGTTATTTGAAATTATCCTCTTCCAATGGGGATTGGGAGGCATTTTTAATAGCTCCATACAGGATCCTCCTACTTATTAGTCAACATATAGTCACAGGGGTGGTGCAAGAGAGTCAATTTTAAAAAAGGCAATTAAAAAAAATCTCTCCATACTTCTGATACAGATAATATCGTCAGCACACATGGCGATGCCTCAAGTGTTTGACTCATTTCTGGTATATTTGACTTGCTGGTTTCAAAAGTGGCACCAGTGTACTCCTCTCAGCTCTAGTTTTGAGATGCAGTACACATGCCATATACCAGTCTTCACTCTGCTCGACCATAAACATTTCTGCGAAAGAGGACGCACATGCTGGCTTTCTTTAAAGTAGTTTCTGTGTGCTAAAGGTTTAGATCAAGTTATATTTCACATGCTGTCTTTGATCCAAAGATATATTTGAACAGTGAAAATACATAAGCCTGGAATTTCCCCAAATATCATTTCACCTTTATTAGGAAGTCAATAGCAGGTAGTTCCAACTCGTTCTATTGAAAGGGAGCCAGAAATAAGAGTTACCATGCAATAAATAAGGAGCCTTGCTGGAGGAGTAGGTGACATGTATGTTTGACAGTGAACTAGAAGGCCAGCTCCTCAAGCCCCCTAGCGGCTCTGCAAGAGAAAGATGAGACTGTGCACCAGTGAACAGGGACAGCCTCAGAAATCCACAGAAGCCCTACTTGGTCTTATAGGGTCACTATGAGTCATCATTGTGTGACTGTTGGTGAGTTTGGTTCAATAAGTAGAGATTCAAATATTCTGAAACCCAAGATGGGTCTGTCAGAGCTCAAATTGCTTTACTAAAATGAAAATGTTGCAATCTTGTTGGAAGATGGCATAACTCTTCCACCTGTACACAGAAACCCTTAAAGAAAGTTAGAATTTTTCTTATAAAAAAGTATAGCGTCAGCCTCATCTCTGAAACATTTAGCATGAAATGTCAATTGACTTCTTTATATTAAAATGTATTCTGAAATTTTTGCTGCATGATTTGAAGGGAAATTTAGATTTTCAAAATACTTATAAATATTGCTAGGAAGTCTTACATTTTTGAAGTTCTAAATTGCCCTCACATCATCTGTGTTAGTCTGGGTAGACTACAGAAACAAATCCAGGAAGACTCATATGTGTGTAAGAGAGAGTTTTATATCAAAGAGTAATTGTATGTTAAGAAAACATCCAAGCGCCATCCTGTTCAAGTCCATAAGCCTAATCTTAGCCCATATGTCCAATACTAGTCTATAAATTCCTCATCAGACTCACACAACACATGTAATGACACCGAATGCAGGAAGATCACAGACCAGTGGGTTAAAAATCTTGTGGATCCAATGGTGGTGAAGCATCTCATTGCTGGCAGGGGTCTCCACGTGGCTCCTCCATTCCAGGGCTCCGGCTCCATCAGTGTAACTCCATGTGGCTTGTCATCAGGAATGTGTAGCAGAGAGTCTGGGTCTGGCCTCCAGTGAGCCCCTCCAAATGAGGTCATCAAGCTGTGACCTGATTGACAGGCTAAACTCCACCCCTTCACTCTTAGTAGTCTCAAGTTGACACCAGATTATGTAATAACCACGCTATCCATAGGTATACCTTTTCATTTATTTACTTTTACATTCTTCTTAAGCAGTATTCTGACTTTGCAGTCTCCTACTTATTGTCTCTTTATATATGGCAGGGCCTTCCATAGCAAAAAGAAAAACTCTGCCATATATTCAGTTCCAATTCATGGTAACTTTATAGGACAGAAAAGAACTGTCCCTTTGAGTTTCCAAATCTTTAAATATTTTAAATGGTGCAGAATGACTGGTGAGTTTAAGTCACTGACCTTATGATTGGTAGCTCAATGTGTAACCAACTAGTCACAAAGGGTTCATATACAGCTTCCTTGGAAGTTCCTTGATGTCTAATTCTTTTTCGCATAGATTTTACTTTATGTCTTATCTTGTAATTTGTGGGTCTGAATTTTTCTCATATTTAAAATTAGGATGAAAAATTAATTAGATTAGTATAACGAAAGAGTTTCAAATATAGTGAAAACACTGTATTTAAGAAACCAGGACCTATGAGGTCTTTCCAATGCACTTTTCTAAATCAGTGCCCCAAATAATCCCAGGAGCAAGTCTAAAAACCAAGAAACCAAGAAAAAAATTTTATTGGGATATGTAATATAGGGTTACTATTGGAAAAGCAGAAGAATTACTGAGTGAGCAATTCAGACTGGATGAAAGATTTAGTACATTATGATTTTATTAGTACTGTTGACTGTAGTCACCAAATCATACACTTAAAACTACTCTGTAATAATGTAACATTCATCTGTGAAACTCAAGATAAAATGTTTCCTCACTACCATGAAGCACAAAGAATAAATGACCTAGAGATAAATTG
>NW_022103915.1:65677213-65679243 GCF_000313985.2 Echinops telfairi
AATGTTTTGAGAATGATGATGGCAACAAATGTACAAATGTGCTTGACACATGGATGTATGGATGGATGTGATAAGAGTTGTAGAAGTCACCAATAAAATGATTAAATAAAAAAAAAATAAAAAGATGCATAGGTTTCATGCTTGTCACTAAGATCACGCAAACTTTTCAAATTACAAGTATGATCTAAACAGATTGCCTTTTCTGACTGAAGACATTAATATTAAACTTTGTGAGTTTATTTTTTAATTTAAATTGCTCTTTTTAGGTTAGTGTTTCACTTGATGCTATCTTTAATGGAACTATAGATTCATTTATTTAATAAATGACATTTATCTACATCTTTTTTATTTTTTAAAAGTAAGGTAAAATTTACATTTATCAAGATGAACTCTCTTTAGTATAGAGTTCTCCAGTTTTGACAAATACAGACAGTCAAGTAATCAACTATGACTAAAATAAGGTAATAAAATAATTCCAGCACTTTAACAATCACTGCATATGGCTTTGTGGTCATTCTCTCAAATCAAATCCTTAGTCATTCACTGACATGCATTCTTTGCTTACAGCTTTGCCATTTCCAGAATATAATAAAAGTAATCGGATGCATGCATATTCTTTTGGGTCTGACTTCGTTCACTTTTTCAAAAGGAATTTGAGATGTGTCAGGGTAGTTCCTGCCAGTCCTTTGTTATTATTGAATACTCCTCTAGGCTACAGTAGGAATAGCCAATCATTATTTGAGGGACATTGGGGTTTTTCCAATTTATTGGCAATTATGAATAAAACCACTAATAAAGTCATAGAAAAGTTTTCTTCCATCTTTACCTTTCTCTGGTTAGAATAAATGAAAGTTGATTTTTCCATGTTGTTAGCATGGTGAAGCTTCAAATAAACTTGTGATTTTTAAGAATATCTGGTGTTTTTATTTTGTTTAATGTTAAGTTTTTGTTTTATTGTTGTCATAAATTTGGGAAACAGCCTTTCCCCAACTTTTACCATTCTAAACGGAGGTCAATAATTGCATTTTACTCTTCTTTCCTTTTCTTGTGTATTTTGTTGGTGAACACTTTATCTGTCAAATCTTTAGATTTCCTTTAACCTCCCATTGGTGATGAGTAATAATTGACCAGAATTTAGGCATATGAATGCAATATAATTAATAAGAATGGTTTAAAGTGGGGATACAGAGGATTTTGAATTAAACAAAACTTGTAACACATCACTGATAATTTAAAAAATAACATATACTCATATATGAATACGTGTTATTCGCTAAAGCTGCATTGGAATTGGGCAAATCATTCTCGTTTTCAGCTATTTCCGATGTACCTGATGAAATGTGACTCTTTAGTGAGTCTTGATAAGCCCAGATGTGCATACTATTTTCCAGATATGTTACTTGTTTCTCATGATGAAACACGTGCCTGTATAAACTAGTTTACAGGCTTTTCTTAATTCTGGGAATGAAAACTGCTTTGCAGTCTTCCTTAGCATGAATCTTCTGGAACCATTTTAATGACAGCGCAAGCACATAGGCGCAGTGCTTGATGTGCGTTGATTGCTGCTCCAGTTTGAATTCTCCCAGTATAAAGAATCCCACTCTCCTTGATACATGCCAGCTTTAGTGACCTGATCCTATTGAATAAAATTGTCAAAAGGGACTAATTTATGATGCTGAATTGTAATCTAATGGAGGTTTTACTTTATTCTCTCATGATGATCATGCTTGGACCAAAGTCATTGTATTGTCTGGAAGCCATATGGAGAGGCCAGTCTTCAACCTTTTGAGAGATCTTTGAGTTTTCCTAATCTTGGATTGAGGACAGAGACAAACTATCAATGGTGTGCTCTGTCCAGATTCCTGAAGTGCAAAATATATGTGCAGAAAAAATATTTTTCTCAGTATTACTTTAAGGTGACTATTTTATTAAAGTGATTAATAATATTTAAATATTTTAAGGTAACAATTTTGAAAATAAACCTACACATAAACTTACTCAGATTGATGCAGAAAGTTTACCTTTCATTG
>NW_022103915.1:65681260-65682312 GCF_000313985.2 Echinops telfairi
AAAAAAATTATTTCAGTGAAACAAAGACAAGGACAAGTGCAGTTAATCTACAGCTGCAGAAGTAAGCATAAATAGGAGATAAGTTTAATAGTTTACTTAGTAGTTATAAACAGCACTCAAAATAAAAATAAATAATTCAATTAATTTACCAACTGTTAATTTGTTGGAAGATAAAATGTGCCAATGTTTTGATTATCATATTTGGGGAAGTGTTTTGGTTTTGTTTCTTGAAAATGTCATAATGTTTCTTAAAAGCCTTAGAAAATCATTTAATTCATTTTGCAAATTATCAATTAATATTATTGGGAAAATTGGCTATTTTTAATATATAGATTTTCAAATGTATAATAATAACAGATGTCCTTTTAATACAGAGAAAACTGAAAATAAAATGAAATAATTAAATAATGTAATGGTTTCCCTAATGTGATTCATACATTAAAAAGCAAAACAATATATAATTTATTTTAAACAAACAAAACCATTTAAAACACAATAATTGAAAACATGGAAGCTAATTAATTATAAAATAGTATCTCAAAATGTCAATATGCTTAGTGCATAGATGCATATAGAATCAACTCTATATCAATCAAATACATTAGTAGTTGACCTGTATATAGGTAAAACACTTAGATATATATTGTAAAACGCTTTCTAAGTTTTCACCTATTAAAACAATACAACGTGAACAAGTATTTTATTTCCAGTCAGAAAGAAAACAGGTGTTAGAGCTTTGCTAAAAGTATGATTGGGAAAAGAAAATAATTACTGACAATCCCTGATATTTTTAGAGTCATAAATATTTTTATAATTATCAACTCAATTTATGTTATTGAATAATTTTATTAGATTAGAAAACATGCATATTTCAAGCAATCATTTGTAAAAATTAAGCTTAGTATTGATTTATAA
Source organism: Echinops telfairi (assembly GCF_000313985.2). Lineage (NCBI taxonomy): Eukaryota > Metazoa > Chordata > Mammalia > Afrosoricida > Tenrecidae > Echinops > Echinops telfairi. The sequence continues at coordinate 65,682,176 of NW_022103915.1, forward strand.
TCAATTCTTGAGTAAAGAAAGAAAGAATAGTCAGGATTATGAAGCACAGCTGGAAAGTGAACTAAACAACCCACCCAGCACAGGATAGTTTCAAATCATGCTTTTAAAGTTAGAAAGTATTTTTAAGTGTATTTCAA
>NW_022103915.1:65682784-65683943 GCF_000313985.2 Echinops telfairi
TTGACAAGATATTATCTTAATCCACAAGTTTCACCAACCATTTACAGAAGACCCAAGTTTGTTGGCATATATATTTTTAGTTACCAGTGAGAACTTACTTTAAAAATAAATGTCTTGTCAGGCATTTCAGGAAATAGGTATTTCTTTTACCAACAAAATAAAGCAAATGACAGAAAATTATCTTAAATGTTTTAAGTTTTACAAGTATTTAATAAAGAAAAGGTAACCATCAATAGAGGTGAATATAAATAGTTAATTCAAAACAGTTCTCTCTGATTCATTAACCCTTACTTAGACAAAGGTAAAGCTCTATGTAATAAACAGAAAACTACATTATGAGCTCCATAGAATTATATCTTTCAGGAAAAATAATGGCTTAAAGATCTTATTCAACTTCCTGAACAAATACAGATTTTGAAGTTTGCCTTATTTTACTCTGTGACTCATCACTTAGTATGTGTGCATTTTCCTGAAATAAAATGAAAACTAAAGTTTCTCCCATGTGGGTGGGTACCTATTATTGTTAAATAGGGGGAAAGTGTTGATCAATTTATGAGTTAATCTGGTTAAAAAAAATAGCAGGATGTTTATGGATGATGATCAACTTAGAGAACCTGTGAAGATGTACCATTCTGTGTGGGATGGAAAGCTGCTACACGAAGCAATCTGTGTGAACTGTAACAAGGAAGAGGGGCTCCTAAGGTACCTACCATTGGACAAAAGATAAATAGTAAGGAAGAACTTAATGCTTTTTGTTTTTGTTTTAGATTTTCGTGTAAAGTGTGTCTGTCTTAACTAGCATTTTATACACTTTCTGTATTTATTTTGCCAAGGGGGAAAATGCCTCATAATTGCTACCCTTATATTTGACCAGATATTGATAGAAACTTTTCCAACCTACATTTTTCTTTCATTAAATGCAATATAACTTACTGTAACTTCATTTTTATTTTTCATATTTCTAGAATTACTAATGGAATTAAAGGTTGTTGTTATGTCTTACTGAGGTGGTTCTGACATATGGCTATTCTGTGCAAAACAGAAAGAAATACTGCCTGGTCCTGCACTCTCCTCACAATTGTCCCTGTCCTTGAGCCCTTGTTGCAGCAACGGGTCTATCCATCTTATCCAGGGCCTGCCTCTCCTTAGCTGCCCCTTC
>NW_022103915.1:65684404-65689009 GCF_000313985.2 Echinops telfairi
AAAAAAAAAAAGAACAGACCAAGAAGAAGGGATCACCTGCCAACTTCTGAGAAAGTAGCTACTGAAAACATAGACATAGCTTTGAAACTAAGGGTAGTTCAAGATACTTTTAAACAAAATGAATCAACAAACACTAACAAAGCCTGATCTGCATTCTGGGCACAAAATTCTCAATAGTTGGGAGTGGCATCTTGTTTTGACCAACATACATGATTAGAAATTAAATTCTGAGCACTAAGTTTGCAGATCGCCGCTTGTCTGTCAGTTTGTCATACTGTGATGGCTTGTGTGTGGCTGGCATGCTAGAAGCTTTAACGCTGGAATTTAAATTGCCAGCAGGATCACCCAAAGTGGAAAAAGGGTTTCAGTGGAGCTGTCAGACTAAGAGCAGACAAGGATGGAGCCACTGAAAAATGTATGCCTGGGGTTGAAATGTTGTCAGATACTGAAGGCCTAAGAATGGTGGAGGAACATTCTCAGAGATAGTCCTTGAGGATGGGCCCCTCGGGTCCATGTGCACTTGAAATGTGACTAAGGCAGAGCTCAGTTCTCAGTGTGGCGTGCACCTTGATGATGTGAGTTGGGTAAAGCCGTGAGAGTGGAGTCTGTGGGATCTTTCTTTGATGAAGGGGTACAACTCAAGGAAAGGAAAAACAGCTTTGAAAAGGTGCTAATGATCATAACTTTAAATATGCCAAGGAGGAATCTAGGAAAATTAGAACTTGTCAAAAGTGAATTGAATTGCCTAAAGATCAATATCCTAGGCATAAGTGAGCTGAACTGGATTAGCAATTGACTATACGAATAAAAAAATCAAATGATTTATTATGTTAGGAATAACAGAATCAAAGGGCTTTTTTCTTCATTTACACACTGTCAAAAGGATATGCAAAACACATCATGAAGTACTATACTATCTGTGATAGTATTTTATCCGTCTGACTTCAAAGAAATACAATCAACACAACTATTATTCAACTTCATGTACCAACCACAAAAGCTAGTGATGAAGAAATTGAGGAATTATACCAATGACTTCGGTCAGAAATTGATCAAATGTGTGATCAAGTGTCACTGATAATTATTGGCGATTGGAATGCAAAAGTTGGAAACAAAGAGGAAGGAAGTGTAGCCGGAAAACACAGTATTCATGATAGAAATGAAGCTGGAAATTGCATGATAGAATTTTGCAAAGCCAATGATTTATTTATAGCAAATACCTTTCTTCAACAACAAAAAAGGCAACTATCACTGATATCACACATGAATAAAATTTTGCTAAAGATTATTCAACAATGATTGCAGCAGTATATTGACAGGGAGCTTCCAGAAGTTCAGGCAGGATTGAAGAGGATATAGAACAAAGAATATTATTGCTGGTGTCAGATGGATCTTGGCTGAAAGTCGAGAATATCAGAAAGATATTTCTTTGTGTTTCTTGGTGACTATGCCAAGGCATTTGACTGTTTGGACCATAAAAAAACTATGAATAGCTTTGAGAAGAATGGGAATTCCAGAACACTTGATTATATTCATGAGGAAATTGTACATGGATCAAGAGATAGTTGTGAAAACAGAACAAGGGCATGCTGCAGGATTTAAAATCAGGAAGGATGTGCATCGGCGTTGGACCTTCTGCTACATCTACTCAATCTGTACGCTGAACAAATCACAGAGAAGTAGGCTTACACGAAGAAGAATGTGGCATCAGGATTGGAAGAAGTCTTATTTAAAAACTTCAATATGTAGATGACACAACCTTGTGTGCTGAAAGTGAAGAGGACTTGAAGCACTTGACAATGATGGCCAAAGGTTTTAGCCCTAAGTGTGAATTAGAGCTCAACCTTAAGACCAAATTCTTACAACTAGACAAATAGGTCATTGTGATCAATGAACAAAAGCCTGAAATTGCCAAGGATTTTATCTTTCTTGTATCCACAATCAACACTCATGGAAGTTGTAGTCAAATTATCAAAAAATGGATTGCATTGGTAAATTTGCTGCACAAGACCTTTATAGCGTATCAAAAAGCTAAGATGTTTCTTTGAGGACTAAGGCGTGCTTGACCCAAGCCATGAAGTTTCCATTGCCTGATATACATGTAAAGTTGAACGTTCACTAAGGAAGACAGAAGAAGAATTGGTGGATTTGAGTTGTGTGCTGGAAAAGAATATTGAAAGTGCCACGGACTGCTGAAAAACAAGCTGTCTTTCTTGGAAGAATACTGTTAGAGTGCTCCTTGGAGCCAGGAATGGAAAAATGTTGTCTTAGCAATTTGGGAGATTGTGAGGAGAGACCAGTCCCTGGAGAAGGACATCATGTTGGGTAAAGTAGAGGGGCAGTGAACAAGAAGACCTTTAACAAGATGGATTGACACTGTGACTGCATCAATGGACTCAAGTATAGGAACAATTATAATGGAGAACTACGCAGTGTTTCCTTCTATGGAGCACAGGGCTGCTATGGATCAGACTGATTATGGCAACTAACAACAAGTTTACAGAAGACTATCATTTACAGTGAAAGCACTAATTCCATTTTGAGTCTCAACATGGAGTATTGGTTGCTTAGTGATTACATGTTGGGCTACAACCCATAAGGTTAGCAGTTCTAAACCACCAGCTGCTCCTTGAGAGAAAGACAGGGCTTTCTACTCACCATGAGTTACAGTCTTAGAAATTCACCAGGAAGTTCTACCCGATTTCATAGGGTCACTATGAGTTGGCATGGGCTTGATGACGGTGAGTTTATGGACATAGATTTAACCTTCATTGAATTCTTTGCAATATTAACTCGCAGTGTGAATAGTTTTACCCTCAGGCAAAGAGCATTAGAAAGCGGATTACTACCAGTCCCCTAACCAGTCCATGGAGGGGCAGTCTAGCCCTTTGGAGTCTGGGAGTGCTTTTAATGGGATTTCGGGGAGTAGGGTCATTGTGGTCACGAGCTGTGCCTGCTTACTTGGAATGGAGAACCGAGGACCAATCTTCTACACTTTTAGCTCTAGAATTCTTTATGTATTCCAATCCTGGCCCCTTGCTTGCTCCTGAGGTCTCACTTGCAACTGTGATGTGTTGATCTGCTTCCAATCATGTTCTTCTGACAGTTGCCCTTGTACATCTATGTCCTATTTAAGTGGCCATGTTTCTGTAATTTTATTCAGATGTTTTCAGCTGTTTCTTTTCATTTTCAGTCTAACCCAGTATGGAAATGATGGTCTCGAAGGCCTTATGCCTACAGGTTTTACTTCATTCACACGATTATGGATGACTCTTCTTCAGTCATGTTTTGAGTGCCTTCTAACTTGAGGGGATCATATTATGGCACTCCTTCTGACAATGTTCTGATTCTATTCATGAGATTTTCAGTATCTGACAATGTTTCAGTGCCATCCATATGGCTTTCAGTGGCTAAATTGGACAGCCTGTGTCTTCTTGGTAGTTTGTTCTTAGTCTTGAAGTTCTGCAGATGCCTGTTTACTTTGGGTCTCTCTGCTGGTATTTGAAATACCATGGCATGCCTTCCAGCATCACAGAAATACACAAGCCACCACAATATGACAGAACTGAGAGACAAGTGGTGAAACACTCACTTCTCTGTTCCAGGAAGTTTGGGCAAGGGCCTGGAAGAGACCCACATTTGTACTCATTCCAAAGAAGGGTGATCCAATCGATGTTAAAATTATACAACCATAGCATGGATATTGTATGCAGGTAAAAGATCATCTAATAATGGGAGGGAGCTGCCAAAGCTTCAGGGCAGATTTTTGATTGTGCAAATACATTCATTCAACTGTGTGGATCATAACAAATTATAGATAACCTTTAGAAGAATGTGAATTCCAGAACACTTGATTATTATCATGAAGAATCTGTACATTGATCAAGAAGCAGTTGTGAGAACATAACAAGGGAACACTGCTTGATTTTGGTTTAAAATCAGGAAAGGTGTGTGTCAGGGTTGTATCCTCTCACCATACATGTTCAATCTGTATCCTAAACAAATCATCAGAGAAGCTGGCTTATATGAAAACAAAAATGTAGCATCAGGATTAGAGGAATACCTATTAACAGCCTGTGCTATGAAAAATGTCAAATTTGCTTGTTGAAAGTAAGAAGGATTTGAACACTTGCTGTTGAAGATCATGGGTTGCAGCCTTTAGTATGGATTACAACTCATTTTAAAGAAAACCCAAATCCTTATAACTGGGTCAATAGGTTACATCAGGATAAATGGAGAAAAGATTGAAGTTATCAAGGGTTTTACCTTGCTAAATCCTTAATCAATGCTCATGGAAGCAGCAGCCAAGGGAACAAACAACTCATAGAAACCATATGTACAACAGAACAAAACATCACCGGGTCCCGTGCCAACCTCCCCATTTTCTTAAAACTGCTTTGCTGCCGACCGAATCAGGGAGTGATTTACATTATGTTAATCATATTAAGGGAGACACTTCAATTGTCAAACAACTTAGAATTCTGACCCAGCCAAATTGACAAAATACTCACTGCTAAATATTCAATCAAAATATGGAGCACTCTAACAATTGTCATTAAAAATATTTCTTATTGAGACTCACATATGAGTAGTCATATAATTTCA
>NW_022103915.1:65689387-65693548 GCF_000313985.2 Echinops telfairi
AATACTGTCAAGTCTCTTCCACAGAATAAAAAGTGAATTGAGTGGAACCACATAACTGCTCTTAATACTTTTAGTATATAATTTGCCCCATTCATTTACAGTTTTTTAATAAAATAAGTCCTATAGCAACACAGGACATCAACAGACAAGGAAATATAACTTCAACAAGACAGAGTAGTGGAAAGTTGTACAATTTTAGAGGTAGTTTTCTTTCGAGATTTTTTCTCTTTCTGTTCTCTCTCTTTCTTTCAAAATATGTATAACTCATTTAAATCACTCTAGCCTAGATATTTGGGATTTTGTGATGAACAGGAGAAACATTTCTTCAGCTCATGAAGCGTATACTTTAACGTATCAGGCAAACTTACAAGCTGGCCTTAAAATAAAGTCCTGTGATAAATTAAGAATGCAATTTTAACTCACTGAAGAATTAAGGGCAGATATTTTTCCTAGTATGGCAGACCAGCTTTTATGAGAATTAGCCTGCTAACAAGTAGAATTCTAAACCGAACTCACAGCCCTCTGACTATGCACAATCCCCAGTTTGGAGTCATTACAGAGCCACAAAGGAAGGTCGCTTTCAAGGGCCAGAGTTCTGGAGAGGTGATATGTCATACTTTTAGACCAGTTCACAAGGATAGGAGGCTGAAAGCACTGATAAGCGGCAAACAGAAAGTACTGAAAGTAGAAGTGGTTGAAAAATGAAGCAGTTTCCTGATGCTGAGAAGGCCAAATGAATTTCAAAACAGTGTGAATATAATGGTCCAGAACTAGAAGTCGTTTTGAAGTTTCCAAGACTGGATTCTTATAATTCATCAGTCGTTTTTTCATTGATGAGAAGAGCAGATTGGAGATGCTGAGGAGAATTTTCAGCAGTCCCATTTGGTAATAGAGAAAATACCTGGAATTTGAATCCTGCTAAGAGGAATCAAATACAGTCGAAATGTATGAAAAAATGACTTCCGACTAAGTATCGGTGCCTTGGTGATGCCGGGGTTAAATTGATGGGCTGCTAAGGGAAAGGTTAAAGGTTTAATCCACCAATGGCTCCGTGGGAAACCGGGCAATCAGCTCCCATAAAGATAACAGTAGAAAAAACCCCTATGGAGTAGTTCAATTTCATCCCAGATGGATTCTCTGAGTCAGATTTGATGGGCCATGCATGCCAACCACAAGACGAAGAACAAACTGCGAACACAACTGTCCTCACAGGGAAAATCAACACAGGTTGGCTGAGCTCTATCTCCTACTAGAGCGGTTTACTCCTACTTCAACTGAACAACAGAAACATTAAGTTTCTCTTTTGGAAAGATAATATTACAGAATGGTAATGTTTATACCATGTTGATTATTAATTAACATTTACTAGCCAAGGCACACAAACACACACACACACAATAACAGATCAGTGGAGCACAGAGTTGATTTACATATGAGAGTTATGAAGATAAATTTTAAATATATGTAAATTCAAAATAGATCCCAGTAAATGAATCCAACCTCTTCTAAAAATCTTCATTATGTGCAAAGTAGTAAGAGTACTAATATACTACAAGTGCTAATTGAAATTTGAATGATTTGTCAGAGATGTATGGATGTTATATTCTATAAATTAAATTAATCTACATTTACTGCAAAATAATACATTTCTAATGAGCTAGTGGTAGGGAAATTGAGTAATAGTGAGCATTTAATTACTCCAAAAACATTTTTTTGGTCTCTCCTTTATTTTAATTTTTTTTGGTTTAAAATTTTTTAATACTTTTACTGGGGGCTCTTACATCTTTTATCACAATCCATATATTCCTCCAGTGTGTCAATCCCATTTGCACATATGTTGCCATCATCATTTTCAAAGCATTCTCTTCCCACTTGAGCCCCTGATATCCGCTCCCCATTTCCCCAACTCACTCCCCCGCCCCCACCCTCCCTCACGAACCCTTGATAAGTTATAGATTATTTTTTCCATATCTTACATCGTCCTCCATCCCCCTTCATCCACTTTTCCGTTATTTGTCCCCCTGGGATAGGATTCTAGATTGATCCTTGTGATCAATTCCTCCTTTCTGCAACCCCCCCCCCCCATTCCTCCTGGTATCTCTACTAAGAGCGGTTTATCTATCCTGGATTCCGTGTGTTGCAGGCTCTTATCTGTAGCAGTGTGCATGCTCTGTTCTAATCCGAATTGTAAGGTAGAATTGAGGTCATGATAGTGGGGTGAAGGAATCACCAAAGAACTAGAGGAAAGTTGTGTGTTTCATCAGTGCTATACTGCACCCTGGCTGGCCCATCTCTTCCCTGTGACCCCTGTGTGAGGGGATGTCCAGTAGTCTACAGATGGGCATTGGGTCTCCACTCCATACCCCACCCTCCATTCACCTTGGGTATGGCACCATCAGCTTTCTTCACCACATTTGCTCATGTACCCATTTTGTCTTCAGCGATCCTGTCATGAAGGTGAGCATCACAGAATGCTAGATTGTTAGGACAAAGTGTTCTTGTGTTAACTTAAGGGAGTACTTGAGTCGAGGCCCAATGTCCATCTGCATCTTTAATTCTTAACATATAGATATGAGTGCATAGCTATATTCCCCTCTTGATATATATATATTTACATATGTACAAGCCTGTATTTAGGCCTCTATAAATATCCTTTGCTTCCTGGTTCTTTTCTCTATTTCCTTTTTACTTCCCTCTTGTCCCACCATCATGTTCAGCCTCCATTTGTGTTTAGTAACACCTCGCTGCTACATTGCCCTTGATTGAGCCCCACTAGGCATCCTATGACCTTCCCTCCATTGATTTTAGTTCACTTGTTCCCTTGTCCCTGGGTTGATCGCCCCCTCCCCTTCCTTTCTCCCACCTTCCCTTAAGGTTACAATAAGAAAAAAACTAACTGCCCACTAAGAAGGTGGGCAAAGGACCTAAACAGAAGTTTCACAAGGGCAAAAATCTGAATGGCCAATAAACATATGAGAAAATGTTCTCGATCATTAACCATAAGAAAAATGCAAATTAAAACAACTATGAGATACCACCTAACACCCTCAAAGATAGCCCAATTCAAAAAATTCTGGTGGACCTGTAGGTATGTACAGCCATTATGGAAATCAATTCAGCAATATCTAAAACAGATGGAGATTGAGCTACCATACAACCCAGCAATCTCCCTACGCGGCATTTACCCAGAAGAGGCAAGAAAAGACCATGGCCTGATATCTGTCCTTCAATATTCATCACGGCACAGTTCACAATTGCAAGGAGTTGGAAACAACCCAAATTTCCATCAACAGATGAATGGATCAAAAAATAGTGGTCCCTAAAAAGCAGCGATGAATGTATGAAGCACATTGCTGCATGGGAAGAAATGGATGAAAGCATGCTAAATGAAGTAAGTCAAACACAAAAGGGCAAGTACAACATGAGTCCACTGAGGTAAGCTTAAAAAAAATGTAGCGTAGGGGGAAAGCTACTATATATATACATCCCTGGTGTGAGGTCCAGCAACTATGGCAGGGGCCAAACCCAATCCAGGGATACATACGACAGCCAACTAAATAAGAGGGGGAAAGAAAGAGAGAGAAAAAAAAGCCATGGGTAGGAGGGGGAGCAGGGCACTAACCCACCCAAGGGGAGGGTATTGTTTATATCTCCACAGGCGAGGGAGAGAGAGAACAGTCTACAACCCGATGCACCAAGATGTGAATACAACATACCAGCATGTACTAGGGAACCAATAGAGAGGTCTGCAGGGCTGGCCCCAACCCCAGCTTTGTGGACACCCCCCACACTCCCCTCAGAAGAATGCACCTCTGAGGACAGTGTTGGGCTACAGATCAGGGAGAGGGGCGTGTCGGACTAGAACACATGGGAGAAATGCAAAGGGATGGAGAGGGAGGAGAGGACATCCTGGCCCACCAAGCCCTGAGGATGATGTTCCTGCTCAGAGCAGACAATGCACGGGGAGGACCATAGGACCTGTCCCACCACAGGACACAGCATCCTTCACTGAACCATGTGCTGCGGGGGACAGCACTGGTGACACAGTGTGGGAATAGTGCATGGTCTGGTCCCATCATGCTGGGGTGAGGCACTGAGGGCATGCAGCAGAGCATCAGGGGGAACAGAGTGGTGAAACCCAGGGGAATACCAAAAATAGAT
>NW_022103915.1:65693648-65696126 GCF_000313985.2 Echinops telfairi
GGGAGACAGAGTGTGGTATCCCATTAGACTCAACTGGAAAAAACTCATGAAGGCCAACAAGCAGAAGGCCAACAGGCTTTTCCATTTTTGTCAGTGGATTTCTTTTTGTTATTGTTATTTTGTTTTTGTTGTTATTACTTTATTGGTTTTGACTTCCTCTGTTGTTTTATTTGCCTTTGTCTAGTTTTTGCACTTATAAATGTATCTCCATGTCTATCTAGATAGATAGGCAGCATAATTAACTCCAAATTTTTAAGAAAGATAGAAAAAGAATATAGAACAATTTGAAAGCAAAATTTTAGATTTAAATGCGCTTATCAGTTATTATATTGTATTGAATGTAAGTATAATAAATACCTCAGAGAAAGGAGCACAAAATTGTAGACTTTAATTTTTTAAATAAGGATATGTAGCTAACAAGGATTCATTTTAAACATGTGGCTCAAACTGAAAGCATCATGCAAAGAATTTTTTAAAATAAAATGACTATTCTTGTGTTGACATAATCCATGGTATAAAGGTAAAAACTAGTAGCATAAATTAAGAAAATTATTTTTCATGTAAAAAGAACCAATCAAACATGAGGATATAAAATTTAAAGATGTAAGAGTTTCAAAATAAATACATTCTACTTATGACTTAAAAGGAGAATGCTTAAATATATAAGTAGACTGAGAAATTTTAATAGCTAGCAGACTTAATCAATATATATGTAGATATCTGGATTTCTTAGCATGTATGGAACAGGAGAATTACAGAATCTGTAGTCTTTACAATTACACGTGAGTTATTAAAATAAACTATACTCTAAACTACGACATCAATGTCAGTGAAACCCAAGGAATAAATCATGTCCAGTATACGGAAAATAAAGCTATGAAAATTATAAAGTCATAATAAAAATCTAATAGTTGAAAATGTAAAGTACATTTCTGAATACTATGGTGGAGATCATATGAAAGGATTTTTTAAGACCAATGATTTATTCAATATAAATGTCACTATTGCATTCAATTTGTGCCAACAAAGTTTGTCAGCAGTAACCTGTATGCACTCACAAGTCTCAGCCAATTATTCTCGAGATATAACTCAGAATTACTTAGTAAATGGGAAGTATTTTATTATTTCCTAGATATAGATATCAAACTGAGGAGAATAATCAATTAATCACATTCAAAATTATAGTAAACTTCTTCATTACATTTTAAATAGATACCATGGCAGAAATTATCTATATGGATTTCTCCCAGTTCCTTATATATGTTTAACTGCGATTCTATATCATTCTAATTATGTTTTTGCAACAATATTGTTTTTCTCTCTGAAATTTGAAAAATAATGCTTGTATTGTGAGAAGCATATTTTATATGCTTAAAGTTGAGTTTCTATTGCATTTAATTTCGTGGTTTATGTAGTTTCACTGAGTGTGTGACATTGTGTTCTACTGAAACTTTCACCTAGACTCTACTGTGGGGAAAATGCTATTAAATGGCACTAGCATATTTTTATCCATATACCCACTCTTTTCTGTGCGCAACCCACTTTTCTTTGTTTGGTAGGCTGAACTGGAATGAAAGGACAGGAGCTGAATATTTCATAATGTTCTGTTATGTATAATTCATGATCACGTTCTTCAAAAGAAATAGATAAGAAATACTGAAAGCTATAAATGAAATATTTTATACTTAACAGAAGCACTCTATAAAGATCTTTTAAGCCTTGTCTGCACTGATACCATGAAGAATCATGAAAATAAGAAGCCAATGAGAAAGAATAAAATAGAAGGTAACAGAATGAAAGGAGATGACAAGCAAGAGGTAGACAAAAATTATAGAATTTTCCTTATTATATATGTATATAATCATCTCACAGTAATATATAAAAATGTAAGCAAATTTGTTCACAAATTTCTGAGTCTATTATTCACTACTTTTATGTTGAAAATGAAAAGTGAATGATCATGTTTTTATAAGACTATGTTCCCAGATATATTTAAAAACAAACCAACCAAAATTAAGTCTAACTGTGGTCAGTTCAGCAGCTTACTCATTAATTCTTCATATCTTTATTGACTGACCACAATTTGCCTAGCATTCTGGTTGCTTTGAAGGACAGCTTATAAGAAAGGTGATCTACAATTTATCATCCAAACTAGGGCACGTTCATGTGAGAAAGTGTATGTTGACATATTGGATATTAGTATAACAATTATTTATAGCAATTAATTATGACTCTTTGGGAAAGTAGGGTATCCAAACATTCTATTTTAAATTTTACTTGTTAACATTTAGGGCATTTCAGTGTATTATTGTATCAGTTTAGAAATTAAACTATCAAGTGGTGTGACAAATTTAAAATACAGTATCAGTATTGTAAAGTGTGAACATAATGACACTGTGCACTGGCAGGAGGTCACGAAAATCATTTGGACCAGTAATTTTAAGCTAAAGAAAAAGGAATATTGCTTACCTTATAACT
>NW_022103915.1:65696551-65699181 GCF_000313985.2 Echinops telfairi
TATATCTTAATGGATTATTATAAATAAAAATTTAACATTGAGGTTGACAATTAGATATTTCTTATAACACTATTATATTTGTACTTAAGAAAAGTTTTAGGTGCTTCACACAAAGTAGTAAAGCAGGTTTTAGATAAGAAACTTTGACTCCACATCCATTTCACACCTGTATACATGTATGTGTATCTATCTATCAAGCTATAACATGTTTCTCTTCTTAATAATTATACTCGATGACTATCATCTAAATTCAGTGAATGAAGATATTAACTAAGTTTGGATACATCCAACTACGGTTGAATAATTATGTGTCAGTTTATTGTAGTATCCAGAATCCTTGAACTAAGTAGCTTCCATCTTTAATGCATTTCACCATTCATCCACATAGCACAACCTTAACCCTTCCCATTAAGCAAATGTCCCACTTCTAAGGTAACAGTCATCATATACTTTTCATCACACTTTCCTCGATTGTTATAATTTCTAATTTTCCATTGAGGTAGTTACATATTCCATATTAAATAGGTTATTGAGGTGGAATCTAGCCTGTCAATCAGGTCACAGCCTGAATAATGCCTCCTTGTGGGGTGGCCATCTCATGAGGACTCTGGGAGTTTTCTTCTCTTCTTCTCTGGAGGCGGGACACTCTCTCTTTGCCTTCCCTTTGCTGCTGTTGAGACACTCAGAAAGCTGGAGGAGACACATGGAGACCTGTGCCAACAATAAGATGCTTCCACTGCCACAGGAACTACAAGACCTTCTATACACTGACCATTTATCTTCCTGCATTCTGCTTTATTGCATGGGCTGCGTGCATCTAAAGAGGAATTTTGGACTAGTATCAGACATATGGGCTAATATCAGACCTATGACTTGATCTGAGCTGGATTGGGATGTTTTCTCAACATATAATTGCGCCTTTATATAAAGCTCTTTCTTATACACATATGAGTGTTTATTAATTTGTTTCTCTAGTCAACCTGGACTAACAAATCTATGATCAACCATTACCTCGTAAGTCATACTTTCCATCAATTCTTTTCAAAAATTGTAACCAGCCTTAATTTCATTATAAATCAATCACTATATGCTGCTGCATTCTCTGAAACTCACTCATTTCCTTTCCCTTGTTAATCAGCCCTGGAGAACCACGACTGACCCATCACTGTGCTCCTTTGGTTACTTCCTTGGAACTGGTATTCCATGAAATAATGTTTGGCTACCCATGACCCTTGAATTAGAGGGAGCTATTCAAAGCTTGTGGAAAAAGTAGTGTTAAAAAACAATGGGATTATTCTGCAAGCTTTTTGAAGCCCCCTGGTAAGCAATATTATGAAAATGTTTTGGTGGCAGTTACATAATCTCCTATCAACTTGAACAAAGGGGTGGAGTCTAGCCTGTCAATCGGGTCATAGCCAATGGTGCCTCCATGTGGGCATGGCCTTCTCCTGAGGATTCTGGGAACTCTGGTCTTCCTCCCTGGAGGCAGGGCACACTCTCTCTGCTTTTCCTTTTCTGCTGCTGAGGAGCCACACTCAGGAGCTGGCAGAACCATGTGAAGATACTTATACTGCAACTGGACCCAGCAGACTTTCTACCCAATGGCTGGTGATCTTCCTGCATTCAGCATCATTGCATGTTTTGTATGAGTCTGAAGAGAAGTTTATAGACTGGTATCAAACATATGAGCGAATATCAGACTTATGAACCTGATCTGGACTGGACTGGGATGTTTTCTTAAGGTACAATTACTCTTTGACATAAAACTCTCTCTTATACACATGTCTGTGGATTTCTTTCTCTGGTCAATCCAGACTAACACTGTTTTGTTTCTTTTTCTTTAGTGAATTTTCCTGTATTTCCCTTCTTCCCTAAACTCCTAAACATTTGTTTTCATTATAAGAATATCATGTTAGTTCATGCCATATTAGAGTAAGACAATATAGATTTATGCCCTCATTTATCCTCCTTTGTAGCCATAAACCAGGAAGGATTCTATTGTAGAGACACAGCTTTACGAAAACCTGAAGATTCCTTTTATAAATTTGCTTATCTAAGCAGTCTTTAGCAGTTAATTCTCCATTGGCTGTACCTCACTGAATGTTATTTTTTGCAGGCAGAGAGATTTTAATTGTACATGCTAACTTCTGAAATAGCTAATTGGAGCACTTTTTTATATTGGATCAGAATTTATTCAATGGTACCTAATAACAACATTGCATTTTTATGCCTTCTTTGATGGAAATGACAACAGTGGTTTCAATGCCATTACTTTTGTTTTTGCATCTAGAGAAAAGAATGAAGTCGCTTGTAAGGGTAATCAGATACTACTAAGCCCAGATGTATCACCAGAAGTGGAGAGACGGGAGGAGCATCTTCAGAGCATTGAAGGAGAATAGCTGTAGCCCGAGAATGATCTACCCAGCCAAACTCTAGCTTAAAATAGAAGGGGAAGTTAGAGTTTCTCTAGCTGTCCTTACGCTTTTTTCTCTCTTACTCAAAGTTAGATGATTTAACTACTATATGACTTGGAGTGGTCTTCCTGGAATTCAGTCAAATTAGGGTCCACTCTGCTTCCTGGATGTTTGTCGGATACTCTTTTATTATATTGGGGAAGTTTTCTTCCAGGA
>NW_022103915.1:65699412-65706441 GCF_000313985.2 Echinops telfairi
GTATGGTGCCAGGTTCAGCTCATCACCAAACATTGTGATTAACTTCCCTCTATTTCTTGTATTGACGGCTGCTTTGGGTTGTAGTCTGCATGGTCTCCAATGAGAGAGGGAGAGATTAGGGCAAGGCACGCTGTGCTCTGGTTATCTGGGCTAGAGAGAATAAACCGTGGTGTGCGTGTTGTGTTGCTGGTGTGGGGAATGCAAGGCAGTGCAGCCTGCAGATCACCAGGGTGAGGAAAAACTGGAAATGGCCCATCCATCACTGGGTTGCAAGGGAGTGCAACGTGGCATGGTTCGCAAGTCACCTGGGCAAGAATACACTGGGAACTGGGGTGCATGTGTTGCTGGGGGAATGGAAGGTGGTGTGTTGAGGATGGCTGAGCAGGAAAGTGCAGGGGAGCAGAAAAACACAGCATGTGGGTCTCAGGTAAGAGGGGGTTGGGGGTTAAGTTAAGGGCCTGTTGCTCTGGGCACAGGGCTCAGGAGTATTGGTGTCCTGGGAGCACAGCTGCGCTGTCTGTGGGGAGCCCTGCAAAAGATCCCCCAGGCGCTGCTAGTCTAGGGCCCATGCTCCACTCTCCTCAACTGGCCTCCTCACCTACATTTCACTCAAAGGAAGTTCTCACAGGGGGACCTTACCTCAGTGCCATCTTCTGGAAGTGGAACATTTTTATGGAGTAAACATTAACTCCTCAAACTAGCTCATGGAGGGTTTGTTGCCGTTTTAAAACACACAACCCCAAGCACTCAACAACAGTGACAGGGATAGAAATAAACATCGGAAGATCAGAACCCAAGACTACTCATTTCCTTTCTACAGAATTAAGCGATTCCTTTCACCTCCGTTCTCCTTCTGTTTATTTGTGCATCTTTTCCATTCCTGTTTTTTTTGTTTCTCTGTTTTATCTCAGCTAAGTTATTCTGATTTCTTACATGGTACGTGCATCTTTCAATTTCCTCCAATTTATAACCTTGAAACTTTTCTCTTCATCATGACATTTCAGGTCCAAATAACCAATGCTCAATTATAAACTGAGACTCTTCATCTAAATTATTAAGGAAGAAAACCATTTGGCTGACTATTTGTAGTTGGCTATGTAGAAATTACACATTCTACCAAGTGCTCAGAATTAATAAACATAAGCACCTTTGGCCACTTTAAGAAGAGAATATTCCATAACACTAGTAACAATAGTATTCTACAGGTATAGTCTAAATTCTTGAGAAAGATGGACCTTCAAGATTCATCTTTAGAGATGTGCTGGCCAGTTGCAGGAAGTACATTCATCTGACAATATCTCTGTGCTTCTTTCAAGTCAGCCTCAGCTACTGACAACTGCTTTCCCATCGCATAGATTCATACCTTTCCCAAAGAGGCCCACAACTACTATTAGTATGGTCTTCCACATACAGGCCCTGCACCTTTGGCTTGATGCAGGTTACTATAAAAGGCAAATGCTCATAGAAGAGCTTCCCAAAGGAGCTAAGGTGGAAAATGATGTTGCAGATGCAGATTACACATGGGTTCAGCGACATTGATGTCTACGTATCAAGGCTAATGTTGCCACTGGTAACTCCATTTGTACCTATTAGCAACAGAGATCCACATTGTTGTTGTTGCTATTGTTTCCTGATGCGATAGTCTTTGAGGAGAATAACTGGATTTAATGTTATGTGCATTGTTAGGGAAGAATAAAGGACCTGGATGGCATAGGAGATATGAGTGGGGCTCCTAACATCAAGGTCAGCAGTTCAAAACCAGTCACTCTGAGAAGAAAGACGGGGCTTTGTACTCTGTTAAAGAAAGAGTTTCGCTCTTGGAAATTCACAGGGGCACTTCTACTCTCTCTGTCCATAAAGTGGCTATGAATCAGCACAGACTTGATGACAATGATTTTTTTAAAATTTCTATTTTTTAATTTTTTTGAGGGAAAATATATGTGTCTGAGGATGAAGGCATAAAAGTAGGAGTAATTCTCTCAATGCTACTCCAAAATACTCAATGAGATTATACTCCCTGGCTTTATCATTGCTTAATTATCAGGTTTGACAGTCTTGGTCTCCAAAAGGAAATAGAGTAAGATTTGAAGACAGAAGTCTTGGCAAGTAATAGACCCTGATAATCAAGAGGAAGGAGGGCCGCAGCTGTGTAATGGGTACAGGGAGGAATATAGGCAATTCACTATTCCATGTGTGACTATAAATGTTCAGGTAAAGTGAATCTGACCTGAGTAGTCATAGATATGACAGAGCTTCTCACATCACCATTTAGGCTACCACATGTAGATGTGATGAGTGAGCATCAAAGATGCTCAGAATGGTTAGTAGAGGAGAAAACAGTTGAGGCCCATGACTAACTGTAGTAGCTACTGTACTTTGTCTCACAAACTGTTCATGCCTAAATGTTTTCAGGAGGAAATTCTGGAGGAATCCTTCAAAAATTGTTCTTAAACAGATGTAATAGCACTCGCAACCAGCACAGGACATGAATGAAGGCAGATTAAGTAAGCACACAATCCTGTAAAGAAGGATTTTGTGTCCACAGAGGAAGGTAAGTTTTCCCACGGCTCCTAAGTCACATAATGCTGGGTCAGGTGATGCAAGTGGATATGGGGCACACAGAGATTTGCCTCCTGGACAGTCATGGACGCCTAAACTTTAGGAAGTGCTGTCTTTTATAATCATTTAATTCAAAAGAAAAGGTCATCTCTGTTGCACTTCTGGGTAAATAAACCCACCCTATGTACCACAGGAAAAAACAGATCTTCCAAGGATATTTTCTATGCAGGCATCCTTGGGAAAAAAATAGTCTGTAACAAAAGCAGCCACAGTTCCCTTTCATAGGAGGAGCAGAAAACTAAGAGGCACAGGGAGAATTCTCTCTTGACAACACAGCCACTTTGTTTCACTAAACTGATACATGTTGTTGTTGTTTTTCCCTTTTTCTTTCTTTTGTAATCTTTACTGGTTTTCTCAGTTAAGTTTTTAATTTTTTAAATCTATAATCATGATTGCTTAAAAATGTTAGATTGTAAAAATTGTCTTTTACTTAGCAACGCTGTTATTTTAGAAGAGTCCTATGAAAATCATCAAAAATAAAAATGCCTCCATCATAACTGTATGTCCATATATCTGCTGAAAAATACACAAAAAGAGTCACGGTTGCTGGGAGATAGGAAAACAATCTCTTTAAATACAATCAACAACAACAACAACAACACATAGCCACACAAGCAAAGAATTTAAACTTTAATGCAGAAAAATAGATGTCCTGATTTGTGTATTCCTTGTCATATTGAACCACATTAAGAGAACCTGACATAACTTCCACCTGCTTCTAATTCAGGTTGCTGCTTATTATTTTCAATAAGCAACAAAATAGGGTAAAAGGCACTATGTTCAGTTATCAGTTATGATCTTAGTTTGTTTTTCTTTATCTCCTGATATAGCATCATGGGAATTTCAGAGAGAAAATACTGTTTTAGCAGAGTTGGTTAGGATTTTGTGTCCACCAACCTCAGCTAGCATTCTCACTGGTTTGGCACTAGAATCAGCTAATGCCCCCTGAGTGATGTGACCTAGCATAGTGAAATCAACTCCATCACAGGATCTGCTGTGAGCAGCCTCCTGGGTAGACAGGAGAAACACATTTATAGACACTCAAATGTGTATAAGAAAGAGCTTTGTATACAAGAGCAATTGAATATTGAGAAAACATCCCAGCCCAGTCCAGATCAAATCCCTAAGTCCAATATTAGCCCATAAGTCTGATACCAATCTATAAATTCCTCTTCAGGCTCAGGCAACACATCCAAAGATGCTGACTGCAGGAAGATCACAGGCCAGTGGGTGGAAAGTCTTGTGAATCCAGTGGCAGTGGGAGCATCTCAGTGCTGATAGGGTATCTCTACATGGCTCCTTCACTCCCCTCTACTCCTTCCTCAACCTTTCACACACAGATAAGAATATATTAGATGAATTACAGAAAGGAAAGATTCTAACCCTCAACATTTCTGAACATGTTCTAAACAATCAAAAATAAAAGAAATGGAAACTCAACTGGCAAAGAAATACACATTGTTTATCTCTTAGACTAAACAGGGATAAACATCTGAATGACTTACTGTGTTTTAGGTTGGTCTAGTATTTATCTGTCTATATTTATAATGTTTATTAACCAATGTACTATTCAACTCAATGCTTCTTATTTAAGTGCTTCACTACCAGAAATATAAGTGTGCCTGTGGATTAACTTACACACAGTTTAGCCTTGAACAATTGTATTTGAAAATAATCTTAATACTCACCTTCCCAACACGATCACTGAAGACAGAATGAGTGCATAAGCAACTGTGGTGAAGAGAGTGAATGGTGCCTGACTACCAAAAGATATAGTGTCTGCAGTCTTAAAGGCTTGAAGTTAAACAAGCAGCCATCTAGCAGGGAAGCAGATAAACCCACATGAAAGAATCACACTAGCCTATGTGATCATGGGGTGTCCATGGGATCAGGTATCAGGTATCAAAAGACCCCAAACAAACAATTATATTGATGCAAATGAGGGGGGTTGGAGTGGAGACCCACAGTCCATCTGTAGACAATTGGATATCCCTCCACAGAAGCGTTATAAGGAAGGGATGGTCCAATCAAGGTGCAGTATAGCACCGATGAAATACACATCACTCCTGTAGTTCCTGAATGCTTACTCCCCCCACGACTACCATGATCCAGTTCTACCTTACAAATCTGACTAGATCAGAGAACACATCTCAACACATGGAATTAGAGACAGATAAACACCTCAGAAACAGTAGTGGGAGTAGTGATATCACGAGGGTAAGGGAATGGTTGGCGAGGCGGAAGAGGATATATAGCCTCCCCTCTCCTCCCCCCTGAAGGGTATGGATAGCAGAAATGTGGGTGAAGGTAGACAACGGACAGTGTAAGATATTAAATAATAAAAACAATATATAATTGATCAAGGATTCACGATCATGGGAGGGTCAGGGAGAGAGTGGAAAAAAGAGGAACATATACCAAGGGCTCAATTAGAAAATATTTTGGAAACTATGATGGCAACATATGTACAAATATGCTTGATACAATTGATGTATGGAATATTATAAGAGCTGGAAGAGCCCCCAATAAAATGATTTTTTTAAAAGAAAGCAATGTTGATATTACTTATAGAAAGCATAATTAACTGAAATATTTCACTTTCATAAACTTTAATGTATCTGAAAAACCCATTGGCTTTGACTCAATTAAAATCCATAGTGATCCTGTATTAGGTTCTGGGTCTATAAGTCTTTACTGGAGCAAACAGCCTCATCTTTCTCTTCAAGGGCAGCTGGCAGGTTTGGGCCCCCAAACCTATGGTTAGCTCCCCATGACTTACCCACTAGCATCCTTAGGGCTCTTTTTAATACTGCTGCTTAATCCCTTTATGGAATAACACACAACGTTCTCCAATACAAATTGTTAAATTATCCAACAAATTTACAATATGTGTCATTAATTCATAGTATATAAGTAAAGGGTCACAAAATATGAAAGAAAGGAGAAGGCAAACCAACAAATAAGGAAATGAAATATAGCTAATAAAGATAATAAGATCATGTATTTTGGCTGCTTTTCGTGAACTATTTTTAGAAAGATTTGTTTTCTACCTGAAGAACTGTTTCTCCGGGAGGACAGGTCTGAAAGGAACATTTGTTTACTGCTGTTATTAGGTGGCATCCAGTTGTCTCTGATTCACAGTGGCCCTAGGGGTACCCTAATGAAACATTGCCCAGCCATGTGCTATGGTCATAATTTGTTCCCTGATGTTACTTTGGAACGGATCCTGGTGGTGTAATAAGTGATGTACTAGTCTGATAATCATAAGCACAGCAATTTAAAACCATCAGATGCTCCATTGAAGGAAGATTTGACCTTCTATTCCCATAAAGATTTAGTCTCAGGAATCTACAGGGGTAGTACTGTTCTATAGGTTCACCATGAGTTGAAATCAACTCATTGGCAATGATTTTAATTTGTTTTGATTACTATGAGTGTTGATCATTGGTCTAAATAGCATTAAGTTTGACAACTTCAATATTTTCTCCAAGATACTGCTTATTAGTCTAGCTGTGAAATTATTTTCTTCTTTATGTTGAGGTATAATCTATACTGAAGGGTGTAGTCTTGATATTTATCAGTAAATACTTCTAATTGTCTTTACTTTGGGCAAGTAAGGTTGTTTCCGTTGCACATCACAGATTGTTGACGAGTCTGCCTCCAATCCTGATATTACATTCTTCTTAATTATCTGGATTATTTGTTCAGTATTCAAGTTAAATCAGTATGTCACACAACTTTTAAAATTTTAAACCATTCAGTATTGTGTTAGTCTGGATAGACTAGAGAAACCAATTCACAGACACTCATATTTTATAAGAGAGAGTCTTATATAAAGGGTAAGTGTACATTAAGAAAGCATCCCAACCCAGTGTTGTCCAAGCTCATAAGTCTTACAACAGCCCCTTTGTCCAACGCTGATCTACAAAATCCTCCTCACTCTCACAAAACACACACTATGATGCCGACTGCGAGGAAAGTCAAATCAGTGAGCGCGTAAGCATCTCAGTGCTGGCAGGGGTCTCCACGTGGCTGCTCCAGCACCCAGGGCTGCATCGGGGTAGGTCTATGTGGCTTCTCCTCAAGGATGTCTCAGGTAGTGAGTCTTGCCAGCTGAGACAGAGAACTAGCTAAGGCAGCTGCACACTGCTCTGATCATCAGAAAACAACAGAACAAACAGGCGAGGCTCACCGAGACATTTATCTCTCTGCCCTTCAATTAAACTGCCTTTCAATGAATCCCACATGCGTTCACTGGCCAGGTGGGCACAATAAACCTTAAGTATCACAAGTATCCACTATTCTGTTCTAACAGTTTTATGGACCTATGTACAGGCACCACAATTCCATATAACATACATAGTACATGATATTTATTCTCACATATTTTTATCTTATGTTTATAATCCT
>NW_022103915.1:65707115-65709206 GCF_000313985.2 Echinops telfairi
TTAAAAAGAAAAGATATAATTCTGCCACCTTTATATTATTATAACAGCTTATTGTTTCATTTATTAGTTAACTATTTGATTTCACTAGCTCTATCTGTCTTATAATCAAAGGACATTAGCAGCCAGAAGAAAAGTTGTAAAATTATTTGTTGATGTTCAAAATTGTGTTTTTAAATTATTATTAAAATCATCTTAAATCAAACTTAAGCTTGTCATTCAGGTTTTCCTTTCCATAAATTAGGACAGATAGTTGTTTAAATTAGAATGCAAACATGGTCAATGGGTGTTTTGTTCAAGTCTAAGTTATTCATTTATAAACTTTTAGTCTTTTAAACTAAAGCTATGTTAAATCTCAAATTGTTGATTTACTCATTCTCATTTTATCACGATTTTATAAATTATTTCTACAAATTTTGCAATTAAATTTTAATTGCCATGACCAATGCTTACCATTCTCTTTCTTTGTTTTCAAGAACACACTCTTTAATATATATTTTTAACCCATATAGTTTGAAGCACAAATACTTCTAATAATTTTTTCAGGAAATCTAATTTGAAACAGAAATTCATGAAAAGAAGTGTCAAAAATGTAATTGAATGTAAACAAAATGACATAATGAGTAACCAAATAGGACTCAATGGACTGTCTAAATAAATTTGGAATTAAGAAAAAAAGTTTTTCACCTCATTGATTTTTACTGCTCATTGAGCAGCGATCATTTGTTTTATATCCCTTTGGGTAGTGATTGTTCCCTAAACTAGATTAAAATTTGATCAGCTATCACAGGAAAAGAGGACAGCTGGATAGATTTCAAGTACACAATAAACTAAGTTAAGTTGTAGAAGCTTCCTTTCTTATCAAAGCTTTTAAAAGAACCAAATTTAAAGATCTTAGAAAAGCCATGTGACTGAAAGATAGATTATTACGCTATAAATATATCACATGGATATTGAAGAAAATAAAATGAGTGGTGTTTTCTCTCATCGTGTTCATTCCTACATAATTGCACCTACTGAGTGTTGGACACACCACTCATCTGTCAGAGTGCTGTACTGTTGTGGCATGCTTGCTTCTGCAATTCTGGAAGCTATGCCACTGGTATTTCAGCAGGGTAGACCAGCAGGGCCACTCATGAACAAGCTTTAGCGGAATGTCCAGACTAAGAACAGACAGAGAAGCATAAATAGGCTTTCCACTTCTGATGTACTCAACTCTGAAAACTTTATGAATAGCAGCCAGTCGATTTCTGGCATAATTTTGAAAGCTGAGTCATTCAACTTGGGAGGCCTTCAAAATACAACTGGGAAAGACTTGTCTCCTCAAAGCAGAGTTGACTTTAATGATCTAGATGAAGTAAAGCTTTCAAGATCTGGATTTGCTGATGGCGTATGAATCACTATGAGAAAGGAAACCTGAAAACTACCATTCAGAATCAGGTCCTGGAATGTACAGAATATGAATCTAGAAAAATTGAAAGTCATTAAAAATGACATTGGATCAATATCCTAGGCATGACTGAGATAAAATGGGATGGTGCATTTTTAAATTACTATCTTTATAAGATAGGCATGATAAGCAATCCTAAGGAGAAAGAAATGAAAATAGGATCTATGGGTTCAGGGCGGGGGTAGGGTAGGGGTCAGTGGTGGTAATTAAAGAGGAGGAGGCAAGGGGAAGGGAGCAGTGATCCAATAATGACAAGGACAGGGGAACATCGAGGGATCTAAAACTGACAATGTCGTGTTTGATTAATCGTAACGTAGCTGAGAGGAAGTACTGAGAGGTGAATGAATGAAGGGTGAGGCAGGAAGAAGGTAAAAGGAAATAGAAGAAAGAACTAGGAAGTAAAAACTATGAATACAAGTACAAATATAGACATGTATATATTTAAATATATTAATACATAAAGATAGGGGTATTGGCATATATATATATATATTAAGGTAACAGATGGACTTTGGGCCTCTACTTAATCTTCCCTCAACACAAGAACACTTTCTTCTAATAACGTGGCACTGGGTGATAACCACCCCAACACTATCACTGATGACAACCTGGGTGCATAGGTAAATGTGGTGAAGAAACTGGAT
>NW_022103915.1:65709890-65712231 GCF_000313985.2 Echinops telfairi
ATATTATATATTAAGGGTTCTCAAGGGTGGTAGGTCAGGGGAGGGAGAAGATAAACAGGAGCTGATATTAAAGGGCTAACGAAGAAAGAAAGTGTTTTGAAATTGATGATGGCAACATCTGTACAAATTCGCTTAATATAATTGATTTATGGATCATGATATGAAAGAGCCTCCAATAAAATGATTGCTTAATACAAAATAATGGGCTAGTGTTGGCCATTTTGAATAGGATAATCATATGCTTTATTATGCCATGAATGAAACTTTTAAGAGGATTGATGTTACATTCATCATCAAAGATATTTCAAGATCTTTCTTGAAATACAACATTTGATATAATATGATAATATCTATACACATATACAAAATAACTTTAATAAGACTATTAATCAAATTTGCACAATGAACAATAAAGCCAATCATGGAGAAATTGAACAATTTTTTTCAGCTTGAAGTTGATACACTGGCACTCAGAATGCTGTGATGATTACTGATATTAGAATGTGAAAATTGGAAACAAAGAAGAAATGGCCTTATTAATAGAAGTGAAGCTGGAGATTGCATGATAGAGTTTTGCAAAAATGCACAAATTCTTCAATACAAATACTTTGTCAACAACATTAATGGTGACTCTACATATGGGCCTTGTCTAGTATCATACATAGGAATCAATTTGACTATATCTGTGGAAGGACAATGGAGAAATTCAATATAATCCGTTAAAACAAAGCCAGGGATTGACTGTGAAACAAAACATCAGTTGCTCACAGGTAGGTTCAGCTTGAAGCTAGGGAAAAAATTAAAATAAATTCATGAGAGCCAAACATGACCTATAATGTATGCCAAATGAATTTAGACATCATTGCAAAAACATTATGTGTTGAGCATTCATGACCAGAAGCAAAAAAAGTTGTGGGATGACATAAAAAACATCATGTATGGAGAAAGTAAAAGATCATTTAAAAGACAAAAAAGAACATAAAGACCAAAGTGCTGTCACATGAGACTCTGAAACTTGTTCTAACATAATCTAGCTATAGCAAAAGGAAGGAATTATGAAATAAAAGAGTAAAACAAAATATAAAAGGCAACTTGAAAAGACAAAGTAAAGCATTATAGTGAAATATAAAGAAACCTCAGGTACAAAAATCAAAGGGAAAAATACACTCAGAAGATCTCTAGCCAAAGAATTTTAAAAAAATGCATACAAGCCTTGAGTTACAGTATTTTTCAATCAACATTGAATGATGTAAGAATCACTAAAAGGACAGGAATACACAGAGTTACTGTGTAAAAAAATTGACATTCAACTATTTCAATAAGTATATGATAAACAATGATGAAGAAGTCCGAGCTGTACTAAAGTTATTATTGAAAATTGAACTTCCGGAGTTGGAGAATATCAACTGAAAAATTTCAACAAACTGATGCACTCAGTCATCAATATCAATAAATTTTGAAGACACTTACCTGGCCAACTTACCAGAATAAATCCACTGTTGTGCCCACTCCAAAGAAACATGACCCAACAGAATATGGAAATTATCAAACAATGCCATTAATATCACAGGTAAGTAAACTGTTACTGATGTGATTTAAAACCAGCTTCAGCACAACTGACAGTAAACAAAAAACCACACTCACTACCATCCCATCAATACTGACTCATAGCAATCTTACTGGACAGGATAGAACATCCCCCTGTGAGTTTCCATGACAACCTTCATGAAAGTAGAAAGCCCTGTCTTTCTCCCATAGACAAGAGCTCACCGGTGGTTTCCTCCCAGCACAACACATAACCTCTATGCCTCCAGGGCTGGAAATTAATGCTGGAATCAGAAAAGGACTTGGAATGACAAATATGATTGCTAATGTCAAGTGTATCTTGGTTGAAAGTGAATCACTCAAATACAATTTAATTGTATTTTATTGACTATGCAAATACATTCAACTGGGTGGCTTATTTAACTATGGATAATATTGAGAAGAAGTGAGTTATATAACATGTAATTGGGCTCATGTGGAAACTGTATATAGGCCAAGAGGAACTCATTAGAATGGATCAAAAATCTGTTGTCAATTTGAGACTTAAAAGTGAAAGGGTGACCTTTAGCCTGTCAATCAGGTCACAGCTTGATGACCTCATTTGGAGATGCTAAGGAGATAAATAGCTCCCTGGAGGCAGGCCACACACTCCCTCCCTGCGAGACATTCCTGTGGATAAGACACATGGAGCTACGCTACAGCCCTGGAGCTGGAAGAGCCATATGGAGACCCCTGCCAGTGCTGAGATGTTTCCACCACTACTGGATCCACAGGATTTTCCACCTACTGGCCTGTG
>NW_022103915.1:65712427-65714462 GCF_000313985.2 Echinops telfairi
GTGTCAAGGTTGACATGTTGACAATACGACATTCACCAGATTTACTCAACCTGTATGGTGAGCAAATAACTTGAGAAGCTGGACTATATGAGGAATAACATGATAGCAAGATTTGACAAAGATTCCTTAACATCTTGCAAGATGCCGGCAACATTATCTTGCTGAAAGCTAAGGGGAATTGAAACAGTTAGTGATGAACATCAAAGAACAAAGCCTTCAATATGTTTTTTAACTCATTGTAAAGAAAACAAAAATCCTCACAACTGGATCAGTAGACAACAGAATGAAAAATGGAGAAAGGATTTAAATTGTCATAAATTTCACTTGTATCCACAATAAATCCCTATGCATATAGAAGTCAAGAAATCAAACAATGTATTGCATTGGAAAATCTGTCTCACAAGATCTCTTTAAAGTGTGAAAGAGCAAAGTCATTTTGTGGACTAAAGTTAGTCTAACCTAAGCTTTTGTATTTTCAGTCTCCTGTCATGTAGAGGAAAGGTAGACAGTGACTTAGTAAGACCAGAGAAGAATGTATACATTTAAACAATGGTGTGTGATGAATATTGAAAGAACCATGGGATGCCAGACCAAATTCATCTGTCTTAGAGGAAGTACAGCCCTGGAAGCAAAGAAATTCTTCACAAAAACAAGATACATTCTTTAATGTTTCACCAGAAAAGAGAAGGGATTTAAAGGAATACCCTAATTAGATAACAGATGTAGAAGGATGTGGGCAAATGGAAAAGCCATATACAATAAAGGGACGATCAGCACTTAGACAAAGGGACACACAGAGATAGTCACAAGATTTACAGACAATAATCCTATTATATACACAATCATGTGCTATTACTAATAACTAGTAATCTAGGAGAGAGTGAATGTGAACATGTATGAACAGCCAAATGGGACTATACCCATGGCCATATATAAATTTGACAGATAATATCCCTACACACATATTTATAGGTTTTATAGGGTCATTAATGGTGAGAATTGACTCAATTGTAATGAGTTTGGTTTGGGAACATATATCCACATATATAAAAGTGCAATCAGTTGGCAAAGTTATGAAAACTTCTTAATCATAGCTAAACACCTTGAAGTAATAGTCAACTGGGCTTTGGAATTCAGGGCAGCTAACTCAAGTGGCCTAAAATAGATTACAAAGATAAAATTTTGCAGTGTTAATTTAAACACTTTTTAAGTTTCCCAGATTTTAGTGTATAAATAAAAGTTTCTACAAGCAATATTTTTTATTAATATTCTTAGTTTTATAGCAAACACTGATATCCTATTTTTGTTTTGTCTGTCTGTATATTCAGAATTATAATTGTTGGTAAATCAAAGTAATTAATATGTTATACATGATGAAAACTTTTCTAGTTCCATTGAATATGAATGGGAGATAAATTGCAGATAAACTAAATAATCCAAACATTTTTAAGCTAAAAAAGTTAAGTAGATGGATCGTGCAAGCCACAGCCGAATACAATCTGTTTACATGATTTATAACATCTGAAGGGAAATTAGTATTTTGCAAAAGTATTGATTACGAAATGGTGATTCATTTTATTTTTAGCTTCCTATTGAAACAATGATGAAATGTTATCCTCTTGTTACACACAACACCAGGTTTTAATGTGTTTGTATATCAGCTAACTATGAACTCTCTTCAGGTGAAGGAATAAGAAAATGCAGCAATTGCCTTTTCCCCTCTTAAGCCTGGTTAAGTGGCAGATCTACATACATATTTGTCACAGAGTACCTTAATTCCAAATTAAATTTACACCAAGTTAAACATGTTAAGAAAAAAAAATTTGTGAATTTTGAGAAAGCAAAAACTACATGGATTCATTGTGAATTATAAATTCTTATGGTAATATTATTTCCGTTTCTTTTCCTAGATATAAAATATAATTTAAACATTTTAAAAATTGTGAATTGAGTATTGTTAAACAATTCATACACATTTTGTTTCATCTCATGTATTCCAATCCCTACAATGTATCATCACTGTGTTAGACTTGAT
>NW_022103915.1:65715077-65716940 GCF_000313985.2 Echinops telfairi
TACAATGATGCTGACTGTAGGAGGAAATCCAAGTCAGTGAATGTGTAAGCATCTCAGTGCTGTCAGGGATCTCCACATGGCTACTTGAGCACCCAGGGCTGCATTGGGGTAGGTTCATGTGACTTCTCCTCAGGGATGTCTCAAAAGAAGTGAGCCTTGCCAGCTAAAGCAGGGAACTGGGTAAGGAAGCTACACCCTGATCCGACCATCAGAAAGCAAGAGACCCGAGAACTAGAAAGGCGAGAACTAGGAAGGCGAGGGTCACTGAGCCATTTATCACTCTGCCCTTCAATTAACCCCACATGTGTTTATCAGCCAGGTTGGCACAATAAACTATCTACCTCACAGATCTCGAAGGAACCTCAAGCTCTAGTGACAAGATCCATGGGTTGGATGTACCAAGGGTAGTGTACCTCATAATTTGAGGAAGAGAACTAGCTAAGGCAGCCACACACTGGTCCAATCACCACAGAGCAAGCAAGAGACAGGAGGGGCTTGCTGAGCCATTTATCTCTTTGCCCTCCAATCAAACTGCAACGTTTTTAATCCCACATGTTCCTTTGGGCCAAGTTGGCACAATATCACAGTCTATCCCTTGCCAACTTGGCACCTGTACACAATTCTTTAGCCATATATATTTTTCAGATATTAATGAAATCATACTTATACCTGACATCAAACATCTATTATACATATAAAAGAAAACACACAGAATCTAATTGTATCTGGTACATCCTACATGAACAAAGGAAAGATATTCATTAAGCATTTATAAAGAAAATAAACTGACATTCACAAACCTCGCTTTTGCAATTGATCACATGGTTGTAATTGATAGATCGAACTACCTTCTTCTGCTACCCATTCTATATTACCTTTGCCCTCAGCCAGCACCTTATCAGGCCGCGGTTGTTTGCTTGGTGGGGTGACCCAAACCTTCATTCCTGAGAGTTCTGGGTCATTATAAGTCCTGTCAGGATTGGGTTGCTGTAGTTTGCCATTTACTTTAATCACAGGGCATGGTAGTACTAAGAGACAGCCTACTGGATCTCCTGGATTCCAGACATATTCTTCTTTACCTCCATTATGTAACACCAGTCCAATTTCTCCTTGATAATCAGGATAATCACACCACTCAGTACAGTGACCCCCTTCCTGACCTGTTGATCCAAAGGCACGAGGTGCCCCAAATGGCCAGGGGGCATTCTCAGCTGCCAGTTCAGTGGAATCCGTGCTGTGTTCCCAGGTAAGAGAGTTCCTTCCTTAGGTACCAGGACCTCCAGCCCTGAAGCACATCAGGTTGCTATGAAATGGAGCAAAAATGCTGAAAGGGGATTACTAGGAGTAATAGTGAGTGGTGCCACTCCAGCTTCCACCCCTTTTTCCTGGAAATAGTGTCGGTTTAGAGCCAGTGTCCAGTAATCCCAGAAAAGTTTGATTATTTCCTTTCCCCCAAAGAATAGTCACTCTTGTGACTTTGGGGAAGGTTGGAAGACAGACTAACAGTATCAACCTTTGGTGATGCAGCAGGGTCCTTCTCCAAAGGGGCCTGGCCTCCCCCTCATTCAAGGGGTTGTGGGTCTGTAAACTGGCTCAAGTCTGGGAATTGATTGAGTGGTCATGATTCTCTATTCTGCTGCTCACCTGATCTAGCATTCTTCCGCCTGTGTAGTTCACGTAAATATGTAGTAGGTTTTACATGTGTTAATCCTAGGGATACCATGGCTAAGTAGCCAATGCCATAAATCCAGATGAGACAGGTTGTTTTGGTTACTACAGAAAACTTGCTGTCCATTACAATAACCATGTCCACCCTGTCCACCCTGTCTCTGTTGATTCAGTGCTGACACCTGCCCTCTACCA
>NW_022103915.1:65717585-65726839 GCF_000313985.2 Echinops telfairi
AAATAGTGGATGGTGAGGGTGTTCCCTGGGTGCTCTCAGATCTAAGGCATCTCCCCCAGGCAATACTACAGATGCAGCCCCACCTGTCTTTTCAGCTTGAACAGTTTGGTTATTCTGCTCAAGTGTGGGTTGTTTTACTGACAGTAGATTAATCCCCTCAACTGGGAAGGGTGGATCTATTGACTGGGGTGGCTCAATAGTCTCTGGAGTCTCAATATCCCTCTCTTCTGGAACATCAGCCTATATGTTCCCATCCCATGTTTCAGGGTCCCAATTCTTTCTGATTTCTGCCCTTACTTTAGCATCAGATACTGTTCTAGACCTGCAATTCAGCTGACAGTGTAATTCAGCTACTCATATGATGAGACTCTGGATTTGGTTTTCGGCAATGTCAGCTCTATCACTAGAGGAGAGAAGACTCTCCTTTGTAGCACATGCAGAAGCTTTTAGGTCTGTTATTTGGCACTGGAGACATGCTCCTGAGGTTTTGAGATTATCCTTTTCCTTGATCACATTTTCTATTGTAAAGAGAGCCAGCCAACCAGCTTCTCTATATTCTTATCCTGACAAAAGTGCTGGAAAATATCAAACACGCGACAACCCAGAGCCTCTCCTCTATCCAGCATTTCATCTATTGGTAGTGATACTGTGGATGTTAGCTTCACTACTTTACACCATGGATTAACACCACCCACTCTAGTAAGAGTGGCAGACTTATCCATGCCTTTAGAGGTAGAGATAGCATTATCAGTGTGGTTAAGCCTAATCAGCCTGGAGAGCCAATTTGAAAAGCCCATATTTATGATATCTTGTTTCTACAATGGTACCAATTATATTACATATGGTTCTCTAGAGAAACAAAACCAGACACTTATGAATATATATCTATATCTATCTTTCCACATACAGAGAAAGATAGATATGGATATATTCATAAGATAGATAGATAGATGGATATATCTATAGAAAGATAGAAAGATATCATAGAAAGATAGATATAGATATATATAGATATATTCAGCATGAAGGAATATAATAGTCCACACAGCAGTACAGAGGGCTCAGGTCAACTTACTTCCATGAAACAGTTAATATACTGGCAGTCCTTCAACTCAAGAGGGCTGCTAGGTAGAAGGTCAAGGAAGCAGACAGCTGAGTCTTCTGTAGAGCAATGCAGAAAGTCCAGCTACAAGCAGCAAATAGCAGGGCAGGTCATCAACAGTCAGCCAGACAACAGGATATGACCATCCAAGCTCAAGTGATGTATACACCAGCAGCGTGGCAAAACAGGTCTTGAAGGAACCTCAAGCTCTAGCAACACGATCCACAGGTTGGGTGTGCCATGGGTAGTATAGCTCTCGAGTTCAGGCAGAGAACTAGCTAAGGCAGCCACACACTGGTCCGATCACCAGAAAGCAAGAGAGAGACAGGCAGGGCATGCCGAACCATTTATCTTTTTGCCCTCCAATAAAACTGTGACCTTAATAATCACACATGTTCTTATTGGCCAGATTGTCACAATAAACCTACCTATCACAATCACTTATCCCACTTATTCCCCCCTTTCTGATTTTATTCCCCTTTCCTAACCTTTTCTAAATTTTGTCCTAGTTAATTTGTTGCCCTTTGGAACTGAAATCCAGAGCATGGGTTGAGTACTTTAATGTGTGCACACCTCTCTAGTGTTAGAATGCTTCTTGTAGATGTGTTTATTGTTTTTCTATAATTTGAGCCATCGGGATGAGGTCAGTGTGGCAGTTACATACTCTGGTGCCAACTTGAGACGATTAAGATGAAGGGGTGGAGTTTAGCTTGCCAATCAGGTCGCACCTTGATGACCTCAGTTGGAGGCACCAAGGAGATAAATAGCTCACTGGAGGCCATATACACACAGACACTCTGCTTGTCTTTCTGTTGACAAGCCACATGGAGACCCCTGGTAGAACCAGAGTCCTGGAGGTGAAGAGCCACATGGAGACCCAAGCTATCACTGAGATGCTTCAACTGCCACTGCATCCAGAAGACTTTCCACCCACTGGCCTGTGATCTTCCTGCATTTGGTGTCACTGCATGTGTTGCATGAGTCTGAAGAAGAAATTATAGACTGGTATCAGATATATGGGCTAATATCTGACTTATGGACTTGATCTGGACTGGGATGTTTCTTAATATGCAATTACTCTTTGATATAAAGTTCTCTCTTATACACATATGAGTGTCTCTGGATTTGTTTCTCTAGTCAACTCAGACTAACACAGTCAGTTTAGACCTGAAGGGTGACAAAAGCCCTAGCGTTGACATACTGCTTACCTCTATTTGACTACTAATCCTGGTCTCTGATGATTTTGAGTACCTCACATTTTTTTCCATCTCTATCCAGGATCTTATAATATGGTTCCTTTCAGGATTTTTTATATTGGTAAGGTAATCGTTTAGATGTTCTGATCTCAAAAGTCATGGAGGCTGATGTTCCTGTAACTCATTCCATTGAACTAGTTGGACCTATATTTCTTTCATTTTTTTCACGTCTTCCTTCCAGGTAGAGCAAGTCCGATAAGACCAAAGTAGATACTCACTAAAGTGGGATATAGAACATTATCTCTGCGGATTCTGTTATATCAATTGAGATTTCTCCAGCGAACAGGGTTCATTTTGCCCGGGCCCAGTATCTCATTCTCTAAAGGTGTTTGTTTATGTTTAAGAAGTTTTCATAATTTTACCCCTTGTATGGTCTCCCACATTCTAAACTATCTTTTGTAATATTATTGTTAAGTGCCATCAGGGTTATTCTGACTCATGGAAATCCTGGTTATAACAGAACAAAGCACTGTCCAATCCTGTTCACTGTCCTAGCCTTTGTCAGAAACCTTGCTAATTTTGAGCCCATTTTTGCAGCCACTTTGTCAGTATATGCCATGAAGAATATTCCTCTTTGGAGCAGCCTAATCCCCAGTAACGATAAATGTATCTAAATTTAATACAATATGAATTTCAGATGAAGAAGAAAGTTGGTAAAAAATTACATTTCTTTATCATTAGCATTAATTGTTTGTACATTAATTGCAATAATAATCACTCACATTCACTAGTTTTTCTTGTAGGTGTATGAATACTATCCTATCACTGACATATTGTACTTCAAGATAAATCTTGAAATGTTCTTTTATATGTTGAATGCTAAGCTAAGGCATTTATGTCTGATTCAAAGTGGTCAATAGCAATCTATTTTAACACAACAATTCCTAAGATATAAAACTTTGTGGTCCATTTTATTTTTGATGAGCTTCAATATTTCTAGCAATACTTTGTACATTTCACATGCTTATGATTAATGGATGTTTGTAGCAGTTTCTTTTCATTTTGCGTTGTGCCACATCAGCAAATGAAGGTACCCCAATTTTATTCGATTTTATTAAGATCTCCTAAACTTAAAGGAGGTAGCTCTTTCCGATGATATTTTGTATGCTTTGCAACTTGAGGAGTTTATCTTCTGGCACGATACCACACAGTGTTCCACTATTACTCCTGAGTTTCTCACTCGCTAATTTTCAGCAGTACAACAAGTTCTTAACAGTTTATCTTAGTCTGAAATATCCTCCAAAGGCTGCACACTTACTGGCATTTTAAATGTTATTGACACCGCTTTTAGCATTACAGCAACACAGGAACCACATGTGACAGATGGAGCTTTTATGTTAGAGACCAAACATGTACTCTTCCATTTTAAAGTTATTTTAAACGTGAAAATGTGTAAAGAACAAAAACTAAAGTGTGTCTATTTTTCCCCAGTTACAAATATGT
The DNA here is from genome assembly GCF_000313985.2 of Echinops telfairi. Taxonomy (NCBI): domain Eukaryota; kingdom Metazoa; phylum Chordata; class Mammalia; order Afrosoricida; family Tenrecidae; genus Echinops; species Echinops telfairi. The sequence goes on from NW_022103915.1 coordinate 65,721,387, forward strand.
CTTATATAAAAAAGAATTTGAGCTTATTCCTTTCCAGGGGCAGTCCCAAGGTAATGAACTTGCTCTCTTTCCTTTAGTGTTATGCATATTTTCTCTTTGGAAATGAACCTAGTGTTACTTGCAAAAATGAAATCTTCATTATAATCATTCTCACTTGCTATGTGCACCATAGGTGGCTTCAGAATGTTCATGGAAGAACTCCACTATCTTTTGATTCAAATATCCATGAAAATTTGAAGCACCTTCATACAGCTTTTAATTCAGTGACTGGGCCTTGAGCTTCTCTTGCACTAAAGTGATGCTACTTTAGGGAAGGAGGGGCTATTGAGGGAGGAGGGTTGGGGAGGGGCAGAAAAAGAACCACATATACGGAGGTTTCAATAGCATACTGTTGTTGATTGCATTTATTCAGATGAATTATATGTATAGTATATTTCTTTTTTTTTTAATTCTTCCAGATTAAAACAGAAATAAATGTTAAAAGAACTATATACAGGCACTGTGCTGACTTATCTACAGAATCTTGAACATACATTTGGTAAGGAGTCCCATTGATATCTCAGGAATAGGCTGTAATTTTTCACAGAAACTATAAAGGCAATAGTGTTATATATGAAATAAGAGTAGAAACATGGGGTATTCTCTTACTTATCTGCCTGTGTAGTGGATGGAAACATATACTTTAATGTCTTAGGAAACAATTAATAATGTTGCTGCTAACCACGAGTTCAGAGAATTCAAAACCACCATCTGCTCCATGGCGGAAAGATGAAGCTTTCCACTCCGGCAATGATTTAGAGCCTCAGAGGCCCACGAGGGCAATTGTAAGCTGTCCTGTCAGGCCACCCTCAAGAACCAGAATGGAGTCAATGGCAGTGAGTGAGTTTGTTTGTTTTGGCATGTTTTTATTTGTTTTGGTTGTTGCTGTTGTTATGAATGATGTAATGGATATAGATTTATTCAAATCTTAGTTCTTCCATTTAGTGCCTTTGTAGTTTTTCTATGTTGCTGTATTTCTCTGAGATTGGTTTCCTCATCTGTAGCTGGAAGTGGTGATACTGTGTTATTAAAGTGTCATGTCATGAAATGGCATATTCACTGTGCCAGGTTAATAGCATAGATAATTCACATATATTTTTTCAGCCTCATCTACCACTTTCCCTACATTTAGTATTCGGGCAAATTTGATGTTAGTGTGCCCGCTGTACACAAATACAACAGTACATGAGTTAAGGATATGCAGATTCTGTTTAATCTGATATCAAGAAACAAGGATTTCTAACTATGACACTGTTAGGGATTTTGATCCAATCTCCAACTCCAAGACCACTGCTCTCCATCAGCTGTGACTCAGAGGCACTCTATGCTGCATCGCAGAATTGCCCCTGTGATTTTCCAAAGCAGGAAAGCTGTGCAGGAGCAGAAAGCTTCATCAGTCTCTGGTTGAGAAGCTGGGGGGCTTTGACTGCTGATTGATGGCTAGCAGCTGAACATGTAACCCACTACACCACAAAGGTTCCTTTCTAGTGCTACCTGTGGATCTTTCATTTTATATTTTAAAAGGACACTAGATTTACAGAGGACCAAGCTCACAACCACCAAGTCAATTTCAATTCACAGAAACCCTACAGAACAGAAACTGTATATCTTTATGGGAGCAAAATATCTCATCTTTCCACCAAGGAGTGGCTGGTGATTTCCAACTACTTATGTTGTGGTTAGCAACCCGATGCATGATACAGTATCCCAGCAGCACATAGGTAGACGTTTTTAGAGAGGAATAATGAAAAAATGCATGTTATTTAATGAACTAAAATCAAGGAAAAGAGGGGATAGAAAGAAACCCATGTTTAAAATCAAACCTTATCTCTTCACAACAGCAAACAGGCAAGCACTGGCATGCCTTCACATTACCCTCAATTATAAATGCACCTGGGGTTCCCAAGTCAAAGTCATCTCAGGGTTACATTTTAATAACCTACTCCATTTCTTCTTATTGATGTATCTATCAAAGATGAAAGAAACTACATTTGCAAATAGTGGTCCAAGGGGAAATAATCTGAATAATAGAACACTTTATAATATGATTTGTTAATACCATTCAGAGATAAGAAAGCTTTACATACTCATGTAAATAGATGTCTTATGGAATTACAGATCTACAGACAAACAGATACATAGAGTGAACTTATAAATTCAATTCTTAAATTCATGGTGTGGATAAAAAAACTACAGAAACACAAAAATAGTCTAGGTAACAACGTTTTTTCTCTCTGTGAACTCAAATGTCTTCATTGATCAGGGCTTAAAATAGAAAATGAAAAGTGTAAACAGGAAACGGAATATAAACCAATATCTCTTTGGCCTCTTTCCCACCAGAGAACATCCCCCAAACCCAGCCTATCTCTAGCTAACCAAATCAGAATCAACAAGATACACTATAAGGCTTCTGAGGCAGTAATTCTTTAAGAAGCAGATAGCCTAATTTTTGTGCTGCCGAACACCTGGTGGGTTTGCGTTGCTGGTCTTGTCAGTCACTGACTAATCATTATCCACAGTGCCACCAATACCCGCAATTAACCATTAATAAATGATCAGATACCACCCAAATTACACAAAATAAAATCCCAGTTATTCACGCTTTCAATAATCCATCAAGGCACTGGCATCGGGTCCACTGCAGTGCACAGGGTGAAGCTACCCTTGTGGGTTTCAGAGGCTGTGAATCTTCACCGGAGCAGGAATCTCATCTTTCTTTCATGGTGTGCTAGTGCTGTCAAGCCGCTGCCCTTTCAGCTAGCAGTCCGCCTACTACACTGCCAGGATTTCCCTCTGCAATACGTAGTGGCTATACCTGAGTCAAATACAAACACAAGCAGTCCGCCTACTATACTGCCAGGATTTCCCTCTGCAATACGTATTGGCTATACCTGAGTCAAATACAAACACAAGCAGTCCGCCTACTATACTACCAGGATTTCCCTCTGCAATACGTATTGGCTATACCTGAGTCAAATACAAACACAAGCAGTTCAAAAAACAAGGAGCTACAGAATGAGAAATGAGAAAGCAGTATGAAAAAATTTGCATAGAGTCAAATTTGTAGGCAAAAATTGATTTTGTATTGCTATCATACTTATTATTTACAGTTACAAAATAGCTTTCCAACAGCTATATCATTTCAAAAGATACATTATACACGAGGTGTAATTTTTTTTACTAAAACACGTTTCCCTCTAAACAATGAACTACTTGCAAAATATATGGTGATGTTATAATTCTATATATCTCTGCTTATCTTTTTAGACTCTCAGGGATTATAATTTATTATCTGTCCACTGAAATATACTTTTATTTGTATCTAATACACACACACAAACACATGCATACAAAATCATATTCAAAACATTGGTCAGGTTAGCTTTATGCTTTCACCTTTAATGAAGTATATTGAAATGTAAAATTAAAGATGCAGTTTTGAATTTTTTCAGTGCTTTTCCTACTGCAAATAAAAGTGTCTAATGTATTTTAATTTCCTAAAAGACTGAAAAATAAATATTTTTTCATGAAACATCCTAAACTATCAAAGCTGAACAGATTAATGAGTAACCTAAGTTAATGAAGCAATTAAATATAAAGGTTTTCTTCATCTTTGTGGGCATGTAAAATATCAGAAAGATCAAAATAAAAATACAAGGGAAGGAAACATAGCAGACAAATTGTTTACAAATTTAAACATGGTAGAGAGCTTTGTGCAGCTGAACCATGTCATCAAGGTAATAAATGGATATTTTATAGCTTTAGACATTTACAAAAAATGTTCAATGCTTAACCCAGATGCTTGACTTCCAAGAATATTTTTAAAAAGAATTATTATGTACATAATCACCAGAATGAAATTATAATTTACATCTTTATGTCTGAAAGCACTTCAATAATACATATTTTTCTTGTTTCCTATTAACATAATTTATTAAATGTTAAATTGTATCATAATGCTAGCTGAGTTTCAGCATAATAAATTACCTTTTTTTAATTGCATCATTTTATAATGGCATCTGGTAGAGAAACCCTTTCAAGTGTTCATGAAAATAATAGTCTCATCCATCTAAAAGTACAGCTTTCCTATAAAGTTGTTTCTAACTTCTCTTTCCAACTTAGTAGAAAACAAAAATACACAATCTTTGTTGGACACAAAAGCTCTTCATTGCTGATACTTTTATTTTATAATTGTCTCTCATTTTCCTATCTCTATTCTCTTGGCTTCTGATACTTTCAGGATTGTTTGTTCAGTGAGAAGGAAAAAATATGTGTGGATCTGTTTACTTTCAGACGCAAATATATGGAAATTCGAATTATTTAGTAAAAGTTATAACTAAAAAAAATAACTATTTATAGAGATACGATATCTCCAATTGATTCTACATCACATCTTGATGCAGGTTTCAGAGAGATTTTTCTGTTGTTCTGGAAATCCTCACAATTAATTAGAACTTGATTTGTACATTATTTGGGGGTTACTTATTGATTCATTAAGCTAATGGTAGGCATACTCAGATATTAGTTAAATTAGAAACTAATATTGATAATATTTAATATTTACATAGATTTAATGGTTGTGAATAAGGTCATTAACAAAGTCAGGGTAACCACCTCCTATGTTTGTTCAACCATTGACTAGCCATAGACAGTATGGCATTTAAAATATTTTTTTTAGGTAAATCATACTGAATGTCATACTGATTTCATGTTTTTATGTGTAGATCAAACAATATGCTGAAGTGTTTTCTCCACTAAAAAATACTCCATTAGCTACAGAATATTGATTTTGACAAATTATTATTCGACATCATTGAAAATAATAAATTATTATGGAGAAATTACCTAATTTGGGGATCTGATTGTTTGGAAGAAGTGTACAGCAAATATTTTAGTCCATGGGCCACATGGATTTGGTAAAAGATATTCACGTCAGTCATTGTAAAGGGAAACTGCTCTACCTATATATAACATAATGTGTATGATTGTACTCTTACTACATTTTTTCTTTTCATTATTATATAAAATACTTTTATTGGGGGCTATTACAGCTCTTATCACAATCCATACATTCATCCATTGTGTCAAGCCCATTTGTACATATGTTGCCATCATCATTTTTAAAGCATTTTCTTTCTATTTGAGCCCTTCATATCAGCTCCTTATTTTTTCCCTCCCTCCATCATGTACCCTTGATAGATTATAGCAGTGGTTCTCAACCTGTGGGTCACGACTCCTTTGGGGGTCAAACGACCCTTTCATAGGGGTCTCCTGATTCATAACAGGAGCAAAATTACAGTTATGAAGTAACAGCGAAAATAATTTTATCGTTGGGGGGTGGGGTCAGCACATGAGGAACTGTATTGAAGGGTCGCGGCATTAGGAAGGTTGAGAACCACTGGATTTTAGATTAT
>NW_022103915.1:65728227-65730225 GCF_000313985.2 Echinops telfairi
CCCTCTCGATGCGTCCCTCCCTCAAAGACCCTTATACACTTGTTAACTCTACAGTTTCATCAGTCCTGGTTTTCATACTGCCCAAACTGGAAAAAACAAAACAAAAACATAAACCACAGCTTCAAGTAGGTGAGCCCCAATGCCATAACACTCCCGAGATACACCCTAATATGTGCAATCAAAACCCAAACAAAACAATACAACTCACAACACCTCCCCCTTCCCCAACCTAAGTTTTGGTAACCAGATCAGGTCCAGCATGCCTCCGAGGGAGAATCTGCTGGAAAGTTTTAACTGTTCAAGTCAGGCCTTTGACTTTATATACTGTTTAGTGACCATGTTCATCCTCTCCCTCAATTGTGGATAGAGGGAGTTCAACAGAGCTTTATTTCCACCAAAGATTCTTGGGCTCCCACTGTCATTCATAGCCTTTTGCAAACCAGGTTCTCATACTTTGGTTTTGATACTAATCTCTCCCTTCAACTTCGGATTGTATGCCGCACAATCCTTCAGTGGCTGATGATGGTTAGCTTCTTCCATGTGGACTTAGTTGACATCTCACTTAGATAATTGCTTCTTTGGAAAGAAACCTTTAAGACCCCAGACGTGATTTTATCTGATAGCCTGGCACCATCCTCTTTCTTCACCACATTTTGCTATAACACCCATCTCTGTGTTCCCTTTCTGGGGGTGAGTATCGAGCGGGGCCATGATGTAAGAAACAATTGTTCTTATATTGGAGCTTGGATTCAGTGTGAGCCGCAAACCATTCTTGGTTCTGTATTTGTTTGTTTGCTTTGCTCTTTTGATTTATTCTTACTTGGAAATTAACTCCAAAGTCATGTCCTTGTGTTGTTCAATCTCACCAAGCAGAATTGGATAGTTGCTTCCATAATCTGTTCCCAAACATTTTATTTCTTTCTGGGGACCTTAACAACATCATGTGAAACACACACACACACACACACAAAGAAGTGGCATGAATTTACAGAAAGAGTGAGCACTGACATAGCTCCCAAATCAAGCTTTTCCCTTTATGGTCAAAGAGTTCAAGAAAGCTTCAGAAAGAATGGTTTCAAAATGAATGTTAAAATAGATTCACTAGAAAACTAATCTTTGTTTATACATTTTTTACAAAGATATATTTTGACAGCCTATGCCATTTTGCTGCTACAAATAACTTTTTAGATATAATTTTTAAAATTTAGAGTTGATCATAAATTCAAACAATAAAATAGGCTTGATTTTAGTTCTACTATCATTAAAGTTAAGAAATACAATATATCAATTTCTCTAATGTTTTCAAGTTTCTAATTTGCTCCACAGAAAAGATTCAGTCATATTTATCTGTATATTGCCATTACCTAAACGAGTACTTTGCATGCAACAGGTCAAATATTAAAAGCTCAATAAACAAATTACTATACAAGAAATATAATCACTTGAAACAAGAAGTCTACTTCCATTATAATCACAGCCTTTGAAACCCGAGTACTATTTTGACCCAAGCCATGGCCATTTTAACCACTTCATCTGTATGTTAAAGTTATGCAATGAATTAGAAGATTTTAGAAGAGTTGGTATTTGATAAGAAGAGGAGAATTTTAAGTAGACATAAAGGAAAATGAGGCAAGGAACTATAATATGAACTCACAGTAGGAGGAAATCTAGGAGGAATGCTCAGGCTATGCTATGGTGGACTCTAGTAGTCCAAAGGTTCTAAAGAGAATTCCATTGTTAATTTACTTCATTGATGATGCATCGGATGGTTTTGGCACAGAATTTGTGCATCACTATTCTAACTTCAATATAAACTCTATTTCAAAAGGTATATTTTCTAAATAGAAAAGTAGATACAAACTAGATTGTGGAAAAGTCCAATCACAATATTTTACATAAACTTCACTCAAACAGGCCACTTTGATGAATGTGATATGTATGTCATTTAAAAGCATTCTGTTTATTAAACCACACACTACAAATAATTGGATGAAAAAA
>NW_022103915.1:65730511-65737966 GCF_000313985.2 Echinops telfairi
TGCTTCTGGTTGGAAGGCACTAAAATATAACTGGGAAAATTCATAATCAAATAGAGTCAAACTTAGTGAACTTGATGTAATAAAGTTTGAAAACTTTCAGTTGCTGATGTAATATGACTAAACATGAAAAAGAAGTCATAAATATCCAATTTAATAATCAGTTTGGAATGTGTAGAGTATCAATCTAGAAAAACTGGAATGGACCATAAATTAAATGGAATAAAGACTGATGTCCTGGATATCAATGAGCTCAAATGGATTGGAATTGGCCAGTATTGAATCAGACAATCACACAGTCTGCTATGCTAGGAATGAAAAATTGAAGAAGAATGTTTATTGCATTAATCATCATCAAGAGTTACATTTCAAAATCTATCCTGAAGTTCAACATTGCCCGTGATAAAGTAATATCCACATGCTTACAAGGGAGGCCTAATGTACACCCCAATGATGAAGAAAATTAAAGTATCAATGAAGATACCTGCCAATGATGAAGAAATTGAAGATACTTATCAACTCTGGCAGTCTGAAATGAATTGAGCATGCAATCAAGATGCATTGATTATTATTCATAATTTGAATGTGAAAGCTGTGAACTAAAAAGGACAGGAATTCGAAAATTAAGCCTAGATGGTTAAAATGATATCAAAGATCTCATAACAGAATTTTTCAAGAAAAAAAATTTCTATTGAAATATATTTTCAGTACTATAAATGGTCATTACACAGGTAACTTCACTAAATAAAAACACGAAAATACACTCAACTACATTTGTGGAAAAACATGAGGAAGAAAGTCAACCTCATCAGTGAGAAGTCCAGGGGCTGCCTGCGTCATAGCTCATCAAGTGCTCACATGCAAGTTCAAATTGACTCTAAAGAGAGTTTGAACAAGTTCAGAAAAGCCCAAATATGACCTTAACTATGTCCCACCTAAATTTAGAGGCCATACCAAGAATTGACTTCATGTATTAAACACTAATGACAGAAGATCAGGCAAGACGTGGGATGACATCAAGGACATCTTTTAATTTTCTTCAACTTCAACCCGAATTTATATTTCATCAGTCTGAGTCCTATGACTTCCAGCATTTTCTCAAATCTGAATGTCGTCTTGGGGGTCTCTAATAAACCTAGCCCTTTGCCAGTGCATTCTAGTACAAGATTTATTTCATTTGATTGGAGAATCTACGTTCTTTAAAATATGACTTTGATAATACATGTAGGAGTGTAAGGAAGTGTTCCACAGCCCGAGGACTTCTGAAATACATTATGCTCTGTTCTTCTCACCTACTTGACGCATATCAACTGTATGCAAGCACAGTAGAATAACAAATTATCTCTTCTTCCATAGCTGACACATACAAGACTATTAATCCAATATATAATTCTTTTTTAATTTATCCTAGAACATACTTCTTACTCCATGAAGCATGAAGGAAGTTGATATCCCCTTTTTTCTTGGTATGAAACCAACTGGGCACACTTTTTTTTTTTATGGTTAGAGTCTCTAAGTGAAATTATGGTAAGTTATATCTCTCAGCTTTCTGTCCTAGTAAATCAAAGCCTATCAAATTTATATTTGGAACAAAAACACTTTATTTGGTCTTTACAAACTAAAAATTCACTGCAAATGAGTCAATTCTGATGCATGGCAACCCTATAGGGTGAGGGAGAATTACCCCTGTTGGTTTCAGACAGTAACTTTTCATGGAAATAGAAACCTCATCTTTCTCCTGCAGAGGCGTCTGTGGGTTCAGACTGCTGACCTTGCAGTTAGCAGCGCAGACCGCAGCCACTGCATCGCCAGGAATCTATTTGGCATTTATGACCTCTATTTTCAAGTACATTCACCATACAATGCTACATTCACTCTAATCACCAGGCAAACCTTCTCATCAACGTGAAAATTGCCTGAATCAGGTGAATATAATACAGAGTATAGAACAAAAATTGCACTATAGTTGAATTGAAAATCAATGCCTACAGAACCAGCCAAAAGAAAATTAAAATACATATTGTATTGGACAAATCTACTCCGAGGACTTCTTTAAAGTTTTGAAATACAAAGATGTCACTCTGAGGAATAAGCATACTTGACCAATGAATTAAGTTATTAATTTCATCTAAGTATGTGAAATTTGGATAAGGAAGAAGGAAAATGAAAGAAGAATTGATTCTCTTGACTTTTGTTGTTGGTGAAGAATATTCAGTATATCATGGACTTTCAGAAAGACAGAAACTGTTTTACAGAAAGTACATCCGGTGTTCTTTCAAAGTGCCGAGGGCAAGATGTTGTCTCGTATAAGATGAGCATGTGTTCAGGAGAGGCCAGTCTATGACAAACGTCAATAGCAATCAGAAAGCAGCCCGTCAGTGGGGTGGATGAGCAGAGTGGCTACAACAATGCATTCAGACAGGAGCAACTCTTAGGAGGCTGTCCCAGGACGTGGAGGCGGTGTTTTGTTGCAGTGCACAGGGTTGCTGTGGTCCGAACTGATCCAGCAGTACCTACTGACAACAGACGCATGAACAGGCAAGACGGACTGACACTGTGGCCGTGTCAGTGGTTTGTATCTTTACCGTAAAAATGCTAACCTCACCATATTGGTGTTTTACTAAAGGTTTTCAAGATGGAGAAAACTGTATAAAGGATACATAGAATCTCTCTATATTACTTATCCTGATATGTGATTCTTAAAATGAAAAATAATTCATAAAAGGAACGACATAACGTGACTGACCATCTTAATTCCTCTTGCAATGAAGTAGATGTTAAGTTAGGTATTTCAAATCAGACTCCTAAAATATTGTAGATAATGATGAGATAATTCAACCTGTTAAAATATAAATATTCTCAAATATAAATATTTGAGAACCAAATAAACACATTTAATCTTCACATAAAAACAAGGCAGTAAAATATAAAGTGTGAGATATTTTAATAATTCTTTTGGAAATAATCGTGTGGCATGCTGCATTTCTTCCTCATTTAAGACCTCATGATAAAGAAGTATTTTAGGAGCATGATGTGCGTCATCTGTAGTTAATTTTATTCCTTACTAAGGAAAGAGAGAAGAAAATTTAAAATTTGAAGAGGAATTTTCAAGAGGAGAGCAAAAGAAAACTATCTTGAAAGGCTTTTCCTCTGAGCTGGCCAGGAAGAGTTTACGTGAAAATAGAAATTGGTATTTATAAATTGGTCAATAAAAGTATAGCGCATAGTCTTAGTGAAACATTTTGAAGATATTTGCTCAAATATATGCATGATCTCTTTTGGGTTATATAATTTCAAGTGAGATTGATTTTTACTTGTATATGTTTATGGTTTATTTTTCAATCGTCATTTTTTTAATTTGTGAAACTAAAATATTTAATAACATAGAGGAAAACTGTTGTGTGCCGCCAAGTCGGTTCTGACTCACAGCAACCCTGACACACACCTTTCCTGGTGCTCAACCACATGAGCATAATGGAGGATTCTGGAATTCCAATTCTTCTCAAAGCTATTCATACTTCTTTATGATCCACAGAGTTGAATGCATTTGCTCAGACAATAAATTAAATGCAAGTAAACGTCTTTCTTGTATTCTCTACTTTGAGGGGAGATTCATTTAGCATAAACAATGAAATCCCTTGTTCCACAGCCTCCTCTGAATCCAGTTGAATTTCTGGCTGCACCCTGTCAATATACTACTATCAATAAACTGCAGCACCCATTGTTGTGAATGCCTCTTGCAAAAGAAAATTACAAGGGAAAGAAATTAACCTTCAAGTATATAAAAGTACACTCTGCAACTTTACGCTTTGTTCTCAAGTGAAAGTTTAGTACACTCAAAAACTTTTAAAAATGAAAAATACATTTTAAGAACAACTCATTAAAATGTATATATTCTTATTTAATCTGGCTGTGATAGGGATTGGGAAAATTGATGGTTAGTTGAATTATTGTTTTCTGAAAACCATCCTACTGAGCCCATTCTGACATACAGGGTCTCAGAGGCTGCTAATTTGCGGGGGAAGCAGATTATCTCATCCTTCTTCCCAGAATGGCCGGTGGGTTTTAAACACTGACCTTGTGGCAATCAGCCCAATGTCGGGTCCACGGCACCACCAAAGCTGCGTGAAATTCCATATAGTTGGAATGAATGCAAATAGTTTTACCCCTTAATATGGATATTTCATTTCTGTTTTTGATTTAACTCATCTCAGGAAGGAGAGATAAATTCTGGGTAGTTTATCACTACATTTGCCCTCAAAAATTGATTTTATAAGTAAACTATAGTAAATAATATTCATTCAACCTCCTTACATAACTATTATTTTCCTTTACTGTAAATGGACACATGTCACTGGATGAGTGAGTGTTTGAAACAGAGAAAGAGGTGATTTGGGGTGAGCATACATCTTTCAGAATTCAGTGATAAAACAGAATAATACATCCTCTGATGTATTAGTTTTAATCATTGAAACTAATTAGAAACCTCTAATAAGTATGTTTCATGGTATATTGACTACATCTACAACTTTACCCAGTCATGAATTGTGATGCATGTTACAAAGTTCAGGTAACTCATCAAAGGTTGCCCTTATCTAGAATCTGAACTTATATTTTAAGTATCATTTCATCCATTGAAGAAATATTTTAATACCTACCTCAATTATTTATGAATTATGCACCTCTTTTCCAGAGACATCATAACTAAGTAATGACAGAATAAGTAATTACAGAATCTTTTCAATAATAGAATAGGTTCAAGCAGAAACTTGGATATCATTTTGCACTGTAATAATTGTCATCATTACTTTAGTAAATGTATGTTGTATTTAACACTCAAAAGATAGGCTCAATTTGATAATTATAAGTTATCTCATATCACTCTAATTATTCTGTCATTTTTCTGGAAACCAAATCTGTGAGAATTCTAAAATGTCCCAACTGAAGAAACAGATGAAGAAATCTAACAGAACAAATACAGGGCAAAAAATATTGACTGATAAGAAAGGTCAGAATTTTAGATATAAAACATGGTCTAAAACAGTCTATCACCATAGTTAAAAAGGTCTCTACTTTTCTGAAGACAGTAGATTGGGAACATTTTTGAAGGATAAGCCCCTAGATTCTCACTTAGACCCTTAGGCAGGAAATCTGTCTACAAAGCTTGCTGAACTCATCTTCAAGGGCAGCTGACTGCAGAGTTAGGCTTTATGTGCATCAGGGAAATTCCACTAACAGTAGTAAGTGTGTACTGGATTTTCAGCTCTATATAGTCCATGCTTTATTGATAAAATTAGGTCTGGACACTAACTGAAATATAAGGATTTGATTATAAATGCAAAATGTTAGGTTAATTAGAGTAATTGGGAACATTCTATTAAAATATTATATTATAAAATAATAATATTATTGTCAACTAGTAAGACACTAAGGTGAAATCGGTTCTGCCTAAGCGATAACACTTACAGGTCACTAATAGAAAAAAACCCTGGTTCCAGGTTAGGGAAAAAGTAGAACTGGCAGTTTAGATTAAGTGAATAAGGGAGATTTAATATATATTAATTGACTTATTCATTTTTACATAGAAAGACATTTTGAAGATCAAAAGGGAAGGCTTATGAGTGGCAGAGCAGTTTGTACTGCAGCAGTAGAACTGGAGAGAGACGAGACAAGAAAGCGTAGGTGTGCGTCATTTATTGATGTGTATACACTTTTTCACCATGAAGACTTGGCAAAACAGCACTATGCCAAGAGGACCGCGAAGCGACTTACACGGGAGTTCTCAATCAAGTTGCTTCAATCCACATCAATGCTCGCAGCAGCAGCAGTCAATAGACCAAACAACACATCGCATTGGGTACATTTACTACATGAGACATCCCTTTTTTAAATGTTGGAAAGAAAGGGTGTTACTTTGTAGTAACACAAAGGTGTGGCTGAACCAAAGCATAGTATTTGCAATTGCCTCAGAGGCAGGTGAAAGCTGGGCATTGCATAAGGGGGTCAAGAAAGGATCAATGCATCTGAATTATGGTGCTGGTAAAGAATATTCAAAGTACCACAGACTTCCAAAAGAAGAAAGAAATCTGTCTTGGAAGTAGTATAACCAGAATGCTCCTTTGAAGTGAGGATGGTGAGATTTAAGGACCACATACGTTGGATATGGAGACCAATACTGGAAAAGAACAGGTGGTTTCAACGGTACCGGACAACAACTAGAACAAAACAACATGTGCCGTGTGTCTTTACTGGGTCCTCTAGAGAAGGAAAACAGTGGTGTGTGTGTGTGTGTTTGTGTGTGTGTGTGTGTATGACACAGTTATAGGAGCAAGCAAGCCAGTCCTGCTAGATTCCAAGTCCGTGGGTCATATGTTAAACTGTAGACTGACTTGAGTTGCTTCCTGGGGTGGGGATGCAGGACTGGCAGAAACACTGCAGGCCTCTGGCGGTAGAGGATGATGGATCCAACATGAGCAGATCAGATGGCAAACAGGCTGTCGACTCAGATTTTACTAACTTAATAACCCAGGCTTGGTTAATGTTGATCAGCAAGCAAGCTTTTCCACCAATAGTGGATATAGACCACACCCCTGAGGAAAATCTCTTTCAGTTTCATCAGAGCTGTGTGCTGAGTCAGGTGACTGAATTCCGCCTTAATCTTCTTACAAATGATTGGCTGCGCACATTCTGGAATGTTAACAATGAATGATGGTCCAGCCTAGTTGACACAAATCCTCACTATCACGTGCTATATTAATAACCGAGTGCTGTGATAACAGAAATGACCACAGGGGTGGTTTTAAAGAATAGAAACTATTTTCCAATAGCTCTGGAGTCTAAAACTCCTAACCACACCACCTTGGTTGCATCATTTGCTTTTGTGAGTCTCTCTCTCAGTCTCTATTGTCCACAGTAAATTCTGGAGCTTCTTGTCAGCTGGCTTACCCCCTCTGCCCATCTATCTGGTCTTGTTAAACTTTAGAATGACTGGTTTAGGTTTGTACCAACACTGGCCAGATCTCATTAGGATAAAACAAGAAAATCTTACTCTCTAACAAGATCACATCCATCGGTACAGGGACTTGAAAATTAATGAGTAGTTTGGGAAAATATAATTAAATTCATGAGATGTGGCCAATTAGTAAGCCAGTGAGAGGTGAGCTAGCAATGGTGGAAACTGGGTAAGGCATTTCTTGGGAAAAGGGGTCAATCGTTTAATCTCCTTTTTTCAGAAAGATTCAAGAAGCACCTAGCACTTCACTAGACCCCATGATTATGAGGATCCACACCCATAGAACTAAATTCCATAAGGACTTTGAATTAGTGAGGTAGTTTATTTTGCCAACCTGGTCGATAAACACATGTGAGGTTATTTGAAGGGCGGAGAGATAAATGGCTCGGTGAGCCTTGCCTTTTGAGTTCTCGGGTCTCTTGCTTTGTGATGGTACGGCCAGGGTG
>NW_022103915.1:65739010-65740381 GCF_000313985.2 Echinops telfairi
GTACTGCACTTAAAATTTCTAAGGAGAAATGATACTTCTAACTTGTCAATATTAGAGAAAAGGAGGAAATTCCTAAAGTAGATAGTTGATCAATTTACAAATAGCTAGGCTTCTTGCATTTAAATAGAAAATTATATGTGAAATAGTGCATTTTGCTAGAGATAAAAATTCTTTGCCTGGGAAAAGTAAACATTTACAAAATTAAACATGAATAAAGTGATATGGTAGAGAAATTCATAAATAATTGTGAATTTCTCTTTAACAACATCATCTCAAAGAATAAAGCATAAATATGCTCTAAGTAAAGATGATATGAACAGTAGGAGAGAAGTGGAATAATTATTGGAAATAAAACTAAAAGGCTTCCTAATTTATAGGCATGTATCAAAATATCACTACATAGATGTAAAAACAAAATTTTTAAATTGATAAAACTAGGTCAGATTTGAGGATATTCTAGTTTTGTGCCTGAGATTTAAAACGTACTTTTTTATTCAACTTTATCTGTAAAAGTAAATGTCCAATTTCCTTTTCTATTTATAGACATGTAATCTACTCCATTTCAAGGAAAAAAATACTAGATAACACTAAGAGATATTCATACCTAAAATCAGTTACCATGGAATCAATTTATGGAAACCTATGTGTATAGAACTGTGCTCCACCAGGTTTTGAATAACTAATTTGTGTTTTCTGGAAATAAATCAACATTTTTATTGCAAGAAACTAATGAATAGATTTAAACCCCTAACTTTTTGGCTAGCAGTTATGTTTTTTAACTGCTTGAACTGCTGAAGGTTAAAAACCATCAGAAATCAACACTTTGAATGTAAATAATATTGTATACATTATTTATATTCATAATGTAATGACATAATCAGTTAAAGATAAATAACAAAAACATTTTTTCTCTCTATCTCCCTCTCTCTCTCTCTCACTGGCATAGAGTCCATTTTGACTCTTTATGACCCTGTAGGACAGAGTAGAACTTCCCCTATGATTTCTGTAACTCCTTACAGAGCTGTAAGTCTTTACCTGAAGAAAGAGCCTTGCCTTCACCTGCAGAGGGGCTTGTGGTTTCCCACTATGCCACAAGGGCACACACACACACACACACGGTATATATACACTCTCTATATATACACACACATATGCATGTATATGTACATATATTCAGAATGACCTTTAGAAACGTTTGATATCATTTTATAAGGGATATCATTTTATAAGATTACATGCTAAAGCACACTTTATAGTGTGCTTATAAAATACCTAATAGGGAGTTGGTGGATGTGATTGAGAAAAACATGTAGCATGTGTGGACCATTTGTGCAAAAAAATGGTCATTTCATAAAGTTATGGGATTACTAA
>NW_022103915.1:65740892-65747199 GCF_000313985.2 Echinops telfairi
ATTTTGCAATTAAAGGTTGTATTTTGTGTGTGTTGTCATTGAGTCTCAATTCCATCTCAAATGGACTCCATGTGTGCAGAGTAAAACTGCTCATTAGAGTTTTCAGGCTGTAAATTTTCGAAAGCAGATTGTTAAGCCTGTCTTCCTAGTTGCCTCTGTGGTAGGTTCAAACCACAAATCTTTTGACTAGTAATCTAACACTTAAGCTTTGTGCTAGGCCTTGCCCCCAAATAAAAAACAACCCCCCAAATGCACTGTCATGCTATTATTATTATCGATGACCCTATGCTGCGGAACAGAACTGCCCCATAAAGTTTCTCAAGTGGTGAGATCTTTTTACTGTTCATTTTCTCCCACAGAGTAGCTTTTGGGTTGAACTGTATATCTTTTGGATAACAGCCCAAAGATTAATACACCAAGGGATACCTCCTAAATGTTGTATTATATAATCATATTAATGGTGTATAATGTATGATAATTATTACAATAAAAGTGAAATTGATTCCTTCTCCATGGCAGTATTATCAAGTCAGTTATCTTAGCATCATTTATGGAAGAATTTGGATTTATTTCACTTTCTAAATGTCATTAATAAATCATATTGCCTCTATAGATCTGGAGATTATATCTTTATTAAAAGTATGTTATACTTACTATTTCTTATTAGGTGCTAGTTATGTCAAGAACAGTAAATTTTCTGAGATTTTATCTTACCTATTAGTTTAGAAATTAGATTGCTATGATTTCCTGGATTCTGGTAGAAGACAAGAGTCCTGGTGATATAGGGGGTTGTGTTTTGCATTCCTAACCTTCACATAAGCAGTTCAAACCCGCTAATTATAACTCAGGAGAAATATCATGTTTTCTCTTTCCATAAAGATTTACAGCCTTGGTGAGATACAGTCAATTATGGAGAGCATCAAAATATAAGATAGTGAGACAAAAATGAATAAAAGCAGAACATTGACAGCGTTCTAGAAGATGAGCCCTCAGGTCAGAAAGCACTCAAAGTATGATTTAGGAAAAATTGTCTTTTCAATCAATAGATCAGGTCATAATGAAGTAGATGAAATAAGCCCGTCAGGAGTAAAGCCTTCAGAACCTTCATTTGTTGGTGAGGCACTACTCCAAATGAGAAGAAACAATTTCAAACATTAATTCATAATAGGAACCTGTAATGTACAAAGTATGAATCTAAAAATATTGGAAGTCATCAAAGATAAATTGCAACTCATAAAGATCTATATTCTCGACTTAGTGGAGTGATAGTGACCATTTTGAAAAAAAAATTGGTATAGTTTATTCTATAAGGAATGACAAATTCAAGAGAAATAGCATCTAATTCATTGTCATAGGACTATTTCAAGATCTATCTTGAAGTGTAATACTGTCTGTGATAGGATTATACCTGTCAGTGTGTTAGTCATGATTGACTCGAGAAACAAGTCCAGAGACACTCCTATGTGTGCAAGAGAGAACTTTTTATCAAAGAGCAATTCAATTGGACATAAAGAAAACATCCCAGCCCAGTCCAGATCAAGTCCATAAGTCCAATATTATCCCATATGTCTGATACCAGTCTATAAATTCCTCTTCAGACTCACACAACACATGCGATGACACCCAACACAGAAAGATCACAGACCAGTGGGTGAAAAATCTTGTAGGTCCAGTGGTGGTGGAAGCATCTCAGTACTGGTATGGGTCTCCACATGGCTAGACAAAGTAGCCAATGGACACCCTGGTAAGGCTAAGTGAGTCAGCCCACATTGAATTGACGAGACCCGACCAGATGAAGAGAAGGTTTTTGAGCCTGTGAACTGGTGCATATTGCTGCTGACTTTATGGACAGCCTGATTTGACTTTGCTTATGAATGCGGACTCACAAGGCTCCAACTGGAATGAAGATTCTTCATGTCAAAGAATATGATTGTATCCTCAGAGCACCAGGTTGCTGTAAGTGGGTAGTATAGAAATTGGATACCCAAAATGGGGGGATAAAAGCGTTAAGTGGCTGGCTTACAAACTTTCATAGGTGGGGGAATATATTCAGAGGATTATAGGACTATTGTGTAGGTTTTCATTTAATTGCAATTGTTATGCACAGAATATTTTTGTTTTGATCACATATAGCATATGTTTAAATGAAGCTGGCGCATATTGAATTGTATGCAGTTTAGTTTTATCCTATTAGCTACAGATTTGATTGTTTTGTTTAAAAAGTATATATGGCTAAAGAGTTGTGTAAGAGTGTCACATTTACAAGGGGTGGTCTGTGGCAGTTACATAATCTCCTGTTAACTTGTGAAGGGGTGGAGTATAGCCTGTCAATCAAGTCTCAGCTTGATGACCTCATTCAGAAGTGTAACTAAGATAAATAGCTCACTGGAGGCCAGATACCCTCACTCTCTGCTTGTCTCCCTGTGAGACATTCCTGTTGACAAAACACATGCAATTACACTGATGTAGCCAAAGCCCTGTAACTGGAGGAGCCACATGGAGACCCATGCCAGTACTGAGGTGCTTCCACTGCCACTGAATCCGCCAGACTTTCCATGCACTTTGTGATCTTCCTGCATTTTTCATCATTGCATGTGTTGCATGAGTCTGAAGAAGAATTTATAGACTGGTATGAGACATATGGGCTAATATGGATTTACAGAGTTGGTCTGGACTGAGATGGGATGTTTTCTTAATGTTTGACTGCTCCTTGATATAAAATTCTCTCACACACATATGAGTGTCTCTGGATTTGTTTCTCTATTCAACCCAAAGTAACACAATCAGCATACAAAGAAATCCAGTCAATAAATTAGGATTCCAATTTATGGACCCAACACTAAACCTAGTGATACAGAAATCAAAGAATTCTACCAACATATTTAGTCTAAAATTGATTAAACTTCTATTCCATACACTCGGATAACTATTGGTGATTGGAGTGTAAATGCTGGAAACAAAGTGAGAACAGTAGTTGAAAAATATGGTGATAGAAATGAATCTGCAGATCGCATAACAGAATTATACAAAAGCTACATGTTCATAGCAAATACCTTTTTTTTCAATGACATAAAAGTGATAAACATGGACTTCTTTAAATGGAATACAAAAAAAGTCAGAAGACAAGATGGAGAAGCTCAATATTAGCAGCTAAAACCAGGCCAAGGGCTCACTATGAAATAGACCATCAATTGCTTATATGTAAATTCAGGTTATAGTTAGAGATAATTAAAGCAAGAGCCAAAATATGAACTTGTAGCTATCCTTCCTGAGTGTGCAGGCCATCTCAAGAACACATTTGACACATGTCATGGAACACTAATGACAGAAGACCTGAGAAGCAGTCAGAGGACATCAAGATTAACATCCACGAAGAAACAAAAGGTCACTGGAAAGACAGGGAATAAAGAATGATCTAAGAGCATATCAGAAAAGACTCTGAAACTTGCCCTTACTTGTAGAATAGTTAAGACAAATGGAAAAAAATGATGAAGCCAAAGAACTGAATTTCAAAGGGCAGCTGGAGAAGAAAAATATTATAATGAAATGTGAAAAGATCTAGCATTAGAAAATAAAAATGGAAGAACATGCTCAGTATATCTTAAACCCAAAGAACTCAAAAAAGAAGTCAAGCCTCAAGTGACAATATTGAAAGATTCTATCTGCAACATATTGAATGGTGCAGGAAGCATCAAAAGAAGATGGAAAGAATCCACAGCATCAATGCAGCAAAAATGACTAGTGCACAGTCCACCATTTCAGGAAGTAGCATATGAGGAAGAACCAATGAGTCTGAAGGAAGAATTTCAAGTTGCACTGAAGGAATTAGCCAAAAACAAGGCTCTAGAAATCAATTTAACACCCACTGAAATGTTTCAACAAGCCGGTGAAGCACTGAAAGAGTTCATTCGTCTATGACAGGTGATTTGGAAGACAGCTACTTGGCCAACTGACTGGAAGAGATGAATATTTAGACTCATTCCAAAGAAAAGTGATTCAAAATAATGTTCAATCTATAGAACAATATCATTGATAACTCATAAAAGTAAAATTTTGCTAAAGATCATCCAACAATGTTTGCACTAGTACATTATTAGAGAGCTGCCAAAAGGTCAGGTTGGATTCAGAAGAGGACATGGAATAAGGAGTATCATTGCTAATGTCAGATGAATCTTGAATTAAGGCAGAGAATATCAGAAAGATATTTACCTGTGTTTTATTGACTATGCCAAGGCATTCAACTGTGTGCATCATAATAAACTATGGATACTTCGAGAAGAGTGGAAAATCAGTACAATACATTGTGCTCATATGAGACTTGTGCATGGCTCAAGAGGTAGTGTGAACTGAACAAATGGATACTGCATGGTTTAAAATCAGGAAAGGTGTGAGTCAGGCTTATATCCTTTCACCATACCTGTCTAATATGTATGTTGAGCAAATAATCAGAGAAGCTGGATTATATGAAGACTGTGGCATCAGGATTGAAAAGATACTTATTCATAATCTGTGCTATACAGGTAACACAACCTTGATTGCTGTATGTGAGGAGGACTTGAAACTCTTGTTCATGAAATAGCATTGCATCTTTCACTATGGATTACAATTCAATATAAAGAAGACTCAATTCTTCACAACTGGACCAGTAGGTAATATCATGATAAATGGGGAATAAAAATATTGAAGCTGTTAAGGATTTTGTCTTGCTGGGCTCCATAATCAGTGTTCATGGAGGCAGAGATCAAAAGATGTGTTGCATTAGGTAAATGTACCGCACAAGACCCCTTTAGAGTATCGAAAACAAGGATATTACTTTGAGGACTAAGGGGCACCTGACCCAATCCATAGTTCTTTCAGTTGCCTTATACGCATGTGAAAGTTGGATAAGGAATAAGGAGGCACTGAGAAAAGAAGAATACATTTGAAATATGGTGTCAGCAAAGAATTTGAAGGTACCATGGATGGCTAAGAGGACAAACTGATCTGTCTTGGAAGAAGTAGGCCAGACTACTCTGTCGAGAAAAGTGTGGGGAGACTTCGTCTTACCTCCTTGGGACATGCTGTTAGGAGCGATCAGTCCCTGGAGGAGGACATGATGTTCTGTAAAGTAACGGGGCAGCAAAGAGTAGGAAAGCCTTCAAGGAGGTGGATTGACACCATAGCTACAATAGGCTCAGACTTTGCAACAATTGTGATGGTGGCACGGTACTGGGCAGTATTTCATTCTATTGTGCATCTGTAACTTTTACCATTGTTCTATGGAAATCTTCTACAAATCTCCATCTGCTCCATATCAGAAGAATTCGAAATAGTTTGGTATGAAAAGCTTTTGTAAAACAGAAGACTAGAGTAGCACTAGGGCACCCATTTCTAATTCTGTTTCCTGCTTTGGGATGAAAATAGATTTCATCTAATTTTAAAGTTGTATTTTATCAGAAAGTTATTTGACAACTATCTTTACTTATCTATTCACAATTGATAAAGAACAGAAACTGAGATTAATTTATATATATTAGGATATGTCTTTTTATAAATGTATTGGGAAAATTTGTTATAATTTATGTAAAAATCAAGAAAAATAATATAAAAATAATATATCTTATTCACAAAATTTAAAATAATATTTTCTTGTATATACATGAGCAGGAGCAATATTGCCATTCATGAATTAGTAAGAAGCATTGGGTAAATAGACACAACAAAATACATGTTAATGAGAGTGTGCTTTGTTAATTTATTTTTGATAATCATAATTGTGTTT
The DNA here is from genome assembly GCF_000313985.2 of Echinops telfairi. Classification (NCBI taxonomy): domain Eukaryota; kingdom Metazoa; phylum Chordata; class Mammalia; order Afrosoricida; family Tenrecidae; genus Echinops; species Echinops telfairi. The sequence continues at coordinate 65,746,654 of NW_022103915.1, forward strand.
TAATTATTTATGACTTTATTAGTTTTCCACAGGCAGTACATGGACTGTAATGTGCTTTTAAAAATAATGTTATATTTATTATTTTGGTTTCACTACAGTCCCTTGTAACTGAGATCATTCTTAGAAAACAGGAAAAAAAATCTCAAATGTCTGATGGTGAGCTAAATAAGTTGTGCAGTGATTCTGTATATAATTATCATATGGATTAAAATAGAAATATTTTTCTTAAGTTACCTTGTATAAGATGAAAAAATAAAAGTGTTATTATACCAAGTACAATGATTTCAAGATAAAATTATTTTTTTATTTCATTTAAGAATTACTTTTAAATTATTTTTTAAAAACTTAAAATTATCTTTTTGTTAAAATAATACCTAAAAGCACATTCATCAATTATGAAGTCTATCCTGAGCTATAAAAATCTATCTGGTCAAAAAGATTGGTCAAATAGATGGTTTATTCTTTAACAAAATAATATTAGGGAAGGTAATATAGAGGTTAGTGTAGTGACTAACTGCCATGAGGCCAATGCTAACTCACAGTAAC
>NW_022103915.1:65748197-65750006 GCF_000313985.2 Echinops telfairi
CCCAACTTGTAACAACTATGTCACCATAGCTCCTTTTGGATAAATAAAAGATAATATTATTTATATAGAAAAAATACATAGTAATCCTCTCATACCAATGAAATATCGAAGACTAAAATGTACTCACAAGAAATTGAAGTGCCTGAATGTATGTAAAAGCCACAAGGAACAATGAGGAGATGTTTCTTGATCTTATGAGGGTGTGCTTAGTTCACCACTTCTCTTCACAGACAACTGGATGCTTTATTTGTTTGAGCTGATAATCTCGCGCCTTGTACCCCCATTCAGTCATGCCATCACATGACTGAGTACAATGAAGCAGCAATAGAAAGTAAAACAATAGCTGTTTGTTACATTACTTACCCAAGCTCTTGTACATACTGAAAACACTCTTTGATATGTGTGTCATATTATGCTTTTTGTCTGCTTTGCCATTGTAGGATGGGAGAGTGTTTATCTTCAAAATTGTTTGAATTCTCATTTTTATCTTATTTTTAATCATGTTTTAAATAAATGAAGACTAGTTATCATTTTGCATTGCAGGATTAGCAGTATTGTTTAGTTTATCAGGTTCCTAGTATAAAATACTTCTTTCTTTTGGTGTAGTAAAGGGTATTTTATTGGATAGATGATTGTTCCATTACTTTAGGGAGATTTTTTCCCCTTTCATGTATCATTTCCCATAAGTAATCTCATATTCGCATTTATTTATCTTCTACCCATTGGGCATTATCATTCCAAGACTGCCTTCTCATGCGCCTTGTGCACATTTAAGTGTTCTTCTCTGTCTGCAATTTGGGCTCTGATCTACTAGAAGACTTCTAGAGCATTTTATTATAGAGAATAAACTTTTTCTTTGTAGTATTTGTTTTTGATCGATTATAGTCCTGCTTCTTGTGCCCTTCCACTCTTCCATTCTAGTTTTTCCTGAATATTTAGTTCTTTGTAAAGTCAGCCAGAAGAAGTATGGTAGATAGTTTACAGAGGCTTGCATGCATGGAAGACATTGACAAGATATTTATTTTCAAACAAATCCATGAGAGTCTGCTATCAGCATCATATTTTATTGCTGTTACCAACATGACTTATTCAGTTCTTAGAGCAACTCCATGGGGTAAAAAAGATCGTACCCATTTTGTTTTATAGATAAAATGATTTCACACAATTATTGATAAAGATTTTTAATTCAGGTATTCAAATTTTCCTAAGCCAATACTCCTTTGTTCTGTTCTCTCACTGATATCAAAGTGTATGAAGATTGGTTTAATATTTAGCTTTTCCACTTGCTTTCATCTCTTATAAATTTTAATGCTTCCTGCATCCTCCAAGGAACAGAGACTTTGGGCATTTAAAGTTCAAATTTGAAAAACAAAAACAAAACTTAAATTGGGGTTGTGTTAAGTTGGGATTTCAGAATACACTTAATAATCTATTTGATATTTTAATAATCTTGAGGAAAATATTTAATCGCAGTTTGCATGTGAATGTGGATTCAAATTGAAGTGGTATGTTTATTTTCCTTTATAAATAATTTTCAGGCTGAAAAGTACAAGTTGTCAGGATTTTAAATCATAGAATGAGAGATACACAATATATATTTGATATATAATAGAATTAGAATTTTCATAAGACTTTGAAATGTAAATTTTAATATATTATAATGTTGTAGATAAAGAGGTTGGTAGCCACATGGATTTTTATCCATAGGAAAAAAACATCATCTAAGAGTCAGTGTGCAATCAGTTGAACTAAGTTTAGAATTGGGTCGACAATTTCTTGCATTGATACCTTCTTAGAAATTTTTACTTC
>NW_022103915.1:65750999-65777323 GCF_000313985.2 Echinops telfairi
GGACCATGACTTTTCATCAGTTATAGATCTATATAAAATATCCTAGGTAAATATGCTCCATGATTTGATACTTTATGTTTCCTTTTATTTCCCTTATATCCTCTCCTTGACTCATCTGTTCAATACCTTCTATGCCTCCTCTGGTTGCCATATTCTCTCCTTACTTCTTCTTTTCTTTAACTTCAAATTGCCTGCCTTGATAAGTTTTCTTAGCTACCTCTTAATTTTATTTTATCCATATAAACAAGATTTGCTTGATCTCCAGCATAATTCAATTATCTGTGGATTTCTCTATAGTGTCTAGGCTCTCACAGTGATCCTGGCACTTTTGCTGCTGTGGGGAACTATGATTCAGAGTTGGCTCCATGGTCGTGCGATTTTTGAGTGTGAGTATATACTTGTTCTCATAGTCTGTTATATTTTAAAAACATATATAAAACACTTTTGACTTATCACAATTACTTTAATTACAGGAATATTTACTGAATATCTTCAATTATAGGTATTAGCTTTAGAACCTTTCGATCATATGATAATAAAAACATCCACTCATATATAGAGAAATTGGCATGGAAAGGAGTTAAAGAACTTTTTAAAGATGAAATGATCTCGAATATTTGAACTGAGTGAACACATTATCTGTCAAATTAAAAATCAACAAACATTCTGTGGCTTGTATATCATTTGGTCTCACTACCAAGTTGTCACATTTAAATTCAAGCGTTACTCCTCACTGAGATTTCCCTTGAGCACAGTGTCAAAAGTAAATATTTATTGCATGTATGACTATTTTGCAAGCTGTATGATATTTGAGTTATATACAACTTAAGCCTTCATAGCACCTATATATATTTAGAAAATAACATTATAGTACAAGATTCAACATTCAAGTCAGCCAATGAAGATTAAAAACAAGGTGAGAATAATAAAAAAAGTTTCCCATAACCATAATTTGACAAGTAAATTATATACCTGTATCTGTATACACACACATAAACATCTATATATATATATATCAGTTGTACACACAGTTGTAAATATTCTATTTATACACATAAGTCATGTATATGTAAAATAGACATTTATGAATACATTAATATGGCACTTAATGTCATTTATATGCTTTATAATATTATGAAAAACTGTATTCTAATACACTTAAATGATCAGAGATTAATATCTAAAATCATTGTGAAAGAATAATTACCTGAGAATATCTGGAACTGTGTTTAATATTTATGTTTTGTTGAAAGTGCCTACTTTTTTGAGGAAGAGTAGTTCAAGTATCTTAATCAGTTGAAAGTGCCTACTTTTTTGAGGAAGAGTAGTTCAAGTATCTTAATCACTTTAGATAAAATTCTTTTTAACATTAGTGCTTTTAGTTTTATACTATATTTAATGTCACTTATGAAAATAGCTCACATTTCTAAATTTAGATTGCAACATTTGTAATCACTCAAATACAAAAGTTCAAAAATACTAACTGGTGATCAAGTGTACACTAGCAGGGAATTCACTTGTATTGTGCATAGACTTTGACTCTCATACACATCTGTATTATGTGATCCTTGGTATTGTTGTATTATGAATGACACAGCACGATGGCATTGTGGTTATAGTAAGATAATCCTGGAGCTCAAATGTTAGATATAAATGATATATTTTGAAAATTTCATGATTTTTCAACATGCACTGCTGCAGTTGGTGATTTAATAAGTTTCATAACCTTTTATGAAAAGATTTTCACCTTGTCCTGATCTTGTAGAATTTTTCTCTAGCAATACATGGTATCATTACTAGCAACTTAAAGATTATTTATCAAGAAAAAATGAGAAGGCTTGGGATATGTTGGTCCCCAATAACAAGGATATAGTATCTTCTTAACTTGACCTATTAGACATTTTGTTCAATACCTTAGTTTCACTTTGTCAAACATCCAAACCATGTTTTTTAAAAATGTATTACAAAACAGAAAATTCTGTTACTATAAGTATATAAAATCTAAGGACATTCAGTGTAGGAGGGTAAAAGGTGTCCAAATATCCCATGAAAGCTATAGATCAGCAAAAATGACTACTTTTAATATAATTCTAATCATTACTCTGGGTTATGTTTTCTGCATATAATCCTACACCTCAGTGGGTATGTGTGGTATTACATAATCTCATGCCAGTGCTTGTTAGGTGACCACCTGGGTCCACTTGTTTAGTGAAAGTGAGAGAAGTGTAACAATAAAGAGAGGGGTTGAGTCTGGCCACTGACACTCATGGACCTAACTCATAGGGACTAGAGGAGAAGATGAGAGTAATTGGCTGGTCTGAAGTTCATGACTGTGTTAGTCTGGGTAGACTAGAGAAACAAAATTCATAGACACCCATATTTTATGAGAGAGTTTTACACAAAGGGTAAGTGTACCTTAGGAAAGCATCCCAACCCAGTGCTATCCAACCTCATAAGTCCAACATTAGCCCATATGGCCGACACCAATCTACAAAGTCCTCCTCAATCTCACAAAACACATGCAATGATACCGAATGAAGGAGGAAAGCTGAATCCGTAAGCGTGTAAGCATCTCAGTGCTGGCAGGGGTCTCCACACAGCTGCTCCAGCACCCTGGGCTGCAACAGGGTAGGTCCATGTGGGTTCTCCTCAGGGATGTCTCACAGGAAGTGAGCCTTGCCAGCTGAGACAGAGAACTAGCTAAGGCAGGCACACCCTCGTCCGATAATCAGAGAACAAGAGACAAGACAAGTGAGGCTCGCTGAGCCATTTGTCTCTCTGCCCTTCAATTAAACTACCCTTCAATTAATCCCACATGTATTCATCAGCCAATAAACCTTAACTATCACCAAATGACCTAGCCCAAGGCGGCTGGGGTTATTGAGAATTTGTGTTAGGGTCCATGGTCTAAAGGCAAGGCCAGACCCTGGTGAGGCTAAGTGAGGCAGCCCACATTGAGTTGACCAGGACATGACCCAGATGAGGAGAAGATTTTTGAGCCTGTGAACTGGTGCATATTGCTGCTACTTTATGGATGCCTGTCCTGATTTGACTTTGCTAATGGATGCAGACTAGGTTCCAACTGCAATGGCGATTCTTCATATCAACCAACATGCTTGTCTCCTCAGAGCACTGGGTTGATGTAAGTGGGCAGTATAGAAATTGGATACCTAACATTGGGGAGATAAAGGCATAAAGTGGCTGTCTTACAAACTTTCATAGCTGAGGGAAAATATTCATAGGATTATAAGATTAAGATGTAGGTGTTCACACAACTGCAATTGCTAAGTTTTGAATATTTTTTTGTTTGCTTATAGAGTATTATGTTTAAATGAGGCTGATACATATTGAGTTATATGCATTTTGGTTTTATCCTGTTAGGCACAAATTTGATTGTACTATTTTTGTTGTCATAAAATTATGTATAGTTAAAGATTGTGTGAAAGTGTCAAGTTGACAAGAATGGTCTGTGATAGTTACATAATCTTGTGTCAATTTGAGAATATTAAGAACAAAGGGGTGGAGTCTAGCCTGTGAACCAGGTGACAGCCTGATGATCCCTTTTTATGGACGTGACCTTCTCTTGAGGATTCTGGAAACTTCTCTTTCAATATACAATTGCTCTTTGCTATAAAGCTCTCTCTTACACATATATGAATGTCCCTGGATTTGTTTCTCTAGTCAACCTGGCCTAACACAGTATGTGACCTGTGTTGGATAAAAATATTTTCACCAAACTGTATTTCCACTTAAAGCATCCAAATATCACACGCACACAGGTGTGTGTTCAGGTATACATATTTTTCCAATTCTATTTACTTTTCTCTCTAATCAGTTGATATCAACTCAATGACAGTGAATTGTATATATATGCACATATATAAAACACCATAGTAGTATTAATACATGCAAAATTTCCACATCAATAGATATCACAGTATAGATATTGTAGATATGTAAGCACAATGTGTGTTCTTATCACATCTTCAAAGTTATAAGAGTTAAGATTCATTAATAGATCTTGTTACTTCATGTGCTAATAAACAAATGCCTATATTACTATCTTAAAATATTTTAAAATATTTCAATTTTCTTGATTTTATTGTAACCAAGATTATCTTAAATTTAAGAAGCTAAATATTTTATTTTGAGAATAATCCATTTTACTAGTGGTACAAGGAAAAAAACAAAAGAACAAACACAACCGATTCTGCTAGTTTTTGCCTCAATAGTGTGTCTAATCTCATAATAATCCCAAAGTTCAGTCATTTGTAAATCCAACAATACACTTCACATGGCCAACACCCACACCAAAAGAGTAGGTACGTATGCTCCAACCAGTGAAGGAGAGGAAGGAGTTCATCCTTTACTAAACAACAATTTAAGCTAGTCCACTTACTCATGCTATGAACCTCATGAGGAAGGATTTTTTTTTTGTTCATTTCTCATTTTATGACAAGTGAATTGAGACTTAAGGTGATTAAATAATTGGCCTACTTGGTTACTTCTAGGTATTATAAGAGCCAGAGATCATAACATGCTTTTTTGAATCCAAAGCCTTTTATCCATAGAGTAATTATCAGATTAATCCTTGCCTTAATATATTTTCCTTCATGTTTAAAAATAATGTAAGAATGTGCCTCTATGTGTTGTAACCTACTTAACAGCTTCAAACAACAAAAATTGTAGAAAAATAATATGGTTCAGAATTATGTATAGTATATAATTTTTACAAATATTTATTTTAATCATTAAAGGCATAACCATCAACTATACAGGGAATTACTTAGGCAGAACATTCTTTTTTTTAAACACATACGCTACTGTACTTTTGTGCTTTAGAAAACACTTAGCATGTTGTAGTTTCTGGGTACTCTGGAGTCAATTTGCTAATGGGAATGCCATATACACCAAGTAGGACTACTCTATAAGGTATTGATGAAGGCCATGACCTTTCAGAACCCAGAAACGAGGCCTGCTTTCCTAGTATCACTGGGCGGATCCAAACTGCCAGTTTTGTAAGGAGTCCAGTGTTTAATCATTTGCACCACTCAAGAACTCCTAAACAATTAGTAAGAAGACAGTATTATCAATAATCAGTTAAAACTAACTGTGCTCATTGGAGATCTGAAAATGTTATAGCTAGTTAAATGGCTATACACTGAAAAAGCAGAATTTAAGATTAGCATATTCAATTAAATTTTATAAAACTGGTGAAGTGTTGGTGGTATTGTTTGAGGCAGGATGTGAAATAGGAAAATGCTGGAAATTTCAAATACAATATAAAGCCTCTGTTGCTAGATGTAATCAGAAACTAATAAAAATGGATAGCAGAGTGCCAGGATATTGGGCTGAAAATTCATTGAATTTGTTCCTTTTGTAAAAATTCACACAACAAGGTAAAGGGAGGAAGCGATATGGTCAGCCTTAGTAAATCTAGCCAGGAGAGGAATGAGCCTAGGTCAAAGAGAACAAGACAGACTGATGTACAGCAGTTTCAGTGAATTTGTGATACCTTGGAATCCAGTAGAATACTCTCACAGTAGAGCAGGAATTGGTAAACATCACCTCAGCTAATCTATCAACAATCGATGTTTATCAGAAGAAAAAGAAATCTAAGAATTTTCCTTAGGTACAGTCCTACAATAAGTCACCAATCATAGATTTTTTTAAGTTTTTGATCAAACAAGCATCAGCAACAGCATCATTAACTGTCTTTCTTTTAGTCCGCGTATTTCTTACTTCATAATTGTTTATGCTTTGTAAATTTTATACAAAAATACAATAATTTGTTATCCTATTGGATATTCTAAAACTCAGTTTTATAACTAATATCTGATATTAAAGTTGTTTTACAAATTATCAAACAGATGCCATGTAGTTACCTAGTTATCTAGCTGTTATAAAATAATGATAACTTGATATGTTAGAATTAATTTTGTGCATTGTTAAAAAATACTGGGTGTAGATAGGCTGATAGTAAATATGGGAAATATAAAAGAAGAAAAATAATTTTAAATAAAGGTAGGAAGTACATATGAAATGAAGAAAGTAAAAAAATATATATATATTTCCAAAACAACTTTATTGGAAACATATATATATCATATCATTCTATAGTTCTATCATATCAAGCAGTATTGTATGATTGCTACCACCATCAAAACATGCTCTTCCTTCTTGAACTCCCTGATATCCACTCCCCTGGACCCACCCTCCCCCAGGAATCCGTACTCTACTTGCTGTCTCTATAGACTCATCAATCCTGGGTTTCATATACCGAAGAATAAAAAAAAAAATAGCCAATGTTCAAAAGGGTTAATTCTAATGACAAAATACATCTGATATAAACACCAATATGAAAAAAAGTTGAAAATTAGCCCCAACATGAATTATAGGGAAGGATAAACTGATAAGCTTTTAACCGTTCAAGTCAGGTTTATCATTTTGATCTCCCATATTCATCCCTTCAATGCACTCTGTTTGGTAACTGGTTAATTCCCATACCTCTACTAAGGACAGTGGGAAATTGCTGGAGGTTTATTTCCTGTGTAAAACTCACAAATGTATCTTGGACTTCCACTGTTTGCCTTCTGCAAACCAGAATATTATAATTAGGCTCTGATACTAATCCCTCCTTTGACTTTGGATTATATGATTTACAATCCTTCAGTCACGAATGTTGGTGTGCTTCTTCCATGTGGACTTAGTTGACATCTCACTTAGATGGCTGCTTGTTTGGAAACAGGACTTTAAGACCTCAGATGCTATTTTATCTGATAGCCAGGTATCATCTAACTTTTTCACCACACTTTTCTGTTGCACTGAGATATCTTCTGTGTTGCCTTCCTGAGGGTGAGTATCCAGCAGTGCCAGGATGTAAGAACTAATTGTTCTTAAATTGGAGCTAGGATTTAGTGCAAGCTTAGAACCCATTCCTGGATCTATTCTTTTTTCTTTATCTGCTTTGGCTTCAATGATAATAAAATAAAACATTTAATTGAGTGCATTACAAATAAATGTATTTTATACTAAAATTAATCAATTTAAATTTTGTAAAATATAGGAGATGTTAACATTTATTATATCATTAATCATACTTTTGCTCATATGCAGATATGGGCACAATGACTATTTTTCAATGTATCTGTTACAATGATTATTCCAAGTAATTAACCTGAAAAAAACAGTATGCTGTAGTTCAATATTTATTCTCCTCCAAACATTCATATCAACATATCTTAGTATTCCATAAAAGTAAACATATTTGACCTTTAAAAAGTATATATCACCCATATGCTAAATAACCATCATTGTTTCTTGGAAAATTTCAAAGATAGTTTAAAAATGAAAAAAACAGGAAAATTGATCTTTTATACATTTTTTTCAGTTTGGTTTACAGTAATCTCTGAGTTATAAGAGCAAACCTGTTTTTAATATCTTTTATTATGACCTACAACTTCTGGCTCAGTTTCAGTTTTTCAATATGATCCAGATACTACTGAGAAATCTTAATCCCCAGTTCACAGTTAGAAGACAGATTTTGGCTTATTATATATAGTCTAGCTTGGTAGTCATTATCTACAAAGATTGATTGATTGATGGATAAGCATGCTGTAACTTTCCCAAAATGTAACCTGAAATTTGGAAATATTTGTTGTTAAAACCAGACAAACAAAAGTCCTAGTGGCAGTAGAAAAGTAATCCATATAAATTCTGGATTTAAAACTAAAGCAAACAATCTGGAGGCACTATGGCTACATTTACAAAGTCACATGAAAGGGGGGAGATGATAACAGAGATTCGCTGCTTTGCTATTCTCTAGTCTAGAGGTTCGAATACTATTATCAGCACAGTTGATTTCCTTTGAGGACTCTGTGAGCAAAATTGTTCAGTACCCCGATCTTCAGGGAGTTTCAGGTGTCCATCGTCTTGCAACTACATCAATAGATGGTATCCTTTCTCTTTCTCCTTGCCTTCCTGTATCATTTTTCAAACAGTACTGTCACATAGGATGCGCGCCAACCATAGTCCAGTCTGACCTCATGTCAACCAAATAGATCCGATCTTCAGAGATCCTCTTTCTCTAAAGGGACACTAAAATCACAGGTGCTGGGGTGAGGCTTTTATATATATGTATATAATTCAGCCCATAAGTGAATAAAAGCAAGAAGAAATTGGTGTGGTATATAACCATGAAAGGATGAAAGTATATTGGTGAGATTAACATTTATGAGGTTTTATATTGAAGCTGAATGTAATCACAAAGCAACACAAAAAGCCTAGATTGGCCGAAATTCAAATAGAGCATCGACTGTATTCAGGATTTTAGAGGATTAGCTTTGAGTCTACATAGTGCATGGAAGCAGAGGGAGAGCCAGAAATAATAGTGAAACCTTGGAACTTAAAATTTTTATCTTCATGAAAGCCACGCATAAATACCTGAATTCCACCAAATCTGCACACATATATGGAATACCTGTAATAGAAAAATAGCTTGAAGCATAAAAGATGTGCAGGACTTTCTGTTGTTGCCCAGATGTCTCAAGGTGACAGTCTGCATTGGTTTCTAAAGGGATGGCTTTCTAAAGTGATAAACAGCAGTGTTCAGAGAATGATAGCATCGTTGTGGCATTTTGAGTGCATCTTACTATTAGTATGTCAGTTTCTTTGAATATTGTTTTGAACCTGGGTCCAGTATTAGAACCACTGGAGATGTTTTAGCAGAGCTTCCAGATGGAGTCAAGAGGAATTAAGACCTGGCAATCTACTTGCAAAAAATTTAAACAAATCTGATAAATCATAAATAGCTGCAGACATTGCTTGATACTGTATTAGACAATGAGGCCCTCCAGTTGGAAGGCACAGCAGTCCAATGGGAAACCGACTTTTCAAAGTAGACTCCCCCAAAAGATATGGACGTAGTAAAGCCTTCAGGCTTTCATTTGTTGGCTTGGTATAACATAAAATGGAAAGAAACAACTGTAACCATCCATTAATAACCAGAATGTGGGTGTATGAAGAACGAATCTACAATTTATTGATTTTTACTTCTTTTAGCTGACTTCCTATTTTATGTATGTCACCACCTCACTCATCTGTCAAGCTGTCATTCTGTGGTGGCTTGCATGTTGCTATGCTGCTGAAAGCTCTGCCACAGGTGTTTCTTTCAAATATCAACAGGACCACCCACGGTGGACAGGTGCCATCAGTGCTTCAAGATGAAAAACAAAAGAAGTAATAGGCGGTCCACTTCTAAGAGCTTAGCCACTGAAAACCTTTTAAAAATAGCATTAAAAATGCCAAGTCCACATCAGTTTTACTCTACCTTCTTTTTTAGCTACTCACACTAATGTTTAGATGTAGGGAGAAGGAATCTGCAGGTTTTTCTCATGAAGCGATTTTTATTTATATATATTTTTTAATATAAACCCTTCATTTATTTTTTTTCCCTCCCATCCCTCTCTTCTCCTTGTTTCCACCACTATCTTGGGCTTCTTTGCAGTTATCAAAGTCTTATCTATTGGTGTCTAATAAATACACTTCTTCTTTTTCTTTATAACAATGATGATATTAAATGTTTATCTTTGTAAGATTGACCAACTTTGCTAAGCATAAGATTCTCTAGATTTGTCCATGTCTTACACAATGGCCTTGTATTCATCATTAAAAAGGACATTTCAAGAGCTATCTTAAACTACAATGCTGTCTGTCATACAATAATGTCTATCTGTATACAAAGAAATCCAATCAATAGAACTATTGTTGAAATTTATACAACAACCATCCTCCCAAAGTGAAGATATTTGAAGTTGAAAACTCTACCAACCTTTTCAGTCTGAAATTGATAAAACATACCATCAAGATGCATGAATAATAATTGGAGATTGGAATGCAAAAGTTGGAAGTGAAGAAGAAGCCATAGTACTTAGAAAATAATATCTTGGTGAAAGAAATGAAGCTGGAGATCACACGACAGAATTTGCAAGACCAAGGACTTATTCATAGAAAATAATTTTTGTTTTCAACATCAATGGTGACTGTACAGGTAGACTTCTCCATATGGAAGAAAAATAAATAAATTGACTACAACTGTAGGAGAGACAATGGAGAAGCATAAGAGTGGATAAACCCAGACTAGGGGGTGACTGTGGAACAGGTCATCAATTGGTCATAAAAAAATCAAGTCCAAAAAAGCCAAAATATGCCTTGAGTATGTCCAGTCCAAATTTGAAAAAAAAAATTTCAAGAACACATTTGATGCATTTAACCCTAAAGGCAGATAACCCAATGAGCTGTAGGATCATATCAAAATCATACATTAAGGAAGCAAAAGGTCATTTAAAAGATAGGAAAGAAAACATCAAAGTTGATGTCAGAACAGAGGATGAAACTTACTCATAGTCATTGAGTAGCTAAGGCAAATGAACAAAATGATAAAGTAAAAGGGTTGAACACATTTTAAAGGGAAGCTCAAGAAGATAAGCTACAATATTATAATGAAATGGACAAACACCTAGAGTTAGAAAACCCAAATGGAAGAACATATTTGACATATTTTAAAATGATAGAAATCAAGAAAAAAAATCAAACCTTGATGTGCAATCTTGCAAGACTTTAAGGGCAAATACTGAGTAATGTAGGAAGCATCCAAAGAAAATGGAAAGAATACCAAGAGTCTCTGTACGACATTCAACCATTTCAAGAGTTAGTTTATGAGCAAGTACTGGTGATACTGAAGAAAGAAGTCCAAGCTAAACTGAAAGCATTAGCCGCAAATGAGTTTTCAGGAATTGATAGAGTACTAATTGAAATATTTCAACAAGCTGAGGAAACACTAGAAGCACTCACTCATTTATTTCAATAAATTGATTAGATAAACTTGATATTTGTACCCATTCCAAAGAAAGGTTACCCAACAGAATGCTTAAATTATAGAACAATATTATTGATATTACATGTAAGTAAGTTTTTGGTGAAGCTCATTCAACAATGGTTGTAGCAGTACCTTGACAGGAAGCTGCCAGATATTCAGGCTAGATCCAGAAGAAGACAGGGAACAAGGAATATCATTGCTGATGTTATACGGATCGCAGTTTAAAATGGAGAATTACTAAGAGACATTTACTTGTGCATCAGGATTGGAGGAACGCTTATTAACAACCGATAATATGGATATGACATAACATGGTTTGCTAAAACTGAGGAGGATCTGAAGCATTTGCTGATGAAAATCAAGGATTGCAGCCTTCTGTATGGATTACAACTTAATGTAAAGAAAGAAAAAATCCTCACGACTGGACCAATAGGTAACATCATGATAAATGGAGAAAAGTTTGAAGTTGTCAAGGATTGCATCATGCTGGGACCACAATCAATGCTCATGGAAGCAGCAAAGGACACATTGCATTAGGTAAGTGAGCTGCACAAGAACTCCAGAAAGTGTTGAAACGCCAGGTGTTACTTTGAGGAGTAAGGTGCATTTGAACCAGCTACAGTATTTTCAGTTGCCTCAAGTGCATGTGAATGTTGAATATTGAATAAAGAAGAATGAAGAAAAGTTGATGTATTTGAACAATAGTGTTGACAGAGATTATTGAAAGTGCCACGGACTGACTTTAAAACACATCGATTTGTCTTGGAAAAAGTACAGTCAGAATGCTCTTCGAGGCAAGGCTAGCAAGACTTCATGGCATGTACTTTGGATATGTTATCAGAACAGTGGTTCTCAACCTTCCTAATGCCGCGACCCTTTCATACAGTTCCTCATGTGGTGGGGAGCCCCAAACCATAAAATTATGTTCGTTGCTACTTCATAACTGTCATTTTGCTACTGTTATGAATCGGGCTAACCCAGTGAAAGGGTCGTTCGAACCCCAAAGGGGTTGTGACCCACAGGTTGAGAACCTCTGTATCAGAAGATAGTCCCTGGAGAAGGACATTAGGCTTGCTACAATGGAGTGGCAGAGGAAACTAGGAAGGCCTGGGACAAGAAGGATTGACAAAGAGCAGCAATAATGTGCTTACACACAATGACAATTGTGAGGGTGGTGCAGGACGCAGAGGTGTTTTCTTCTGTTCTACACAGTCACTACATGTGGGAACCAATTCAAAGGCACCAAACAACAGCGACAACAATGAAAACGAAGAGGCATTTAACTTATGTCAGAGGTGACCAGCAATGGAGTCAATTGCCTAGAACTCAGTCTCAAATAAGGGACTACTTACATATTCATGCTGTCTTTAGGTGCCATCAACTGGCCTCTCACCCATATTGAGTTATTACACAGCAGAAGGAAACAATGCCTGATCCTTTACCATCTTCACCTACGCGTGTATGCTATGTTTTTATACTCTGACTGACCTACAATTCCAGTTGATTTACTCAATATACCACTTCCAGTTTGCCTCTGAGGCCTCTCAATCATGTCATTGGAACAGAAATCTTATTGCACTCATATTAAAACTTCAAGCTTAAGTTTTTAGCATAGTTATACTATAATTTTCTCCAAAATTTTAAAACACTTTTAATTAGGAACTTCAGATATCTTTTACTATCTCCATCAGATCTAATGCTGCCTGCTCTTTACGTAATATGCAGTTCTCATTATTTCTCACACTTCATTTTCAATTGATTGAAATTTTATAACTACAAACATTATTCCTGAATGTAATGATACAAATCACATGTCAAAAAGGTATTCTGCTTGTAACATTAGCTCTGGCCCACAACATGAAATCCTGTGTATCACCATCTCATCTCCCACTGTTCCTTCCTCATATGCTCATTTACCTTTCCGTCATTACCTTTATAAACAAAGTAAAATGTACGGATCTGCCAACAAGCAAGTCTTGCCTCCAACAAAGATTTCCATATTCCTTTACATATATGCTAATAGAAATTTTGGAAGTGAGCATGGTAATAATATTTTGGGTAACTCTTGCAGTTTACACATACAAAGTACAAAAGTTAGTAATGGTTTACTTTGTTTCATTTGATTTTATTTTTATTTAATTCTTTTAATTTTGAAAAAAAATGCTTCAAATAACTGTTTCCAAAGTAATATGCCTTTCCTAACATTTTTCTCAAAGATGATTCGTTATGTAATTTTGGATTTCATGCCCTATTAGGTAAGAAACCATCAATTCAAGTGAAGAAAAGCTAAAGTAATAAAGACCCTCAATGATCTAAATGCTTTCTTATTAACCATTTTTACGTTCATCATCCATTTTGACATGTGATTCTTTATATGATAACAACTTTAATATCTAAATTATTATTTTACAGAACTCATTCACTTCCAAGGAGTGGATTCCATCTCATAGCAACCCTCTAGGGCATGGAAGCCTGAAAGTGAAGGGAAATTCACTAGGGAAAGAGAGAGGGCAAAGGCGAGTTTATAGAGAAACTTTGTCTAGCTATGAAATTCTTTACAACTTAGGTCAGAGGTTGCCAACTTTTCTATCCCCATAAGCAAATAATTGGAGCTTCCTTAAATATTTTTCACACATCATTTGTATAAGGCTCAGCAAGAAAAACAAATCTCAACATAGTACTATCCACAAAATAAAATAAAAAATATTGAATAAACTGTAGACCACCAGAAGAAAGAGCAAACTTAGGTTGGATGAAGTACATCAAGAATGCTCCTTAAAAGCAAGGATGGTGAGACTGTCTCATGTCATTTGGGCATGTCATCAGGAGGGTTCAGTTCCGGGGGAAGGACCTCATGCCTCGCCTTAGCAGAGGGACAGCATAAAAAGAGGGAGACTCTCAGCCAGCCGGACTGAAGCAATGGCTACAGTGATCGGCTTACCGGCTGTGAGGATGGAGCAGGCCTTGACAGTGTTTCCTTCCTTTGTACGTTCTTTGCGACCAACTTGAATGCACCAGCAAAAGCGATACCTTCCACCCATGCCTCCTTCCTCCTTAAATCAAAGTTGACATATATTCCTTATGTGGAATTAAAATGTTTTAATGCTAATTTAAAAATGCATAGACTATACATTAATTTGTGACTTTCTTCCTTTTTTAAGCATATGGTTGTGCAATGTGTCAATATAGCTTTGTATTCAGAGTTCTCGCATGACATATGGTTATGCAGGAAACATCCGTAACACCTCATGACATGAACATATCACAATGTATTTCCCAAATGTCATTATTGATGCATATCTAATTTATTTCCAGATCAGGTTATGAACAATGTTGTTATGAACAGCCTTATACTTAGTATTTACTGAATTCCTGTTTAAATTGGCAGCAGCAAAGAGTGTGGAGACTGATAATAGTCTAAAGACCACTCTATAAATGATGTTGTTTTAAAGCTCAAGTGTATTCATTTCATTTGGGAATGGAGTTGCTGAATCAACATTTAGAAGTTTACTTCACTTTATTAAATGACACCAATTTTTTTCTCAAAGTTTTAACCAAGGTATATGCATAGCTGTACTATATGATATCTTCTTTCTCCACATTCCTGTTAATATCTGTGTTCCATTATTTTTCACTTCAGTTATTTTCATACATGCATATTATTTGTTAATATATTTTACAAGTACCACATCATTGATGAGGTTGAGCAAGCATCACTTTACCAAATTAACAAAGAGTTCTATATTTAGGGCAGAAAATATATATGTCCACAATATTGTATACTGTAAAATATACAATATTATCTGTGAATTCTTCTCATCAAATATACTTAACCTATATCTAATACATTCTTAAAAACTGCCAGTTCTATTAATCTAAGAAAATCAACTTGGTGAAAGTAATCAAGATAATAGGAATCGCGAGAATATAAAAGAAAAGTCTACCCTTTGAGGAGGTGGCAGCAAAATGACTGTGCATAAGAACATGAGGGATGGGAGACTGCTACAGCCGTCTGTGGAATACACAATTTGTCACACTCAACCAGGAGTGAAGCTCAAAATATGGGCTCCACGAGAACGTCATCAGCTGACGTAGTAAAAAAGACAAGATACTGCAATAAAGTATGTAGCACACATATATTTGAAAGTGAATTTTATCTTAAATATATATTTTAAAACTTCTTACCAACAAAAAACAAAAGCAAATTTAAAATAGGCAAAGTCTTGAACATTCAAGAGTATCTAAGTAACCAATTCGTTAAGTGAGAAAAACTGGGCATCATGAGTTGCAGGCAAATACAAATCAAAATATACAAACTCCTCACTTTACAACTCCCTTTTGTGCATTACTGTCATGTATTTGGCTATAACAAATGCAATGTCCCTGACAAGTTCCCTGACTATGCACCCTATGTGTGCATAGAAGGAAGCTTGTGTTTCATAGTAGTGTCAGTGTACTTTATCACCCAAGAGTGGCCAGTGGCTTATGCCATCCCAAGCTGCCAGAGGGTGTCAAGTGGTGCTGGTAGGGATGTAATGTTACCAAATAATAGTGGGTGACCACAGAGAGCTGCAGCCAAAGCACAGGTAGTCAGCGACCTGAAGATGGGCCATCCTAAGAGCCAAAGAGGAAGTGAAATCGTAAGATTTGGCCCCAGCTCTATTCCACCCTGACTCCCAAAAGGTAGCAGGGAAGGACTAAGCCTATCAATAAATGAAGAATAGGTAGGGCAATAAAATAATACTGGAATGTAGAACACAGGTTTTTTTGGTTGTTGTTTTTTTAACATGTAACAATACCAAATACATGACAATACCAAATATAAAGAAGGTGGAGTAACTGGAGATCCCATACATTACTAGTAGTAATGCAAAATAATACTTTAGTAGTAATGCAAAATAGTACAATTTGACAAGCTTCTTTTAAGTTTATATGCATCTTGGCTATAATACTTGGCATGTCTACATCTAAAAATTTGCTCAGGTGAAATAAAAGACTATAAGAACAAAAGTACTGTTACAAAAACATTGATAGAAGCTTCATTTAAAACAGATAAAACTTGAAAAACTACAAAGAAAAAGCAGACAAATATATTGTAATATAGCCTCACATTTGAATAATAATCAACTATAAAAACATAGTATTGACTAGAAAAATAACAAATTAGCATAAAAATATTATATTAAGTAAAATGACCATACACAAGAAAATAACATAATGAGATTTAGTTTAAATGAAATTCAAGAACTAGAAATTTAATCCAAGGCAGAAAAATCAGAACTGTATCTGTATCTAGGCAATTAGGATAACAAGAATTGAATATGTGATTTATTGTTGCTCATGATTCTGTGGTTGTTGTCATTGTTAGGCCATCCAGTCCGTCCTTAGTCTTAGAGACACTATGAACCACAGAGACACTATGTGCAACAGAATGAAGCACTGCCCAGACCTGCACCACTCCCCTATTTATTCCGATGTTTGAGCCCATTGCTCTGCACACTGTGTCATTCCATCCTGTGGAAGGCCTTCCTCTTTTCATTGCCTCTCTACTACACCAAGCCTGATACCCTTCTCCAGGGACTGGTATCCTGACCATGTTTCTAACATAATGAGACAAGGCTTCCTTGCCTCTCAGATGCATTCTGAATGCACTTTCTGGCACCTATTTGTTTTTTAGACAGCTATGGAACTTTCCAATATTATTCACCAGTAGTACAATTCAAATACATCGATGATTCTTTGGTCTTCCTTACTCAGTGTCCAACATTCACATGCGTATGAGGTGCTTGTAGATACCGTGGTTTGTGCCAGATCTACCTCAGTCCACAAATATTACATTCTTGCTTTAAAGAAGTCCTAGGCTCTAGATTTACCCAGTGCAATGTGTTGCTTGATCTCTTGACTGCTGCCTCTGTGAGCAATGATTTTGGATTCAGGAAAGAGAAAATCTTTGACAACTTCAAACTTTTCTCCATTTATCATGATGTTACCTATAGTTTCAGTTGTAAGGATTTTAATTTTTTATGTTAAATTGTAATCCATACTGAAGGATTCAATCATTGATCACTGTCAGCAAGTGCTTCATGTCCTCCTCACTTTAAGCAAAGAAGGTTGTGTCATCCACACATCGCATGTTAGTAAGCTTTCCTCCAATTTTGATTCTGCATGCTTCTTTATATAATCCTGCTTCTCTATTTGCTCAGAATATAGATTTAATAATGAGGATACAACCCTGACACATCTTTCCCAATTCTAAACCATGTAATTTCTGCATAAGCGCAATGAATATGATGGAATTCCAACTTTTTCTGAGCTATCCATCGTTTGTTATGGGACACATAGCCTATTGCCTTGGCAAAGTCAATAAAGCACAAATAAACATCTTTCTGATATTCTCTGATTTTATCCAAGGTCAATGTGACATCAGGAATAGTATCCTTGGTTCCACACCTCTTTTGAATCCCATCTGAACCTCTGGCAACTTCCTGAGAATGTGTTGCTGTGATCATTGGTGGATGATCTTCAGCAAAATTTTAGTTGCATGTAAAAACAATGATACTAGTCAATAATTTCAACATTCTATTGGGTCACCTTTCTTTGTAATGGGCACAGATATAGATCTCTTCCAGTCATTTTGCCAACAAATTTTTCCAAATTTCTTGACATAGGTGAGTGAGTGTTTCCAGTTTTTCATCAGCTTGTTAGAAGATTTCAATTGGTTCTCCAATTTCTGAAGGCTTGTTTTTGGTTAATGCTTTCGGTGCAGCTTGGACTTCCTCTTTCAGTACCAATGGTTCTTGATCTGTGGTTAGGGCCAGCTGTATAATACATAGACCTTATACACAAAGACATTGTGGAGCTCTTGGAGGTTGAAGTAGTTATGGTGGGAGTTTAAGCGGTAAAAGTGATACAATATAAGCATCTTTCCTTCAGTGGCCTTTTCTGTTTTCTACCCCTGAAAGCATTGGATATTCTCCCTGAAAGTGACCCACAATTTGAAACCTGCATGTGGTTTACTGGCTGCTAAGTCTCCAGCTGCTCGACCAACACAAGACCCACTGCCGTCACGTCTGCTCTGACTCATAAGAACCCTCTCTAGAGTTTCTGAGGCTGTAAAGCTTTCTGGGTACAAATCTTTCCCTTGTGGAGTGAAGGGTAGGTTTGATCTGCTGATCTAGCAAGTTACATTTACCTGAAAGTGCCACCAGAGCTCTTTCTAGGTACCAGAAAAGTCATTCGCGGCAGGAACTTCAATCTTCCCATCCTACTACGGAACTGACCCAGTCATGTGAAATAAAGGACACTCATGATTGAAACCTCCAATTTGGACTGTATTGATTAGCTGAATCAAGGGTGGGTCAGAAGCTGATCCAAGAGGTTTCTGCAGAAAATTCGGTGGCACTGCACTCAGGTCAGAGGCAGGCATCTTAGATCTCACTCTAAGGTAGGTGTAACACGCCAAGGACCTGTACGCAGAATCTTGAGAACATCAGTGGTCGCTGGACAGGGCTTGGGAGAGAAGGGCAGAAAGAGCCAGGGGCACCCAAGGACAGAAGGGCAACTGCTAAGAAATCATCCCAGGGAGGGACAGGGTTTTGTTTTCACATTAGCCATCCCTTGCAAAATAAAAATTCAAATTTATAAATATTAAGAGTTTGAAGACAGTGACATTAATTCCCAAACATGAGAAGTTAAACTTATTGATCAATCTTCTTGTGAAGTGACTCACTCATTACGCTATCTTTGTCTCTTCTTCACCATGGGTGTTCTTCTTGTATGGAGCAATTCAACCTCTGACGAGTCCTGGGTTGAACTGGATGTCAAAGCTGCGCTCGTTTGTGTGGTTTGTTAGATTGCAGCTGGGGCAAAATTAATGACTGAGATATGCTGTCCTTCTAGAAAACTGGTCTTCCTTTGCTCACAGAATAAAAGTTTTAAGATTTACAAGAGCAGGAAGCAAGTAAGCCCCTGTGTGAAAGAACTTAGCCACTCTTTGGCTTTTATCTCTTGTTTCAATAACTCATTGGTCATTGAAACTCAATTGGAGTCCAGGCCAATGTGGAACATACTTTCAAGAGGCTTGTTGAGAAGGAGAAATACAATATAGAGCAACTTTGCAATCTATCTTGAAACGGTTTTCATTAAACGGTTCCATTCACATAAGTGATTTTTCTGTATGTAAATTATATTAGAATGTAGTCAGTTAATTGAAAACAAACAATCTGGAAGAACAGTAAGTCCAACAACTTTCTCACATTTGAGCAGGTGGAGTGAATAGGTTTCTAACTCTTTGTTCTACGTTAGGAAGTTTTCATTTGTTGCTGTTTTTATGTAAGCATATTTATGTATTTAAATTATAATAAGAGTTGTTTAGTAAGTATTTCTTGAAGTTTGTAGCAGATGGTTTTTGGGGACATCTACTTCATCATTTTGCTCAAAACAGAAGCTTTCATGTATTTAAAAATTATTAAAATATTAAAAGAGTGGTACATATATTGATTTACATAAAATAATGCACTTTAAAGAAAGGGTTAAAGCAGAAAAATGCATTAAAATGTAGTCTAGACAAATTTCTATAGAAAGAAGAACAGGGCTAAGGCAAAATTGTGGTTGAAATAAAATGTTATGTGAACTCTTCCTTCCTAATACATATGAAAAATAAATGCTTACCCACTATATCCCTATACATTTGATTATTTGACCTGAAATGTACTCTGGAATTGTATTCCCCCATTATATGTATAGTTCCTAATCCCTAAGTTTTTGAGTGTGCACATGTTTAGAGATACAGTCTTTGAATATATTAACCATAAATTCGTATGAAATCATACCACTGTAGATTCCATCTGTGTGCTCGCAAAGAGGAGCAAAATGACAGAGCAAAGGACATGCCATGAATATGGCCGACATTCTGATTTAGACTTCTCTCCGATAGAGCGTCCAGCACACAATACTGTGAAACAATACAATTCCATTGGTTAAAGCCACCTCTTTTGTGGTATTTTGTTGAGGCAGTCTAATCAACTCACACATCTGATATCTCATTCTTTTTTTTATCCATGCTTCTAACAAAAGATAGTATAGAGGAAGAGACTGTGCTCATGAAAATAAAATGTGCATTTCTCATATGTGGGTTAACATATGTTGTCTCGGTAGCAATCCTTTCTCAGTTAATATAGATAGCATTAATATCAATTGATGAATGACTACATTTCATGTACTTCAATGCGTATAGCTTATGAAAATATCCACGTCCTACCTTTCTTATGTGATACTTCACTTAAATTATTGTTCAAGTTAATAAGGAAAAATAATTAGAGTCTAGATTATTTTAAGTCCCCAAATACTCTATTCACTTCTAGATCATTTCAATTAGTACCATTTTCTTTTTATAGTAAAAGCATCTTTTCATACATTCAAGTGGCTTGTCTTCAATGCTGTACTTTCTTCCATTATAGCCAAGTCCTTTGTAAGCCAAGTAACAAAAGCCTTTTAAAAGGTCAGGGAATTATATCAAGAGCCACCTTCTGTCAATTTTGTATTGCTGTTCCTGAAAGAAATTCGATCATACGTACAACAATGCTCCTTTTATGAATTCTTGCTGACCAAAAATGAATTACATCCCTAATTTTCAGGTCACAATGGCAGCCATCTGTGCTCAGTTGCCCTGAAATCTTGACATTTACAACTTTAAAATTGCTTGAATTTAACCCGTTGAATGTTATTATTTCCATTTCTGTATAATTATTTTATTTTGTATTGTTTTAGTCTTCAGTCTTTCGACTTTAAAATGTACCTCATAATCTTTCTGCTCATGGATTTTTGCTGATTTCAATGTGCTTTTTAGTGTATGCTTTTCACCAGACATGTTTTAGCTTCCACTCATTTTATCGCCGCATTCAACATCTCATCATGGACAAATAACTATAGAGAAAATTAAAATATTTCTCTTTCCTATAACAAGACAAACTTCAAATTGTGACTATTGTAAATAGTTCTTCCTTATTCTTTCTATCAAGGAACACTGCTGGTATTGTGGGTTGCATGTTGAACTACTAACCAAGGGAAGCAGTTTGAGCCCACTAGTAGCTTCTAGGAAACCAATACATGCTGCTCCTCTAAAGATTTGCCATCATAGAAGCCCAAAAGAGAGTCTAGTCTTTCCTATAGGGTTGCTATGAGTCATAATCTATTTGATGATAGTGACATTTAATTTTTGTTTTGTTTTGAGATCCTTTCTAACCTTTTCTCTAGAAATCTTCCAAACCATATTTTTTCATAGCTCACTACCTACCAGTTCAAAGTGACATGCTTATCTATGCTATGATATAGTTTACATTACTTATACACGTGCTAAACTTGAGCTTATTTTTTGCCATTTCAATCGGCTTTTGTATATGTTTGGTGCTAATGACATACATGTTATGTTTACTTGTCAGAAAAATTGTACAGTAGATATCTTTGAAAGCAGCATTGCCACAGAAATATATTATGTCTATACATATGTGATAGGTAGGTTTATTGTGCCAACCTGGCCAATAGACATGTGGGATTAATAAGGCTGCAGTTTAATTGAAGGGCAAAAAGATAAATGGCGAAGCTCACCGAACCTGTCCATCTCTTGCTCTGATGATCAGACCAGTGTGTGGCTGCCTTAGCTAGTTCTCTGCCTCAACTTGTGAGATACACTACCTGTGATAAACTCAACCCATGGACAGTGTTGCTATAGTTTGAGGTTCCTTCGAGACCTGCTTCACCACACTGCTCGTGTGTACATCGATTGAGCAATGTTGGACCCTGTCATTTGGCTGATTGTTGGTGACTTGCCCTGCTGTTTGCTACCTATGGCCGGACTGCCTATATTGCCCTACAGAAGACTCAGTATCTGCTTCCTTGACTTCTACCCAACAGTCCTCATGAGTTGAAGGACTGCCAATATATTAACTATCTCATGGAAGTGAGTTAAACTGAGCCCTCTATACTGCTCTCTGGACTAATTAGCGGTTTATTTCATTGTGTCTGTCTGTCTGTCTGTCTGTCTGTCTGTCTGTCTATCTATCTATCTATCAAATTATAAGCGCCCTGGTTTTGTTTCTCTAGAGAACCATGTCCAACACAGCATGTATCTAGAATCAAAACATTGAGAGGTAAATTGGATCCCATTGAAGAAAATATTTGTCATTGAAAGAGTGATGAAATTTACATGTTTTCTTCCAAATGCCATTCAAGATGTTCACATTATTGAAAAAAGAAATTCTAGGAGTCCGTAGAATTGTTATATTTTATTTTCTAATCTACCACTAAATACACTGTATTTCATACATTAGATTTTAACTATTTCAACAGAATTGTATTTTTAAAAAATACTTCAAAACACCTAACTTCTAGTTGTATTTCAGAGGGACTGTATTAGGAGAGAGGAAGAACTTGACTATTTTATGAGTCAAAGACAATTCTTGTGTAAAATAAATCCTTGAGTAAGAGGTCATAAAATGACAGTGTAAGTGGGAAGATTGGCCATAGAGTGAAGTCCGAGACATTTTGTAAGATTAGTAAGGACTGAAAAAGCCTGGCCATAGGTTCTGGTGTTTGAAATTCTTTATGCAATATATATCAGATATGTGCTGTGGTAAATATGTATGTGCTGATGCCAATCATGGAAATATAGACAAGTGAATAGTGTTTCTTCATGTATTTTCAGAAACTGCCTTTTTAGATGATAAAAGACAAAATATAGGACAACCTTGTGCAGAAAATAACGTTACTGCAAAACCACATCCACATCACTTCAAAAGAGTTCTAAACTAATTTATGCTGTATCAAATAATACATTTAAGGCAAATGAAAGCTGCTCAATGCATATGGTTTTACCAAGATAAGACTTTCCAGTCTTGTATGAAATATTTGTTTAAGGCAAACTGACTCCACCCTAGGGCAAATAAGTATCCCTGCACTACTTCATTTCCTAAATTATGTATTTTCTTCTTTGATATGATTTTAAAGAAAATCAGCAACTGTGAGTTGACTTGTCTAGCACAGTGGCTATCAAGCAGTAGCCAGCTTATCAATAAAAGCATTAATTAAGGTCATGATTAATCATTTAAAGAAATCTCTAAAATTAATGTAAGGTAATATCTTTTACTATTCCATTTGTGTAGTAACACAATATGTATATATATGAGCATACTTAACATTTTTAATGTTTTATCTTCTATTGATATGGTTATAACTTCTATATTACAGAATAGATGTAA
The DNA here is from genome assembly GCF_000313985.2 of Echinops telfairi. Classification (NCBI taxonomy): domain Eukaryota; kingdom Metazoa; phylum Chordata; class Mammalia; order Afrosoricida; family Tenrecidae; genus Echinops; species Echinops telfairi. The sequence continues at coordinate 65,774,130 of NW_022103915.1, forward strand.
GCTGACAGCAAAGGGGTACAATTTAATCACAATAAAGCAAACAGGGAAAGTAACACTTAGAAATAGGACAGTATCTCCAACATTAATGACCATGCACTTGTAAAATGAGAGTCCCAGGAGGGAAAGCTATTAGCTGTGTGAAGGTTAAGTATCATATCTTGCTCTACTCGATACATCCAGACCTATGTCAATGACCAGTACAGATTGTTGTGAAATAAATATTGGTGAAACTGTATTAACAAATGATATTGTATGACTGCAAAACTCAAGAAAACAAATGAACCATATCATTGAAGCCATTAAACCAGTCAGTCATCCATAATACTGTAATACTATTGAGCTTATTTTATTTAGTCAAAGGTACTTAGGTTCAAATTCCACATAGACTTATTTAGAAATTTAATCTCTCTAAACAGTTCATAACGTGCTCCTGGTAGCACAATGGTTAATCACTATACTGTGAACAGAAGGGTGACACCAGCAGTAGGGGCCCACCAGGAATTTAATGAAGAAAGTTGTATCAGGTAACCTTGGAAACCCTAAGGGACAATTATACCCCATCCTATAGGATCTTTATAACTAAGAATCAATTTGCTAGCTAGAGGTTTAGCTTTTAAAAAAAATCATTTTATTGGGGGCTTGTACAATTCTTATCACAATCCATATATACATTCATTGTGTCAAGCACATTTGTACATTTTTTGTCACCATCATTTTCAAAACATTTGCTTTCTGCTTGAGCCCTTAATATCAGCTCATTTTCCCCCTCCCTCCCTGCTATCCTCTCCCTCATGAACCCTTCATAATTCATAAATTATTATTATTTTCTCATATCCCACACTGTCCGAAGTCTCCCTTCACTCAATTTTCTGTTGTCCATTCCCCAGGGAGGAGGTTATATGTAGATCCTTGTAATCAGTCCCCCCTTTCTACCCCACCTTCCTCCACCCTCCAGGTATTACCACTTTCACCGTTTGTACTGAAGGGGTCATCTGTCCTAAATTCCCTGTGTTTCCAGTTCCTATTTGTACCAATGTACATCCTCTGGTCTAGCCAGATTTGTAAGGCAGAATTGGGATCATGATAGTGGGGGGAGGAAGCATTTAAGAACTAGAGGAAAGTTGTATATTTCATCGTTGCTACCCTGCACCCTGACTGGCTTGTTTCCTCTCCGCAACCCTTCAGTAAGGGGGTGTCCAGTTGCCTACAGAAGAGCTTTGGGTCTCCACTCTGCATTCACCCTCAATTACAGTGATATGATTTTTTGTTCTTTGATGCCTGATACCTGATCCCTTTGACATCTCGTGGTCACACAGGCTGGTGTGCTTCTTCCATGTGGGCTTTGTTGCTTCTGAGATAGGTGGCCACTTGTTTATCTTCAAGCTTTTAAGACCCCACATGCTATATCTTTTGATAGCTGGGCACCATCAGCTTTCTTCACCACATTTGCTTATGCACACATTTGTCTTCAGCAATCTTGTCGGGAAGGTATGCATCATGGAATGCCAATTTATTTGAACAAAGTGTTCTTGCATTGAAGGAGTACTTGAGTGGAGGTCCAATTTCCATCTGCTTCCTTAATACTAAACCTATAAATATATGCACATAGATATATTTCCCCACCATCCTATAAAATATATTTACATATGCACATGCATGTATTTAGACCTCTATAAATACCCTTTGTCTCCTAGTTCTTTCTTCTATTTCCTCTTAATTTCCTCTTGTCCCCCTCATGCTCAGCCTTCATTTGGGTTTCAGTAATTTCTCTTGGTTACATTGCCCTTGCTGAATCCCTACCAGGCCTCTTAGGTTTAGTTTTAAACATTTAAAATTTTTCTGTCTCTCATAGTTTGAGAAATATTAAGTTGTAGACACTTTTCTGACAACATAGTAAAGGAAGAACACTAATTTAAAAGGTTTTGTTGGGGAAAAAAAAGAGTATGTTGTTGTTATTAGGCGCCATTGAGTTGGTTCCCACCAAATGGTCCACCTCAGACACAGCAGAATAAGCGAGTGCCTGGACCTATGCCATCCTCACAGTTGTTCCTATGCGTGAGCCCATTGTTTATCGCCAGGGTGTCCATCCATCTCCCCGAAGGTCTTCCTCTTCTGAACTTCACCTCGACTTTACCAAGCATAATGTCCTTCTCCAGGAATTGGTCGCTCCTAACATCTTAACAAGTTCAAAATATATAAAACCAAGTCTTTCCACTCTTACCTCTGAAAAGTACTGTCGGTACCTCTTGAAAGACAGATTCCTTTGTCCTTTTAGCAAGTCTTTAGTATTTCCAATATTCTTCTCCAGCACGATTCAAATGCATCAATTCTTCTTTGGTCTTCTGTCTCAACATCAAAGTTTCACCTGCATATGAGGCAATTCATAATACTAATGCTTGGATTAAGCACGCCTTGCTCTCAAAGTACTATCATTGCGATCAGTACTTTAAGGGAATCTTATACAGCAGATTCACCCAACGCACCTAACCTTTTGATATTTTGACTACTGCTCCTATGAGCACTGATTGTGGACTCAGCCTAGAAAAAGCCCTTGACAATTTCAAACCTTTCTCCCTTTATCATAGTGTTAAACTGTTGCTTGGTTGTGAGGGTTTTGGTCTTCTTTATATTGAGTTGTAATCTAGACTGAAGGCTGTAATCCTTGATCTTCATCAGCAAGTGCTTCAAATCCTCCTAAATTCCATCTAGTAAGTTGTATCACTTGCATCTCACATGTTGTTAATAAACATATAATTTTCATATAAATCAGCTTCTCTGGTTATTTTCTCAGTATACAGATTGAACAATATTGTGAGGATACACCCCTGTTGAACATCCTTTCTGATTTTAAACCATCCAGGATTCACTTGTTCTATTTGAACAATTGCCTCTTGATTCACATGCATGTTTTGCATGATCACAATGAAGTTTTCTGGAATTCCCACTCTTCTCAAGGTTATCCATAATTTTTTTTATGATCCACATAGTCTAATGTTTTAGAAAAATCAATAAAACACAAACATCTTCCTAGTATGGTTGTAATCAGATTGTAATTACATTTGAAGTATTTTTAATTTCAAAAGGACATAAGATGTTAATGAACATAGATTAGGTGTATAATTTTAATAACAGTAAAGTAAATCATATGCATTTCTTTCAATATTACTAATTACCATATCAAAAGAGAGATTTGT
>NW_022103915.1:65778674-65780416 GCF_000313985.2 Echinops telfairi
AAAAAATTAAAGACATGAAAATCAACTGAAAATATAAAATTCACTTCCTATTCTTAATCTAGACAATGCACATCAATCAATGCAAATGCCTTAATAGACAAAAAATACAATAATTTCTGAAATACGTATGTATTTGTATTTAAAAAAAATAGTGGTCATAGGTGGTCTATGTATCTGTTGCTTCCAAAAGTTGGTTAAAAGATATCTCAGCAAAACATGCTTCTTCCAGGGCAAAGAATCTTTAGGATGGTTGTCAAGGTGATGGATTAGTCACATGATGATGATAGACTATACAGATTCAGTACAAAAAAATTCCAAGTAACAGAGGGAAACAGATATACATGTATATCAATCCTGGAAACTACAACTCCTTAGAAAAAGATCAAGGTGTAGACCTAATACTGAGTAGAAGATCTAAAGACTAGCTGAACACAGAACAAAGGCATAGGGAATGGTGAACTGCCAACATACCCAGCATAGCAAAGCCATCTTGAATTATTTCCAGCATGGTTCTGATCAGAGCAGAAGTCTGAAAACAAGTTCTGGTCCCAGGACTGCAAGAGGATCCACATTAGTGATCAGCAACCATAGAAGAGTGGTCTCCCTCAGACCCTGCAAACCTCACAGTAAGCAGAGGCAACCTTCTCACCGCCTATCAATCTGGGATTCTATGAAGCCCCTCTGTGGCTAGTTATAGGCTGTTGTTTTCTTTTTATTTCTTTCGTCTTAGTTCCCTCACCCCCACCTTTTTGTTGTTTTGGGTTGTTGCCTTCTTCCTCCATGATCTCTTTTGTTTGGAGGGAGAGGGTGACCCAACCCGCACTGCCTCCTCTGTTAACAGTGTCTGTCCCAGCTCGTCCTCTCCTGGTGATATGCTTCTGCAGAGTGGGTGATGTGTTGTGGATGGAGCCAAATGTGTGCACTAGCACTTGCACCAATACCGGGCCACTTTTCCCCCTTACTTTATATCGGCATGCTTAATAATTCTTCCCTTTGACCTAGCTTTTCATTCCCCTGCCCCCTATTTTTTATTGTTATGGACAAGCACTATGGCCACCATACATGTATGTGCAGCAAATGCAGGGCGTGTCCGCTAAGCAAGACCTGTGTGTCCACTGCAGCCGCATTTGGCCCCTGGTCTGTATCACGTTTCTTTAACTCCTTTCTTCTCATTTCTTTGTCCTCATGCCCACTCCCCACCACCACCACAGAGTTTTTCTTTCTTCTTCTCCACAGGTTTGCTTTGGTTCGGCTTTGGTCCTATCGAACGAGTGCTTCATTCCATCAACAGTGCCTTCCCTGACCGTTCGCAATCATTATGTGTATGCACTCCCATTGATGGAGTGCTGCATTTCTACTTCAGCTGTGTTTGACGACTAGCTTCGGCCAGTGTTGTGCAACTTTCCCTCTTGGATTTCTTCAGCCCTCAGCCTCTCATTTTTTCCCTCTCATTGTTTTCATTTTCCATCCTCATGTTTTAGTTTTGGTTATTTTAAGAAATCAGGAACAGCACCAGTGTCCCACTGCTGCAGCAGTACCTGCCTCCTCTACATCCCCTGGTAGTGCTACACCGCCTTGTGGATGTACAGCCTCCCACCAGGCTGCCATGGTAAGCAGTCTGCACAGGTTTTAGAGTGAGCACTGTGTTCCATGTGCACCAATGGTCGGTGACCAGCATGTGTACCAGTTCTTGTCACCTTTGTATTCTTACTTCTAATTCTTTCTTCTTACTCCATTTCTTT
>NW_022103915.1:65781015-65788239 GCF_000313985.2 Echinops telfairi
TAGAGAAAATTTAGGAAAACAATACAAGAACAATTAGACAACATAAATAGAATATTATCAATAATGATAAAAACAGAAAGCAGAAGGTAAATATTAAATTTTCAGAAATTGATACTGAACTGGAAGGTTGAAGGAGTAGAATTGCATCAGTGGAATACAGAATTAGCAACACTGAAGAAAACCTGAATTCTGATTGTTAGAGGAACAAGCAAAAGGAAAACACACATAAACACACACGCACACACACGAGCCTAAGAATTATATGTGTCACCCTCAAGAGTAATAGTATATGTGTAATTGAATTTCATAAAGAAAATTACAAAATTAAGAGCAAGACAATCATCAGAGATTTGTTAGAAGAAATATTCCCTAATATCATTCAAGACAAGACTATAAGGATCAAGAAATTACTGACCCCCCCAAAAAAGACTCGAAAGGAAAGTGACCGCGTGCACACATTGTGAAGGTTGCAACCAGCATTACTAAACAACTTACGTAGAAATGTGTTGAAACTTGAACCTACACTTAAAATATTTCCCCCCAAAAGTGAAATAATATTTTTAAAAGATACTTAATAAACTTTCAGTAAACATTTGTACTTTTTTTCAAATCTTTGTCAAAGCCCACATTCAGTTACATAACCACATGTGGACTCATGGTTTAAGACACTTTGTGTTAAACAAATATTCTAAATCTGACTACACTGAACAAGACTAAAACAATTTTCTGTTTCTAGGCCAATGTTGCATACTGTTTTGTTTTGTTTTTTTGCATTCCTGGCTTCCATGAACTAGCAAACAGGTTTGATTAGTTAAGATCATCTCAAATGGTTTATCACAAATCTGAAAGAAGACATCCTCATTCAAATCATTTGCTACACATTCATTGAAAGACGAATATAACATTACAGAGAAACCTCAAGGTCTATAAGAACATATTTTTCATTGAATTAGCTGATGTAAATGGCTGAATACTAACAGTTAATATACTGGAAAGAATACAAGAACCAAATTATAAATCAAATAAATAATCAGCAAGAAACTGACAACTAGTAAATAATCTGAGTGCATTGTATCTGAATGATCAAGCCAGGGCTATAATGAAATGTCTCATTGTTAAATTTGGTTCAATATTAGGAAGCTGGGTAACTTTTTCTTATACTTAGGTGCAGATTCCTTCACCAGACCAATGGTCTTTTTATTGGTGCTACAAGAAAAATAACTATTAATTCTCCTTCCCTTGAGCAAAAATAAATCCAGCAATAAATGTAAACCCTGTCTAATGAATATCAACCCAACCTCTACAGCAAAGACAATACACTTTTTGACTCCTGTCAGGTTCAATGATAAATCCAGGATCAACATTTCTTGTTGCTGGTATTCTTGCTACTGAAATAGAAGCCCAAGTGGTGAACCTGAAGAGGAAATCAATTACCCCTCCAGGAAACAATTCTGAGTACTTGCCTTAGCGTGGAAGTTTCTAGTTAATATTCCCGTGGGAACATGGTACCCTGCAGGGGTAGAGATTTTTAATATATGGAAATCTCTCATAATTGTGTCACAAACACAAGATTTTATAGCTAGTGGTCAGTTAAATGTCTATTCTAATACCCTGGCAATAATTACTACAATAAAAATACACAGTGTCCTGGTAATGCGTGGATTAGATAATTTATCGCAACAGGAGTAAGCCAATTATCCATCCTTTGAGATTAGCAGAGTCTCTGAGTGGAAATTAATAATTCCTGACAAGCAGGCTGGCGATTGCCAAAAAAGAACAGACTGACTACTGCAGTGAGAATAGCCCCTGCATTGATTTTCCCCCTGGCGAGCTCATTATACTCACAGGATGGAATGGTTTCTACAGAAGCATTGTGGTAATTTGTGGAGAGTGTCCAATTGTGACAAGATTGAAAGTTGGAGTTAACATGTGAAAATAATTCGAGTACAAAATGGACCAGTTAAAGACAATGTGCCCTCTGTAGTACTTAATGAAACACCAATTAGATGTTTAGCTGTGGCTCAGGTGGAAGATGATACATCTAACAATCATTAAAATTCAAGGTCTGATAAAAATTCACAGGAGAAAAAACTCTTTCCTGTGTTGATAAAAATGGCTAAAAAGAGTTTAGAACAACAATTTGATATGTGCATAACAGAAATCTGAAAAATATTATTAGGCAATTGCTAAGACTCAGTTAATAAAGAACAATGTTCACAATAAAGAATAGAGAAAGAAGGTTCCAAACCAAATTTTAAAAAATTAATTCTAAGTGAAAGCTTTTTACTTTGGCTATTGTGGAAGTTACATAATCCCCTGTCAACTTGAGTGAAGGGGTAGAGTCCAGCCTGTCAAACAAGTCATAGCCAATGAGGCTTATGTGTGGGCATGGCCTTCTCCTTCAAGTCATAGCCAATGAGGCTTATGTGTGGGCATGGCCTTCTCCTAGGGATTCTGGGAACTCCTGTCTTCCTTTTAGGATATGACACATTCTCTGCTTGACATTTGGTTGACAAGCCACATGGAAACACACTGATGGAACCAGAGCTCTGGAGCTGGAGAAGTGATGTGAAGACCCACCACAGCACTGAGATGCTTCACCCACCACTGGATCCACAAGACTTTCCACCCTCTGGCCTGTGATCTTCCTGCATTCGGCATCATTGCATGTGTTGCATGAGTCTGAAGAAGGATTTATAGACTGATATTGGACATATGGGCTCATATCGAACTTATGGACTTGATCTGGACTTGGCTGGGATGTTTTCTTAATATACAATTACTCTTTATATGAAGCTCTTTCTTATACACACATGCATGTCTCTGGATTTGTTTCTCTAGTCATCCTGGACTAACAAATTATGGTACCAGCAGTGGGGTGGAAGTCGGAGTGGCACCACTCATTTTACTCCTAGTGGTCCACTTGCAGCATTTTTGCTTCTTGTGCCTGCAACCCTATGCTCTTCAGGCCTGGAGGTCCTAGTCCTGAAGGAAGGAACTCTCTACCTGGAAAACACAGCACGGATTCCAGTGAACTGGCAGCTGAGAATGCCCCCTGGTCACTTTGGGCTTCTCATGCCTTTGGATCAACAGGTCAGGAAGGGGGTCACACTGTACTGAGTGGTGTGAGTGATACTGATCACCAAGGAGAAATTGGACTGGTGCTACATAATGGAGGTAAAGAAGAATATGTCTGGAATCCAGGAGATCCCATAGGCCGACTCTTAGTGCTACCATGCCCTGTGATTAAAGTAAATGGTAAACTACAGCAACCCAATCCTAACAGGCTCTCTAATTACCCAGACACTGCAGGAATGAAGGTCTGGGTCACCCCACCAGGGAAGAGCCACGGCCAGCTGAGATGCTTGCTGAGGGCAAAGGCAGTACAGAATGGGTAGTAGAAGAAGGTAATCCTACCTATCAGTTATGATCATGTGATCAGTTGTAAAAGCAAGGTTTGTGATTGTCAGTAATTCTTCTCTATATGGGCTTATTGAATATCTTTCCTTTGTTCATGTGCGATGTACCAGATAAAATTAGATTCTGTATATTTTCATTTATATGTATAATCGATGTATCATTTTAGGTATAAGTGTGGTTTCATTAATGTCTGGAAATTATATATTGCTAAAGAATTGAATACAGGTTCCAAGTTGTCAAGGGGTGAACTATGATAAGTTTATTGTGCCAACCAGGCCAATAGGAACACACGGGATTAATCAGGTCACGGTTTGATTGGAGGACAAAGAGATAAATGGCTCTACAAGGCCCAGCCCACACTCTCTTGCTCTCTGGTGATTGGAGCGTGGGTGCTGCTGCTTAAGCTAGTTCTAGTTCTCTGCCTCAATCTGTGAGCTACACTACCTGTGGGCCATTCCAACCTGTGGATCATGTTGCCTTGCTAGAACTTGAGGCTCCTTTGAGACTTGCTTTGCCATGCTGCTGGTGTGTACAACGCTGGAGCTTGAGGCTAGTGGATCCTATCGTCTTGCATTGTTTGCATTTGATATCCCATCTGGACATGCTTCGCTAAGCTCCTGGGCTCCTGACTGTTGGTGATCCACCCTGTTGCCCAAAGATTTGTACGACAAAGTCTCACCATCCTAACCTTTAAGAAGCACTCTGACCATATTTCTTCGAAGACAGACTGGTTTGCCCTTTTTGCAGTCCATTAAAATGCATTTCTTCTTCTTCTTTTTGTCTTCTATTTTCAATATCCAACATTCATCTATGAGGCAATTGAAAGTATTATGGTTTAGGTCAGGTGCACCTCAGTCTTCAAACAAACATTCTTGCTTTTCAATACTTTAAAGAGGCCTTGTGCAGCAGATTTACTTGATGCAATGTCTCTTTTGAGAGACATCATTTTATTGGGTGTTCTTACAACTCTTATGACCATTAATTGTGGACCCAACCAAGACAAAATCCTTGACAACTTCAACCTTCTCTATATATCATGATGCTAGCTATTGGTTTAGTTGTGAGGACTTTGGTCTTTTTTACATGGACTTTTACTTCATATTGAAGGCAACAATCCTTGAACTTCATCAGCAAGTGGTTCAAATCCTCTGAAATTTCACCTAGCCAGGTTGCGTCATCTACATATGGCAGGCTGTTAATAAGCCTTTCTCCAATCCTGATATCGCATTCTTCTTCATATAATGCAGGTTCTTTATTTGCTCAGCATACAGGTTGAATCAGTATGGTGAAAAGATATAACCCTGATGAACATATCCATATGGGGAGATTCAATAAGACTCCAGAAAATTTATCTCATTTTCATTAGACTCACACTCAATTTCATTATATCAATGAAGTTTATGAAACATTCACTAGCTTATCATTAGGAATTTCAGATTTCCATTCCACTTTTTTTCTGAGTGAAAGCTATATTGGCAATAGATTGTTCTATGTTTTTTCTTTTTAGCAAAATGCAATAATTTACAATAATTCTTAAAGAGACTTCCAGCAAACGGAATAGCCTTTCAGTGGAGGAATACATTGGAATTCTCTCAAGGTGTCGGATCATGGTTTGAGAACACCAGAACTCTGAATAAGGATATTGTGTAGAAGGATTTTATTGAGAGTAGATATGATCATCAAAGTATTCTATAAGCTCATCAATAATGAAGTAGCATTTCCAGATAAAATACAGAATGTATAATTAACTATGAACTTTAGAATTTTTATAAGCAACTTTTTTTGTTGTTGAAGTGTGCCTCAAATATTGAATGGTACACACAAGTATTATGAAAATTACTCATTATTATCCTTTCATTTTTGACTGAGCATTCTATTTGTTCCCCAAAGCTTGGCAACCCTACACTGAAAGATTGGAACTCTGAATAAGTGGCTTACTGGTTAAGTGCTAGGATACTAAACTAAAAGTTGGTGGTTCAAACATAGCTGATGGCTCTATGGGAGAAAATACTTGCCTCTAGTAAACCATATGAGACAGTTCTGCCCTGGTCTATACGGTTACTGTGAGTTGCAGTCAACTAGGCCGCACACAACAACCCTGAAAAATGAGTCACAGGATCAAGAATCTTGGACTCAATTCCTTTCTCCTTTGCTTTTTTTATCCTGAGATTGCTACTCGTTTCCAAGAAGTTGGACTTCAGCATGTATTGCTACCTTCCAAACAGAAAAAGAGCAAGAAGGAACTCTTCATTGTTAATTTAATCAATCAATCAATCAACTTAGTATTTATTGACTAACAATTGTTAACCCACTGTTTGAGCTATTTCAATTGGTATTCTATCCATTTGGGGTGCCTTATGTTTTGACAGATCCTTCAGTACAGCTTGAACTTCTTCTATCAGTACCATCAGTTCTTGATCATATATTACTTGAAATTGTTTGACTTCCACAAGTTATTTTTGGTGCTGTGACTTTGTGTATTCTTTCCATCTGGGATCTTGGCTTAGAGTAGAGTGTTCCAGATAGATGTTTGCCAATGACTTATCATCTATGCAAAGACATTCAACTGTGTGGATCATACTGAATTTTGAATAGTACTTTGAAGAGCTGGAATACCAGAACCGTGGTAGCTGTATACTCTGTTGTCAATTTCAGAGTATTAACAGAGAAGGGGTGGGGTTTAGCCTGCAAATTAGGTCGCAGCTTGATGACGTCATTTGGAGGCGCTAATGAGATAAATAACTTGCTGGAGGCGGGACACATACTCACTCCCCACAAGACATTACTGACAAAGAGCCTGACAGAACTATGCTGATGGAGCCAGAGCTGTGGAGCAGGGGGAGCCAACTGGAGACCCCTGCCAGCACTGAGATGCTTACACCATCACTGGATCCACAGAACTTTGCACCCTCTGTCCTGTGATCTTCCTGCATTTGGCATCATTGCATTTGTTTTGTGAGTGAAGAGAAATTTATAGATTAGTATCAGACAGGGGCCTAATCTCGGACTTAGAGACTTGATCTGAACTGGTCTGGGATGTTTTCTCAATTTGCAATTGCTCTTTTATATAAAGCTCTTTCTTACACACCTCTGAGTGTCTGTGAATTTGTTTCTCTAGTCCACCCAGACTGACACAAGGACACTTCATTGCGCTCATACGGAACCCACACAGAGATTAAGGGACAGTCATGTGAACAAAACAAAGTGTATTACTTATAAAATATTTCCAAAATTTGTCTCTGCATACTACTCTTTATAAAGGACAAATTATTAAGACACAGAAAAAGCTGTACTCAAAAAAGTTACTTAAGACTCAAAAAAGTAGCATAACAACATCCATATTTTTCTACCACAGATGATAATGTGCACTTCTTTATGAAAAGGTAAACAAAACTACTGATTGGTTTGAGAGCAAAGCCATGTGGTAGGAGCCTCAGAGAAATCTTCCTCCAGAGGAATGTGGACGTGGCATAAGAGTTTTCTTCGTATGTGTGGAGGAATGCAGCTCAACTCACTAAAAGAACAAACAAACTGACCCTGAAGAGTCAAGAAATGTCTAACAAAAATGTATACAACAGAGTGTGTTAATGCAAGCAATTCACTATTTCATCTATTTCATCATAAATAAAGCCCATTGCTGTCCAGTCAATGTTGACTCATCATGATTCCTGTAGCAGAGTAGAAATTCTCCCTATGTGTCTTGGGCTGTAAATCTCTGTGAAAGCAGAAGCAAATTGGCTCATCTTTTTCTCAAATAACAGCACATAGGTACAACCTGCCAATCTTTTGGTTAGCAGTCTGATT
>NW_022103915.1:65789118-65800909 GCF_000313985.2 Echinops telfairi
CCATGTTGCTTTGTTTTCTTACAAACATGTATTTAGTTCTCTGCGTTATAATTCATATAAAGACCACAGGAATGTTCTAAGCCAAGAGAATGGGTCATAAACCATTTGCATATGTTATACAATCTTATTTAATTGGGAAAATTCCATTTGAGATGATTCTTTATTATTTGATGATGGTCAGTAATAATAATTTATCAACCTAATTAGATATATCAAACAAGGTAACAATTTCCCCTAAGAATCATGGAAATTATGAAATCAATCATAATGCACTACTTTGAGTCATTGTAAGGAACACTCATTTTAAATATAAGATAAATACTATGTACAAGTTAAAATGAATAATTTTATAAACACAATAAGTAAAATTACAAATATCACTTATAACATTAGCTTAAATGTCCCTTAATCTTTTAAAGGGACAATGTCAGATGTCCTTCAATTGGACTATGTATTCCTACAAGATCTATCAGATATCCAGGTTCTAATTCTATGAGAAAAACTGTTAAAACATGAATAGAAAATAATGGTGCGCTCCCATTCAAGATTTAATATGCATATAATGTAAATTTTATAAAAGAAAATATCCCAATCATTACTTATTATAATATTAGAAAAAATTGTTCTAATCCCACATTGAAACATACAGAACTTTTTCATAACTCTCAAAGCATTGTCCAATTGTTACACAAGAATCAGCATTATTCGCTTCTTCTGGAAACGTGGTAGAGATGGAAAATATTGGGCCTCATTCTTGATTTACTTATCAAAATGTGTATTTTAATAAAACCAAGATGATTTATAAGTTTATGAATGTTTAAGAAAAACTATCTTACTATATTTGAGCAATTTTCAAGGATTTGCATCTTATAGCAAGGAGAAATATATTTTATATTAGATGTAGTTACACTACATGAAATAATTTTAATATTATAAGAAAAAAGTAATGAAACGTAATTCTTACCCTCATATTTTAGTAAATTTTATGTATCCCCATGATGCCATTAGATGTTTAATTATATTTAATACCTCCTTAATAGAAGTATATTTCCTTTAACTGAAAAATTACATGTGGTAGGCTGGGCTCTCTAGAAAAGTAAATGTAATGACATATATATATATATTTGTATATATATATATTTGTATATGTATACATATATATGTATGTATATACACACATATATACTATATATATTACAAATTTATATACTATATATTATTTATATAGAAAATAAATAAAGGAAAATATCCATATATTTATTTATATAAATTGGGAAAATGACTGCCACAGTTGTAGACTTGGGCAAGTACAATTCAGGTTCAGGCTCCAGGTCTGAATTTCATTTGGAGACTTCTCCTGACTCACTTAATTCATGGGCTGATAAATATAGGATCTGCAGCAGTACCAAAGGCTGTAGAGAAAACTGAATGCAATGTCAGCATGTCAGATTTGTGTCTGGAGAGATGAAGTAATCCAGATAGGAGACTACTGATGGCTCCAAGAATTGGCCAACAGTACAATAGCCTAGAGAACCAGGCAGAGGAGCAGACAGAGAATCCAGACTCAGCCGAAAGCAAACCGGCTTTCCCACAGTGTGTGGTTATCTAGGAACGGCACACGGGCTGTGACTTGAGTACTGGGCCTACTCTCCATCCTGATCTTACAACTGCTTGGCTGCTCAGCAGAGTGCATCATGGGAATGGTTATGTTATGTGAAATCCTATCATTGGGGATTTATAAGCATCAGGTACTAAACTACTAAGAATCCTGGCACAGTAAAGATGACGCAGAACTCAACTATCACAGTACATAATCATTGAAATATGTTTATGTCATCTTTTTATCCAAACATTCCCAAACTAAGGAGACTAACATTCGTTTTTTATTTGTCAGTCTTCCTACTTATTTTAAACATAGAATGGATTTCTTACAATAATTTTGAGATAATAAATTTGGAGAATGAAAAATAATGATTATAAATCACTAAACAGCTATTTACAAGTTCCCTGTAAATACCTTTATGAGGTAAACAAATAAATCTCTTAGGAATTAAGAAAACCCAAAGAGATTTAAGGCATAAATTCATCTTAAGAGTTTTAGTAATAGCAATAAAAATCCTATGATGAATAAGAAAAAGAAAATACAAGAATTGTGATGAAAAACTATGTCATATTTATTTAAATGTAAAATATATTTAATATAAACAATATTAAAAAATCATAGCAGCAAGTAAAAGTGGCTTTTTTTAATGTAGCTTCAAAAATTAAGAATATTTTTCTTTAAAAATTCTTGTTACCCATAATTAAAAAGTTAATAATTTGATATTTTATTAGTAATAAATGAATGTATAGACTTCATTGTTATCACACACATTCACAGAGTTATCACAGACACTAAATCACACAGAGACCCTTAGTCATTACACATGGACACTAAAATAAAAACCACTTGCAATTCAATTTTTATTTTTGTACATAATTCATGTAATACTTAACACATAGTGATTTATATAATTTGTTTCATGAATGATGTGAGGATGGGTTAACAATATAAAATAAACTAATATAATTTTCCACATTAACAAAAAGACCATATCATCTCAATAGAAGTTGAGGGGAAAGCATTTGACAAAATTCTACAATCATTTGTGACAAAATGCTAAGCAAACTGGAAATAAAGGGAACTCTTTCTCAATCATAAGAAAAATCTAGATGAACACTGTAATTCACAACATAAATAATGATCAAAGATAGACTATTTCCCCATTAGATCAGGGACTAGGCTAGGATGCCAACTTTCAAGAATTATATCCAACCTCACTTACTATTCAAGGATATCGGCTGCTTTCATCACAACTATTTAACTTTGTATTAGTAATCTTAGCCAATTAAATCAGATAAGGAAAGTAAATAGAAGACATGTTGACTTCAAATAAAAAAACCCAGGATTTTCTTAATGAAGATATAATTATCCTCATAGAGTATTAAAAAAGTATTCCTAAATTATTTTAAGTGACTTTATCAAATTTACGATACAAGGTAGCTTCAAAACATTCATCAGAAAAATTGATTATCTTTTAATTCCATCTTTTGATGACCTTTCTGAAACACCTTCACATCCCCCCAACCCATACTACAGTATTTATATTTGCATGTAGTAATACAAAAGATAATCTATTTTCTAAGTGTACCAAAAATAATATGCTATGTATAAAAAAATCAAAGTTCAGAAAAAGATCCTGACCCCACAAAATATTAATAAGCAATGATCAAAAATTGACAGTCTGGATTATATTAAAATATAAGTTCAAGTCAACATGAACTGTAGTTGATTGATAACTAAATTTTAGTTTTCCATGGCTTAACAGAAAGCAGTTGGGTGTTTTTATCAACTTGTTTGTTCTGGTGTTAGTAAGATAATATCATCACAATACAGTATCGGTAGTGGAGTGAATAGCAGAGGTTAGAGACGCTATGTTTGTTCTGTACATTTCATGTCTTCTGATGTTCCTACCTGGTGGATAACTAAACGTTAGTGTGTACGCTACCATCGCCCAGCTGCTTTCACATACCTGGAAGGAGTATGCATGTGAAGCGGTGGCTAGCAGAACAGCATAGGAGATTAAACTCTCACAACCCTTTAGCTGTGGGGGCTTGCTCTTTGTTTGCTTGTTTGTTTTATGCCAAAGGCTCTACACATTGGGGCTCATCTTTTGGTCCTCATTGAGTTCACCTGGTGGGGCACACGTTAGGGCATGCTGTTTATCCCTTTTTAGGGCAGGCATGTTATCCCATTCATTCATAAATTGGTGTAAACCACTAACTAGGACGTAGAAACCTGTTAACCTCGATGAAAAGTAAGTAAAGCATACAAAAATAATTAAATAAATACACACTGGATAAAATCGGAGTGTTTTATCCAAGACACAAAATCCTGAGGTGGAACATCCCTAAAAAAATGATTAAAAAAAACAAACAAACTTGGCTACTAACCAAACGGTAGAAGGTTTAAGTGTACTCAGAAAGAACTGAAAGCGTAAGCTTTATAATCTACTTAAAATAAATAAATTGATAGGGAAAAATAATTGGACAGAAATAGCATATAACCTATAAAGCAGAATGTGAAACAATATTTACTTTGATAGAGAATAATAGAAATGGAAAGAAAAAAATAATAATATATTAAGTATGTAAAAGTTGTGGCATGTACTGAGGAGCTACATGGTCCCAACAAATAGAATAAGGCATTTGGAAAGATTCAGAGGTCTCTGAATGTACCTGAGACCCCAGTTCCTCAACGCTTCTCTCTCACCCAACTTAAGTTCTCTAATTAAATTAATCAGGACTCTTCTTTTGAGAGAGACTATTTTCCCCTGGATGAGTTTTGAGTACATCAAACCTCATCTTCTGAGAAAATGTCTTGCCTGAGGAAATGAATACTGCTACTGTCACCAACCTCAGGTCACTGCAAAGACAGAATTCAGCTAATTAAAAACAGAACCAAAAACTAACTTTTGAAAATTTATCTACGTACTGAAAAATGTATTAAGCAACTTATCCCAAATTTTTTAATCCTTTTGTGAGAATGGACTTTTTGCTTATTTGGTTCTGTTCTCTAAACTACGCTTGATGATTTAAAATTTTTCTGTGAGCATGATGTACTTACCAGAAATTCTCTCTGTAGGCTTGCCCATGTAACTGAATGTTTCCAAAATTTGCTTAGCGACCTAGATTTGACACTTTGAAGTCTTATTATAAAACATACTGAGATGCAAGATGTTATTTTGAATAACAAAGAGTAGAACACTATACTACTTAGGTTACAATTTAGTGATGATAGCATGTTAACATAATTGTGCTTATACAGAACCATTATATAGATTGAAAGATAGTCATTCTAACAGAACAAGGGGGTATTGATTGATTTAAAATCAAGACAGGTATGTTTCAGGATTGCATCTTTCACCATACCTATTTGATATGTATGCTGGGCAAATAATCCAAGTAGCTATAAAAAGGAATACAGCTCCAAGATTGGGGTTAAGCTAATGAACAATGAGCTATATGCTGATAAGACAATCTTGCATGCTGAATGTCAACAGAACTTGAAGTACTAACTTCACTGGTGAAAATTAAAAACTATAGCCTGAAGTATGTATTATACTTCAATGCAAAACAAAAATAAAAATCCTCACAACTGTACCAATAATCAACATCATGGTAAATGGTAAAAGATCCAAGTTGTCAAGGATTTCATTTTACTTCAATCCACAACCAATGCTCAATAAATCAATAACGTTTGCATTGGGCAAATCTGCTACACAAGATATCTTTAAAGTGTAGAAGATCAAATATATCACTTTCAGTACTAACACCTTATGCTTGTGGAAGTTGGTCAATGATTAAAGAAGACTGGACAACAATCGTGAAATTTTGAGTTATGGTATTGGGGAAGAATTTTGAAATACTTCCAGAAGAACAAACAAATCTGTCTTTAAGGAAGAACAGACATAATGCTCCTTATAATCTAGGATGAACATTTTTTAAGAGAGGGTGATCTAAAAAAAAAGGAGATGAGTTGACACAGTGGCTACAGCAATGGGCTTAAGAATCATAACAATTGTGAGGATGGCGTAGAACAGGGCAGTGGTTGGCTATGTTGCACATCATTGGAACCGATTTCATGGCACCTTACAACAGCAGCAAAAATATAGGTGAAGCCTACAGAGCATGCACTACAAATAGTAGGATATTATTAACTATTCATTATTCCTATATTTTAATAATTGAAAGAAAGACTTGTAAAAGGAGCTGAAGAATGTGCTCCAGTAAAACAATAGCATTCTATAAAGATAGGATCTAAAAAGAGATCATCATTTTCATCCAGAGGTAATTGTTAATAAGATTAATTATAGATGTGATGGTTAGATTTTAAGTCAGTTTGATGATACCTGTGTGGAGGTAAGGGTGTAATCCAACCATCACAGTCTGATTATGTCTCCTTTGGGAGTGGGTGGCCATTTAAAAGAGAAACTTAGAACTTCTGCCCATTGTGC
Organism: Echinops telfairi; assembly: GCF_000313985.2. NCBI lineage: Eukaryota > Metazoa > Chordata > Mammalia > Afrosoricida > Tenrecidae > Echinops > Echinops telfairi. Next base: position 65,795,175 of record NW_022103915.1, read on the forward strand.
TTCCTGCTTGCCTGGATTCTGGGTCTGAACCAGGGTTTGGCCCTGTTTAGCCTGCCGTAGCCTGCTGCTATTGGGAGGTGTGTTTCCCTGTTTTGTCCCTGTGGACCTTGGATCCACCTGACTCTGCAATCACTTCCGTGTACTCTCTCTGCTTCCCCTTTTACCTTCATGCTTGATCCCACTGGCAACTGTGTGAATGTGACCCATGAACTTGAGTTGGACTGGATTAGATTGAATTTTTGATACAAAATTCTGTCTTTATATATATGTGAGGGTCACTGGTTGTGTTGCTCTAGAAAAGAACCTAACATTAAAGGTCACGTATCAGACTACAAACTGTAAAACTGCAATTATTGTGTTGTGAATAAGATACAATCTTATATGAATGTCCTTGTTTCCAAGATTATATTTTAAAAATGCATAAAAGAGGCATATTTCAAAGGAGTTTGTTTTTAATAGTATTTGCCTTTCTCACTGCCATTTAATTGATCCTGACTTATTGTGACCCTGTATGACAGGGTAGAACCGTCCCTGTGGGTCTCTGAGACTGTAATGCTTTATGGGAGTAGAAAGCCTCATTTTTCTACCATTCAGAAGTGAGTGTTTCATACCTCTGACATCGAGGTTACCAAGGCAACAAGTAATCTACTAACACTAGGGTTCCTTTTAAATAATATATGTGAATAGAGAAACAAATCCTCAGAAACTCATATGTAAATAAGAGAGAGTGTTATATAAAACTCATTCAAAAAGCATCCCAGCTCCACCCAGTCCAAGCCCATAAGTGCGACTTAGCCCATACATCCGACACCAATCTACAAAGTAGTCCCCCTCAAATTCACAAAACAACACGATGACACTGAATGCAGGAGGATCACAGGCCAGTGGGTAGAAAGCCTTTGAATTCAGTGGTGTTAAAAGCGTTCCAGCACCCAGGGTTGTATCAGGGTAAGTCCACATCATGGCTATTCCTCAGTGATATATCTCAGGAAGTAAGCCTTCCCAGCTGAAGCACAGAACTGGCTAAGACAGCTGCATCCTGGTCCAACCATCAGAGAGCAAGAAACCCGAGAAGTAAAAGGCGAGGCTCACGAAGCCATTTATCTCTCCTCCCTTCAATTAATCCCACATGTGTTTATCAGCCAGGTTGGCACCATAAACCTTAACTATCTTAGTATATGAAGGGTAAAAATAGAAAAACAGACAGACAAACATACAAAAAATCCCCACCAAAATTGTATCCTGGTTCCAAATTTACTCCATCAAAGGCTGATCCCTTTCTTAAAAGTTATCTATCTTCCCACCTTTAATTTTAAACATACTTTGTAGATTTTCCGGGATTCATGTAGAGACATTTTTTTTTAATTATAAAATTTTAAAAATTAAAATTCAACAGCTTCCCTTGAAGTTTACTTAATAAAATGTTGTAAGTACAAAGTTTTCCAATTATTTTTTACCATGAAATGACAAAAAAAGGTTATTCCCCTAATGGGGAAACACCAAATTGGAAAGTAGGAGGGTTTCAATTTTCATCAAAAGTGAACTTAATGATAATGGCATGTACCTGAACTTGTTGAAGACCCCTCATGTATGCAGACCATTAAAAAACAGATTTAGTTTTTTCATGTCTTTATTGAATCCTCTCTCAATTTCCACTGCAAGTTTGCATAAGACTCAAGCTGTTTTTTTAAATGATTGGTTGGTTGAGTTGGTCTAAAGTTCCACATTTCTAACCAAGGTGGCTGGCATGGGTTAGGGTCCGTATACCCTTGATCGAATAGACAGTTGCATGTTCACAGCAGCATGCCATTGCTATATTAATTACCATTCAAAACAGTACCACATATATTGATTACCATTCAAAACACTACCACATAACTATTGATCTTTTTCTACTACTCTATTATCTTGTCTATGTTAGGTGGCAAAGACATTATCAGACCTTCATTATCTTTAATTAAAGAAAAATAATTGTCTTGGTGATTATAAGAAACAAAGACCTCAAAAAGTTCCCAACAGAGCAAATGACAAACTATTAACAATCCTTACATAAAAAATGAGCACTTTGGTTGAAGAGCTTCTTTTCAATGATTATCAGATGTAATGACCAGCTTTCATCTAGTGTAATTAAGAAAAGTATATGTCATGCAGCAGACATCATTTGACAGGGATGGAATCTTCTCTGAAAAATATTACAGTGAAACTTGTTATTTTATTCTCACAATTTTATCTAAAAAATAGAGTGCTCTTATGCTTCAGATTGTGTGGAAAACATAAACACTCCAGTGGCCCAGTGGTAAAGTGCTTCTCTAATAAATAAAGATGTATTCTCTACTAGTAATGATTTACAGACTTGGAAATTCTATAGTGCCATTTTACTCTTGTATAGGGCCCCCATGGTATAAGGAATTCTGCATTGGGATTTTATTGCTATGTAGAAATTTGAAAGAAAAATTCTTTATTTTTAAATCCAATGCAATGAAATCCGTAACAACCTCACTGTTTTCTCCATTTATCATCATATTGCTTGTTTGTCCAGGTTTCTCTTCCTTTACATTAATATGTGCAGCCCTGTGAGTTTAGTAAAGAATGCTTTGGGCTGTTAATCTCAGATCAACAGTTCAAAATAATCAGCTGCTCCACTGGAGAAAAATCCGGCTTTCAACTCCCAGAAACGGTTACATCTCGGAAATACCCAGGGTGCAGTTCTGTCCGGTCCCACAGAGGTGCTGCGTCACAGCTGACTTGGACGCCTGTGAGTTATATTCAGGTTGAGATATTGTGACACACTCTACACTCTACATTGGGATATTTCACAGGCGAAAATATTAGAATTTATGCTCTTGAAACTTTTAAAAAATCCAATGTAAAGGAAATACTAGAAATAGCGTGGGGATTCAAACTTTGACTCCCAATCCATATTGCTTAACTACTAGGCTAATTTGTATCCTAGGTATTATTCCAAGTTTACTGAAATATTATAATTACTATGTGTTTTCTACTGAGAAATGATCTATATAATTTTGTAGTATCCCTTTTTAACATTAAAACAAATATAACATAGCACATTTGAAACTTTGTTATCTGTTTGTACATATTAATTATAAATGTAATCTCTCTGTAGTCCTAAAACTTCAAAGCTCAAGCATCTTTGACATTCAACTTGTTTATTTTTAACACTTTCGAAGCAATAACTGCTTGAGGGATAAAGGGAGTTATACTTTTAAATATTGCATTTATAAAGCCTGGTTTAAAGTATTTATGAAGCCTATTTTTTAGAAGATAAAAAATGTAATGCATCCTCATTGCAACACACATACACATTCATAAACACTCACCCACTGAGGGAAAAATATATTGAATGTCAACCATTATTTCACTTCCTAGAATTTATCACTTTAAACAAATTATAGTACTTCTGTTCAGAGCACTAACAGCAATTAAAATTCTTAAGGTTCAAGCAATGGAAATCGGCTTGCCTTAGGAAAACCAGAAACATAAATATAAAATAAGCCCTGGTAGCAGAGTGAGCTACACCTGAAGCTGCTAATCATCGGGTGTCTGAAACCCAAAGGAGCAGTTCTTCTCCATCCTACGGGGTCGTTATGAGCCAGAATCGACTGATGGCAGCCGGTATGAGTTTTGACGCTGAATCGCTTTCAGTGGCGCTTCAAGACTAAGACAAACTTGTAAGGAAAGCATGGTGGTCTACTTCGGAAAAATGACCTGGCGAAAACTATGAATCACGCCACTCCAATTGCAGCTGACCACGAGGAAGAAGAAAGACCAGCCGCGCAGTCTGTGCTGGTTAAGCCTGGGGTAACCGTGACTTAGGGACGCATGAATCAGAAAGAAATTTTGTATTCCTGAAGGTAATACCAAGTCTAGTTCTCTATCTGTTAAGCTATTGGAGGTCGGTTTTTAAAAATAGTTTTATTGATATATAATCTATACCTCATACAATTCAATATTTCTATCAAATTAATAAGAGTTGTGCAATCATCACAACAATCCATTTTAGAATATTTTCTTCTTTTTTGTACTCGTTAGCTTTCCATTTCACCCAACCTCCTATGCCATGCCCTTAGAAAGTTATTAAACTAGTTCCTTTCTCTATAGATGTACCTATCTTGGATTTCATACACAGGAAAACATCCAAAACAAAAAAAATACAATAATGACAAAATAAAATGGAAAAACAAACAAAAAACAAAGCCCAAACCACTCCATCCCTGCCTTTGGGGAAGAGTTTGGGGACTTGCAGGAGGACTAAAAGAGTGTGTCATTGGGTAAGCAGAGCCTGGGATAGGGGACCCTGAGAGAAATGGGGACTGGACTGATGGATTATAACAGGTCCCCCACTCTATTTAACACAGAGATATACATCTACTTTGGGTAGATGGAAGCAGATAGACTTTGGGCCACTACTTAAATCTTACCTCAGTATAAGAATGGTTTGTTCTGATAATTTGGCATTGTATGATACTCATCCTCCTGACATGATCGCTGAAGCCTAAATGAGTATATAAGCAAATGTGGTGACGCAAGCAGACAGTGCCCAGATATTAAAAGATATCTCATCTGGGGTCTTAAAAACTTGGTTTCAAACAAGTGGTTATCTAGCAGAGAAGTAACAAAGTCCACATGGAGGAAGCACACCAGCCTGTGCGATAATGAGGTGTCAATGGAAATAGATATCAGAAGTTCAACAAACAAGCAATCAAATTGGTGTGAAGACATGTGGGCAAAATGTAGACCCAAAGCCCACCTACAAGACAGTCCCTCACAGAGGGGCGACACAAAGGGATGTTAAGTCCAGGTTGCGGTATAGCACTGATGACAAACACATAACTATCCTCTAATTCTTTAATATTTCTTTCCTCACTATTATTGTTCTTATTTTACCTCATTAATCATGTTAGTGTATGTTAGAACATGAGTATGTTCATTTGTACAATTAAGATCACTGGATGCATGAAAGCCAAGATAGAAACAGTAATAAGAGTAATGATTTCCTGGGAGTATGGGAAGAGACGAGGTGTGTTTGGGATGGGGAGAGAGGAGTTGACAGTAATGATGAATGTATAACCCCTCTCAAGGGGAATAAACAATAGGAGTGTTGGTGAACAAATATATTGGATTGTGTGAGACATGGAAGACAATAAGAAGACGAATATATAACATAACAAGGGTTCCTGGGAGCTAAGGCGGGAAGGGAGGGGATAAGGGGGGCTGATTATCTAGGAGCTCAAGTAGAAAGAAAAGGTTCTGCAACTGAGGGCAGCAGCAATTGTACAACTATGCTTGATCTAATTGAATTTTGAAAAGTTACATCATTTGTAGTAGTTCCCAATAAAATGATTTTAAAAAATAGCATCTAAAAATAAATAAATAAAGCAGAAAGTATCAAAATCTATAACATATAAAATGGATCAAAATGGAGGGCAAATGATAAGGTGTGATATTTTAACCCAATTGCATTTGCAATAATCCACTTTACAATTCACGCTGTCTGATAGCAAGACTATTCACATCCTTGGTCAATGGTCAGAGGGGATTCATAGAAGTCTTAATCCACTTGGAGACACTTCAATGAATTTGGGACTTGTGTTGTCACCCATAGCCTTCTGCAAACTAGGTGTTCATCATTTAGTACTGCTCCTTCCTCCAGATTATTGTTGTTATTTACAATACTTGGATCACACAGCGTGATATGCTTCTTTCATGTGGATTTA
>NW_022103915.1:65802590-65806292 GCF_000313985.2 Echinops telfairi
AATAATTCACTTCCTTTCAGGCATAAAATTTTATACATGGCTGAGAAATGAAATCATACATGGACTGCAGGGCATACACATACTAACAAGTGCAATAAAGTAAGCACAGCCCGGGGCACACAAAACGGGAACCTTCTAAAACTAAAACACTTATGTACATCAAAGGACAATCAAAATAATAAAAGGAGAGATCATGGGCTGGGAAAAAATCATTAATGATGACATAATAGACAAGGATCTAATTATTAAAACTGTCTACAGAGTTTTATAGCAATAAGAAAAATTCCCAATAAGAAAAAATTCCAATTAAAAGGTAGACAAAACATATGAACATGCAGTTCAGCACAAATGACAAGATATTGTTCACAAACACATGGACCATTGCTCACAATCACGTACCATCTGTGAGATGCAAATCAAAACAAGGATTCACAACAATAGCCAAATTATAAAGGAAAGCAAAATGGAAAACCAGAAATGCTAGAGACAGGGTGGAGATACTGGAACTCTTTTACACTGCTGATGGACTTGTAAGCACAAATAACCATTGTGGAAAGAAATATGGTACTACATAAAGCAATTGGGAATAGACATACCACACAATGCAGCAATGCTTCTCCTGGGCATATAGCTTAAAGAAGTACGAGGCAGAACATGAACAGACTGCTATTCTCCCCTGTTCATTACAGCAGAACTCACGATAGCAAGAAGCTAGGAACTGTCCAAATGCTCACTGAATTTTATTAATATACTTTGAATAACATGATTAACTCAAATTGTATTTTATACCTGGCCAATAGTGGTCCTAAGAGAGGGACTGCTAAAAGGGTTGGAGGTGGCCTTCAACCTCCTCTGACTTCCTGAGGGAAGGGGGGTCAAACTCATCAATCTAAAGCCAATTCCTAAGCAGCAGGACTCGTTCATGCGCCCACCCTCAAAACTTCACCAATTCAACCATCCCTCCCGCAGCACTTTATCCGATCAGCTGTGTTTGATAACTTATTTCAATGGTTACATGGTATTCACAGACCACACTCATAATGATCAAGTCTCTTAGGGAAGTGAACAGGTTAAAATTCAGAATCAGAAATGTTCAAGACACATTTCTTTGGAAAAGACAGTCTCTTCTCCGCTGTGCACACAGGGAAGCACGTCTCTGGTCCTCAGCCCCTTGCCTTGGCCACTATCATATTCAGTCAATGCTACAAAGATCTTTAAAAACTGCTGAAAAATTCCCAAAGAATACTTTCCAAACAATACCTCAGCTCAATGTTCTCAGCTCTCAGTCCATGGATGAGAAACCTACCTTCCCCATCTGCTGGCAGCCTACTGCATCTCAGCTTTTCCCATTGTGTGGGTCAGGACACCCAACACTCTTGCCTCTTTTTCTCTTGCACTATTGATGCCTTTTCTCTATTGTTCTTTTGATGTCATGTACTTGTGTCTTCTGAATCTAGAAGTTTCAGCACACAGATATGCTGGCGTCCAAAGGATGCTTTCCATTACTGGATTCCTGCCTTTCAAATGGCTCATTTTATACTCAGAAGGATGGCAAAATTGAGTATTGTGGTGCCACATTATAATTCTAAGTTTTTTACAATTAAAATTACCACTGCTAAATAATCACTCACAACTTAAATTCTTCTGTTAGCATTTTCCTCTACCTTTTCTTACTCTGACTCATCAGGTACAGAAGAAACACTGATTTACATGATCCAACCCACTTATTTGGTGGGAGCTACAAAGACTATGGCTAGAAGAGCCCTATTAACTACTTTACTGCCCTGCATGGGAGTGTCGACAAAGACTGTATGTGAACCAGAGTCTAATTAGGAGTCTCAGCCTGTGAAAAATAAGCCAGCATTATGTGAAGTAGAAATCTATTTTGAGTATTTTAAGATCTTGATCACAAAGGAGGAAGAAATTTATGGTAATAGCTTTACAAAAATTTTAAGTATCTTAGAAGTTTTAAAATCAAATTGTAAAAGAAATGGATAAAGTAATATGCAGGTTTTCGTTATCATGTGTCACTGCCCAAGTGCCTTTTCCTATATTTTTGCCCTGTAACAATATATCAAAGTGATAAATACTGGCATTTTATGATATTTTTTGCTACAATTAATCCTTCTACTGATGTCTTTATTAAAAAACATGAAATATTTGTAGTAAAATTTAAGTATAGTCAACTCTTCTCAAAACACATAATGAATTTAAAAGCCTTCATTATATATGATATAGATAACTAAGTACCTCTGGTTAAAAAGTGTCTAATTAAGGTCAATATATCCTAAACTTGTTTTTGTTATTCCATATATTCTTTCTCAAATTTTATTTGTTATAAACAAAGCAATGTAGTAATTACATTGCTTTAATTCAGATACATGGAGATAGCATCATAGATTCAAGTTATATTGATTATAAGGTTGTTAAATTGTGAACATGTAGTGTTTCTTTTAATAATGCAGTCAAAATAATCCGCTTATATTCCACTTCCCTTCAGCATAGTTCCACAAGGGCTCATCATTGAAGGCACAACTTAAGACACTAGAACACTTTCCCAAGCTGACGCAGTCCAATCTTATTCAGTTAAAAAGGAGGGCACATTTTATCAAGATTATTGTATCAAAAGTATATGAATTAGATTAAGATCACAAATAAAGAAGGTCATATTCCAATGAATGATGTATCTGGATATGCGAATTATGCATTATGTTAATGAGTAACTTTAAATTTTTTTCCTGGAAAAAAATGAACTTTATCACATTTATTGTCTGTTATATAATCCCTAATGAATTAGATTTAAGGCTGGATTCCAAAATCTACTTTGAGGAATTAACATGAGATCCTTTACCACTGTGAGTTTTGTGGTCCACAATCAATGCTCGTGACACATTGAGGCAAGGATGAAATGACATCCTGCATTGGGGAAATCTGCTACATAAGACCTATTTACAGTGTTGAAAAGCAAAGATATTACTTTGAGGACAAGATGGGCCTGTCCCAAACCATGGTGTTTTCAATCGTTTCATATACGTGTGAAAGTTGGATATTGAATAAGGAAGACCAAAGAAGAAGTGATTCATTTGAATTGTGGTGGTGGCGAAGAACATTGAAAGTACCACGGACTGCCAAGAGAACAAACCAATCTGTCTTGGCAGAAGCATTGACAGCGCTCTCTTCATTGGTAAGGCTGATGAGACGTCATACTTTAGATCTACTGCCGCCCGAGACCTGTGCCTATAGACGGACGCGGCTGATAAAGCAGTGGGGCATTGAAAAGGAGGAAGACCTTCGCAAGATGGATTGACACAGTGGTTGCACTGATGTTCTCAAACACGTGAAGAATTGTGAGGATGGGGACAGGACGGGCAATGTTGTGTTCTGTTGCGCATAGTGTGCCTGAGTGGAACTGACTAGATTGCACCATACCACAACAAGAGGAGGGCCACGATGACCCCCGTAAACATCCCAATTCCACCAGTGCCTCCCTGACTGTCTCCTCCAGACCAATCAGGAAGCGCTCATTTTGTTATAGTTACAGCAACAATCACCAGAAAAGGTACATTAAATAATTTGCTGTCCTGCATGTGTCCTTCCCAAATAGCCATTGGAAGTGACAGTGGCATTTTATCAAGAAGATTCTTTCAAAGGTAAGACTTTCCAATTGAAACTGATTTGTACTAAGAAGGAGTGACTGCTTGG
>NW_022103915.1:65806680-65809011 GCF_000313985.2 Echinops telfairi
CTCTGATTCAGCTACACTCACAACAACTGGAAGAAGCAAATCCAAATTTGATGGAAGCGTCCTAATTTCAAGGCAGAAGCAGTAACTGAATGATACTGTGGGCTAGTTTACCCTAGTGTAGGATATTATATATTATATTATGCATATAAAGAACAATAGTACATGTGGAAATGGATGAGCACAGGGATTAATTCTGGTCTCTGCCTTTTGGTGGTGATTAGAAACTTACATACAACTCCACTACCACTCATCTTTAGAAACAAAGTATCTGTGTGACACAGCTCATTAGAATACAATGCAGTTGAGGGTCCCTGTGAAAAGTGCCCATTTTGAATTTTAAAAGACACCTTCCACGAAGTTCTTTTCCTTTTCCCTTTGTCCTACATGTAGCACAGATATAAGTTCCAAAGTTCCAACTGCTATCTTAAAGCCGTGAATTGAAAAATATTACAAATTTTACAAATTATAGAAGGCAGAAGGAAAAAAGGTTTTCTATAAGACAATTACCCATTTTTACCATTATTAGGTTTCTTTTACTGATAGTCAAAGGCATTTCTAACTGGTACAATCTAATTTCCAATTCACTATTCTCCTGTTCATTCTGCTCATCACAGTGTTTCTGAAGCTTTACATCTTTAACAGGGAGAGATAAGCTTCATCTTTCTCCTTTGGAGTGGCTGGTAGATTTGAACTACCACAATAGCAGTTCAATGCTATCAAGGCTCCTTACTGTCACCTTTGTTGTTGTTGAGATATATCTTTGAATTGGTTCCAACTCACAGCTACCATATCTACAACAAAACAAAACATTGTCCAGTTCTGCACCATCTTTACAATTGTTATTATATTTTAGGCCATTCTTGCAACCATTGTGCAAATCCCTCTCATTGGGGACCTTCTTGTTTTTCTTTGCTCTTCTATTTTACCAAGCTTGATGTCCTTCACCCTGGACCGGCCTCTTCTGACAACATGTCCAAAGTATGTAAGACCAAGTCTCCCCATTCTTGCCTTTCAAAAACACTCTGCTGTACTTCGTCCAATTCAGATTTGTTGGTCCTTTCAGAAGTTTATTCTACTTTCAATATTCTTTGTCAGCACTACAATTCAAATGCACCAATTTTTCTTGAGTCTTCTTTATTCAATAGTCAACTTTCACATGCACATGAGGTGCATGAAAATACCATGGCTTCAGTCAAGAGCTCTTTAGTTCTCAAAGAAACACACTTATTTTACAACACTCTAAAGAGACCCTGTGCAGCAAATATACCCAATACCATGGGTATATTTGACAGCTGCTTCCATGAGCTTTGATTGTGGATCTGAGCAAGATGACATCCTTAGCAAGTTCAATTTTTTCTTCATTTATCATGATGTTACCTACTGGTCCAGTTGTGAGGTTTTTGGTTTCCTTCACGTTGAGTTGTAATCCACACTGAAGGCTGCAATACTTGATCTTCATCAACAAGCACTTCAATTCCTCCTCACTTTTGGCAAATAAGTGTTGTCACCATGTCAAAAGTTGTTAATAAACCTTCCTCTAATCCTACTGCCAAATTCTTCTTCATATAATTCAGCTTCTCTATTAGCAAAACGTACAGATTGAATCAGTATGGTGAGAAGATACATATATCCTTGATGCACACTTTCCCTGACTTTAAACCATCCAGGCCTTTTTCTGTTTGCACAACTGCATCTTAATCCATTCACAGGTTCTGCATGAGCAAACTTAAGTCTCCTGGAATTCTAATTCTTCTCAAGGCACTTCGTTGTTTACTATAATCCACACAGTCAAATGGCTTAGCATAGTCGACAAAAAGGTGAACATCGTTCTGGTACTCTCTACTTTCAAGTTGAGTTCCATCTTTTGTCACAGTCCCTTTAGGTAGTTATAATTTATGTAAGGGAGCAATACAGAAATTATAAAGGAGACTTGGTATTGTAGTTGTTATGCATTGAGCTGCATTCTGCATGATCAGCAGTATCTAAACCACCCGCCATTCTGGAGGAGAACACTGGGTAAACAGTTACAGTCATGGAAACCCACAGGTTTCTATGGGTCAGTATTGACTCAATGGCAACAAGAATAAGATGCCTAAATTATAAGGATCTTCAAGAGTACTTTTTTATTAAATACATTTATTTGGGGCTCTTACATCTCTCATCACAATCCACACATTTGCACACATGCTGCCATCATTTTCTTTATTTTTTAAATTTTTTATGCAGTTGAGCCATCATTATTTTCAAAACATTCTTTTCCCACTTGAGCCCCTGATATCAGCTCTCCATTTCTTTCCCCACCCTCCCCCACCTGCCCTCCCACACGATCCC
>NW_022103915.1:65809883-65811085 GCF_000313985.2 Echinops telfairi
ATATGTACATGCCTATATTTAGACCTCTATAAATGTCCTTTGCCTCCTGGTTATTTCCTCTATTTCCTTTTACTTTTCTCTTGTCCCACCATCATGTTCTGCCTTCATTCAGGTTTAGTAATTCCTCACTGCTACATTGCCCTTGATTAAACTCCAGTAGGCATCCTACGCCCTTCTCTCCATTGATTTTAGTTCCATTTGTTGTTCCCTTGTGCCTGGGTTGGTTTCCCTCCTCCCCCAATTCCTTTCTCCCATCTCCCCTTCTCCAATTCCCCGCCCCCCCCGGAATTATTGGTCCCATTCTTTTCATCTCCAAATTATTTCTCCCACCTATCTTATTTAGAGAGACATGCAGAGACATTAGTAAGTGCAAAACCCAGGCAAAGCCAAACAAAACAACAGAGGAAGTCAAGACCAACAAAACAATTACACCACCACCAACAACAATAACAACAACAACAAACAACAAAAAGAAAGCCACTGACAAATATGCAAAAGCTTATAAATAGCTCAAGGTCTGTTTTTTGACCGTTTTGAGTGTTTTCCAGTCAAGTCTGATGGGGTGCCACACTCTGTCTCCAAAGTCTCCTTTTGGTATCCCCCTGGGATTTCATCACTTTGTTCCCCTTGCTGCTCTGTGCATGCCCTTAATGTTTTGCTCCAGTGCTAGGGGGTCAGATTGGGCACAATTCCTGCACTGTGTCTCCAGTGTTGTCCCCGTAGTGTTATGGTTTAGTGAGGTACATCATGTCTCATGGTGGGGCTGGCCTCAAGAGTATTTTTAAAAGCAAAAATAATCTTGTTAATGGAAAACACATCACTAAGAAGGCAACATTTGAGTCAATTTTATCAAGTAGTTCAAGAAAACTGATGTTATCTGTAGTATTAAGTTGGGGGGGGGCAGCCCCCCACCACTACTACCCATGGGTTCAGTAAGCACAATTGTATGGTTGAAATATATAAGTATTTTATATTAAAGTCATTGAGAGAATGAGAGATAGACGAGATATTACAATGATGCAGTCAGCCACATTACATGGTAGCATTGTTCACCTCAGCCCCACTTGGTGGTCCACTTGGAGAGAGAGGGGAAGGGGAAGAAGGATGGGAAAGGGAACAAGGGAGAGAGGAGGGGAGAGGAGAGGGAGAAGAGAGAGCAGAGAGAGGGGCCAGGGAGAGGTAAGAGATCTCTACTGCTAACC
>NW_022103915.1:65813413-65825399 GCF_000313985.2 Echinops telfairi
ATAGATAATTTATAACACATACATAACCATAATATTAAGTGATTATTTATATATAATACACTTTTTATTTTAAACTTATTTAATTAAAAAAGCAAAATTATATATGTATCAGCTTTCTTTGCCAAACAAAAAGTTTTCGTCTCTGCCGCCCCTTTGCTCTAACCTATATTTTGTTTGCCCTCAAACTAGAAAACATGAGAAAATTGACAAAGCAAGTTGGAAATATACCAGAAAAGAAATGTATGGAGAAGAAGGAAAGAGGTCTTTGTTTGTTTGCACACAGGCAAGCAGCAGTGGGATAGGTTCTAATTTTAAATTATTTACATTTTGGATAATTTAATGGGACAGAGCATTTTTAATTTTTGATTTGAAAACTTCACCTAACAGTGAAATAGTAGAGGGACTTCTCACTGCTATTCATAAGGAAGGGAAAAATGCTTTATCATACAAGGAAGGAAGAGAAAATAAATTTACTGTCGAGGGTGGGGTGGGGGTGGGGTCACATGAAGAAACTTCTTAACCTGAAGTGTGAAGTGATATTTTGTGAACAATGTGGAAAAAAAATAGAAACTTGAAAAGATTAAGTTTTCTCTTAATGACATTACTAACCTCAAGGAAAGATAGAATCTTCAATTGATCCATGTCTCACAGCAGGCCATCCTCCAAAGCAATGAAGCTGGCCTTGCATTTCCCCACATCAAGATTGCATGCCAGTAGGTATCAGAGCAAAGTCTGAAGAATGATACAGGAAACGGAGGAGACTTTCATCTTTACCCAGGCATGATGGTGTTTAGGGGGCAGGAAACAAAGAGGAAGCTTTTAAAAGGCACAAAAGAAGAAGTGAATGAAATTTTTCAGAAAATTTACTTGGACATTTAATTCCACCAAACTCAAATGGAAGAGTTTTAATATATTAAAAAGGAGAGCGAGGCAAGCAGGTCCCAGATTATAAGATCATGCAGGTCTTTACACTCTTCCAATAGTGTGTGTGTGTGTGTGTGTGTGTGTGTGTTTAATTAGAATTTTTCACAGTCTCCTCTCTTCAATTGGATAAATCTACTTTCTAAAAATGATTCACGGAGGACTGACAATAATGGGAACTTGAGGAAGGTGGTGAAAATAAAGTCCCAGAGGAGCAAGAGCTAACAACAAACAAAGGACCACCGAAGCCACTGGTATCAGGTCCCTGCGCTTCATAGTACCCAGGAGGACAGGGTCACCCTGTCCTGGCGGGCTTCTGAGACGGTGACTAGAAGCCTCGTTTTCCTTTCACAGCGAGGGTGGTGGTTTCCACCGCTGTCCTTCAGTTAGTGACTCAGCGCAACGACTGTGACACTAGCACTCCTAACTAGGAACACCAACACATGAACAGGAAAAACGGAGGCAAACATGGAAATAAATACGAGTCGATAAAATGAAACGATGGACTGTGACGGCCATCACTTTGTCCTACTAGCCTTGTCAATGTGCATGCTGGCTTTTCTTTGGTTGCCTTCTCAGATCTGATCTCCGTCTTGCTCTGTGACTTTGGCCTGACCTTTCTTTAGGCAACTTGTCTGCTCATGCTTGTTTACCTTTAGTGAGGTTTGCAGTTGGGAAGCTCTGTGAAGAGACCGAGGATAGAGGATCAACCAGCATTTTTCTCTCCCTCTCCCTTCTTCAATGTCCCTTGCAGTAAGTGTTCTGGTTCAGGTCCAGATCAACCCTCCAGAAGCTGCAGCTCTTGCTTGGTACTGGTGACACAGTTTCTATCATTGTCCATCAGCACACACGTGCACAGTACCACACTTTGTGTTTAATCATGGCCACGCCTGGTGATAATTTCTTCATTACAGTCTCCTTATTTGAACTAGGGCTGATAAATTGTGTGTTTCCGCCCAAACCCAGGTAGAGTATTTTAGTGGCACTTCTTTATAAAATTAATAAACTTTCAGAGACACATTTAAAACCTAGCTAGCTGCTGATCATGAATCTGCAGTGGTTTCATGGAGCACACATAATATGAGAGTGATTATGCTCACTAAACTTAGCGACACCATTTATATAAAGGGTAAATGCTGCAGAAGAAGAAATTCACAGGAAAACTCACTAAATTCTGCTCAAGAACTATAATAAACTTGCAGTAATGTTTTTTTTAAGTGTTATAGAGTCTGAATACTCAAATAATTGAGTAATTGATCTTCCTGATAAATCTTCGTAAACATTAGAAGCCAGGAGCAAAGCATTTCACTTGGATAAAACAATGTTCAATACGCTATTAGAATTTTATTTGCTTTAAGGATTATCCCTATTGGGGATACACAGTCAAATTATAAGGTTAAAGGAATATCTCTCTATGTGCCCCCTCTCTACCAACATTATTATGAAGAATAAAGCAGTTTAAACAGTGCCTAAAAGGCAAACTCTAAAATAAACATAAATGCCTGAAATCACATTACAATTCCAAAGACATCAAACCAGGAGATGATTTAAATTGGCCCACCATGCCTGCAGCTATCATAATAGAATCGATGGCATATTTGATTCATAATAAATGCAAGATAGAGTTCTAAATTCTTGTTCTGGTGTTACCTGCCCCCTTCCCCACCCCCTAGCCCCCACCCCACATATTCTTTTTGATGTTCTCACAGTCTGTATTTCTTCCATTTATTTCAACTCCTCTCCAGCCAACACATATTTAAAAGTTAAAATGCATTGCTTAATAAACATTTTTCACATTAAAAAAAAATCCTTTGAAGACTACCAAGACTGGGAGGGGAAAAAGGAGAGGGCAGTTTGTGGCTAGAGGGTAAACAAGAGTTAATGTAGGTGAACGGGGAAGGAGGTTCATTGAGAGTGATGAAAGCTGAAAGAGACACTGGGATGCTTGAAAGATTCAAGGTAAACAGAGCCAAATAATGTTATATGTACAACCTTTCAGTAGCAGTGATCTATGAGCCAGTAGACTCGGTGTGGGAAGGAGAGTGGGATTATATCCAGGGAAATTTATACACAATGAGGGAGAGATTTGACATGGGAAATTAGGATATTAAATATTAATAGCGATTGTATTAATAAATTAATAATGAAAATACTTTAGATAAATAATTTTATAAATATATAAATGCAGTTAAATATGTTTAAGTATAAATATATTTCAAGTAATGTGAAAATTAAAACAATAAATATTACATATTAATTAAAATGATATTAAATATGTGTATTTACCTTGGCTGCAAATATTTTCAGAGAGTTGGTTGTATATAGAGGGGTCAGCTTTATGGGAACTTCTTGGACACAGTCAAACATCTTGAGGCCGAGAAGCTGGGCCTGGGGAATCAGGAAAATAGTCTTGGGGTCACTGAGGTCAACTGGTATAAAATAGTTTACAAAAATAAAGTTCTACATTCTACTTTAATGAATAGGAATAATATCTTAAAAGCTGGTGAACAGTCTTCTTAGGAACAGCTACTGGTCTCTCCCCGTATGAAGGAAAGAAGAAAATAAAAAAAGAAAAACTGTATGAACATAGTGCAACGGAATAATGGGCTACACAAACATGAATCTACACTCTGAGACCCAAAGGACGGGGCAGTTTCTGGTTACCACGATCTACTACTCGAAAATGAATCACGTTAGAAGGTCCTGGGGAGAATGGTTTCAGAAAGGCGGCCAGGCTCACTGGCTATATGGATCCTCCAGATATGAACTCACTCCCATGTTAGAATAACCAACTGTTTATGATCAGAAGGCTGCATTTTTCCAAATACAAAATTCAGAGAGTTGGAAAGATAGAGGAATGGAATAAAAAAGCACATGGAGGAAGTGATGGTATATTGAGGAGATTGCAATTAATAAGTTAAAACGAAATATGCATGAATTGTTTAGCAAAAATTGATGTTCTTCTCTGTAAACATTCACCTAATTAATTTTCAATAAAATTTTAAAACAAAAAATCTGGTCTCAATATTTATTTTTGGAAATACAGAACATTTCTTGCTTCTATGTCACACACAAAAATGAGTTATTCCATGTATCCATGTTTTGAATGCCCTAGGACTTTCAGGTGACACTAGATTAAGCACTATGACATGAACTTATTTTGCTATTAGTCTGAATGACTCTTGTGCTGTCCAGACCATTTCTACTCACAGTGACTTATGTGGCAGAACAGCCCAAAAAGGTTGTCCATGTTGTAATACATTCACTCATGTGCTAGGCTATGGATCATTATGAGTTCCATTTTATTTTTGTTGACTCTCAGTCTTCCTAGATCCATACTCATTTTATTAGAAGAATTCCATATTCTAATTATTTATGAATATTATTCTTCTCATTTTTGGTTAGGCCTCCAATAGGTAAATGGAGATCCTGAAATTGCTGCTTCTCCTCTGATATTAATGTAGGCTCTACTGTGAAAAGGCATCTATTCCCCGGTTGTAGTTTGATTGATTAATCCTAAGGAACGATTCTACCACTCTATTAGACAGTGGTCCATGGCTGTACATAAAGCTTACATTAGCCCAATAATTTTGGAAGTAGATCATCAGTTCCTTTTTCTAATTATGTCTTAACATGGAAGACACAGATATATGTCCACTATGATGTATCAGTTGTACTATGGCTGGCATAACATCACTGGTGTTTCCCTAGGCAACCATGAACTAAAATGAAGTGCTATTGGTCATTTTGAGTTGGGTAATCATGTGGTCTACCATGCCAGATATGACTAATAGAGAAGAAACTTAGTTTCATTCATTACCAAAAAGAACAGGTCAAACTCTCTTCTGGGACACTACACTCTCAGTGATAATATAATGTAATAGGTAGGTCATTGTGTGAATCTGGCCAATGGGAACATGTGGTATTAATAAGGTCACAGTTTGATTGGAGGGCAAAGAGATAAATGGCTCTGCAAGGCCTGCCCCTCTCTCTCTTGCTCTCTGATGATCACACTGGCTTGCAGCTGCTTTAGCTCATTCTCTACCTCAACTTGTGAGCTACACTACTTGTGGGACAACCAATCCATGGATCGTGTTGCTTGTGCTCAAACTTCCTTCCAGACCTGCTTTGCCATGCTGCTGTTGTATACATTAGTTGAGCTTGAGGCTGGTGAATTCTGTTGTCTTGCATTGCGAGTTGGCTATCCTACCCAGGCTTGCTTTGCTAAGTTCCTGAACTGCTGACTAGTGGTGACCCCCCCCTGCTGTTTGCTGCCTGCATTGCCCTAGGGAATACTCAACTGTCTGCTTCCTTTACTTTGGACCCAGCAGCCCTCATGAGTTGAAGGACTTCTAGTATATTAACTGTTCCATAGAAGTGAGTTGAACTGAGCCTCTGTTCTGCTGTGTGTACTAATTAACTGTTATATGTATTATATATATATATATATAAAATACTGATTAATATGATTATTATTAAAATTTACACACTAACCAGTAAGGGGAAAGTGACAAAAATCAAAGATTTTCACTAAACTTCTGTAATCTGAAATTTACTACACATATAATCAAGATGTATTGATGAATACTGGTGTGTGGAATGCAAGAATGATAACAAAGAAGAATTAATAGTTGGAAAATATGAAATGACACTACAAAGCACATGAGTTAGTTATGCACGAACAACCACTTATTCATTGCACATACATTTTTAAGCAGCAAAAATCACAGTTATACATATGGACTTCAATGAATAGCATGCACAGGAATCTAAGGGACTATTTCTGTGAAAAGAAGCATTAAAGATGATTAATATCATCAGTAAGAACAAAGTCAAAGGCCACTTGCAGAAGAGATCATTAACTATTACCATTCACAATTGAATTGAAACTGAAGAAAGTGAAAACAAGTCCATAAGAGCCAATGTACCTCCCATAGGAATTTGGCACTAGTTTTATGACATTTTTCACATCAATACACCATTCTTTAAAAACAAAAACAAACAAACAAAAAACAATCCTTCTTCCAAATAAATTTTTGTAATCCGTCTCCGACCTTCAAAAAATCTATCAAAATTACCCTTTGGTATTCCCAAAGACACTAATGTCGTAAGACCAGATAAAATCAAGAATAGGAAAAGCAAGGAAAGTAAAAGGTCATTAAAAACACAGGAAAGAAACAAAAACAAAAGTAGTTAAAAACACAGGAAAGGAAAAAGAAACTAAACTGGATGGATGAAGAGTCTAAAACTTGCTCTAGATCATAGGGAAGCTAAAGCAAATGGAAAAATATAATGGAGGCAGCCTGAGACAACAACGTAAAGTAGCATGGTAAACTGTGCAAAGACCTGGAGTCAGAAAATGAAAAGGGACATAACATGCTTGGCAGTTCTCAAACTATAGAAACTAAAGAATAAAATAAAGCCTTGAGTCAAAATATTGTAGAACAATATTGGCAAAATACTGAACAACACAATATATATATATCAGGAGTCATTTCATTAAAACAAAAGTAAATTGGTCTAGGTTAAGCCATTTCAGGAGTAGCTTATGATGAAGTGTGAAAAGGAGTAATAGCATATAGAAGTAAAATTGTGTTGAGGATATTTTTAAAGTGGTTGCAATAGTAGTAGTACCTCAATTGATAACTGCCTGTTATCTAAGCCAGATTCAGAAGAGTTTGTGTAATTAGTGATACCATTTTGATATCAGACCTTTCTTGGTTGGAAGCAGAAATTACTAGAAAAATGTTTACTTGTGTTTTATTGAATATGAAAAAAGTGTTTGACTCATGGATCATCACAATTTACAGACAGTATTGAAACAACAGGAGTTCCAGAACACTCAGTGTGCTGATAGGAACATGTACGTGGACTAGGCCTATTGTTCAAACAGACCAAGGAGCTACTGCCTGGCTTAAAATCAGGACAGCTGTGAGCCAGGTTTGTATTCTTCCAATATACTTTACTCATTTTAAATACCGAACACATAATCTGAGAAGCCGGGTATTGGCGAAGAAAGCAGCACCAAGATTTAAGGAAAAGTAATTAAAAACCTGGGCAGATAAGAAAATGTTTCTCAGTGGAAGGGAAGAGCCTTTGAAGCATTTAATGGTGAAGATCAAAGACGATAGTGTAGGTGACGCTTCAACATAAAGAACACACAATCCCCACAAATAGACCAATGGAAACACCAAGGGAAGGGAGCAAAGAGCGAAGTCACCAAGGGTTTCATTTTAATTGGATCCATAACCAATGTTCACGGAAGTGGCAACCAAGAAATCAAATGATTTATTACGGTGTCGAATCTGCTGCAGAAGACCTCTTCACAGTGTGCAAGGGGGAATAGGGCACTTCGAAGACAGAAGAATAACTGACCCAATCCATGAGATTTTCAATTAACATATACAAGTGAATGGATAAGGACAACAGGAGAAAAATTGATGCATCTGAATTATAATATTGGTGACAAACATTAAGTATTCCAATCACAGCAGGTAAAAACAAACAAGTCGGTCTTGGACACAGGACAGCCACAATCCGCCTTAGAAGTAAAGATGGCAAGACTTTAGTCTCTCATACTTTGCACATGTTGAGACTAATATCATTATTCATAATGTAGAGTCAGTGAAAAAGAGGAGGAGTCTCAACAAGATGGATTTACTCAATGGCTGAAATTATATTCAAACTTTGAATCAAATGTAAGGATAACTTAGGACCTTATACTGTTTCATTCTTTTTGTATGTAAACTTGCCTGAGTCAGAAATTCCTAAATGGTGCATAAACCCAGAAATTATCCTGGGATCATTTTGCCATGCATTCCCCTCTCCCACACCCAGTGGAGTGTGCAGTGGATTTGAGCCCTCTGCCTTTTGATTAGCAGCTGACTGCTGAACTATTGTGCCAACAGGACTCCCTCTGTTTATACAGGGAGGCAAAATGTCCCAAATGTTACAAAATAATTCTGCTTAAATTAAAAATTAATTTTATAATCTTTAAAATGCAGTGGTATTGATTAAAATAGGTTAGATAAGAAGCAACTATTTTAATTCATATAAAACAGTAAGGAAACTATTTTATATTAAAACTCACTTTGAGTTATATCAATATAAAATAATTTATTCTAGCATCATTATTTTAAATCACTAAATATATTTTATGTAATTTCATTCCTGTAGTGTTCTCTAGCCCTAATGAGAATTGATAAATTCAGAAAATTGCATTTCAGAATTCATTTTGATTGTTGCCCCACCATTGCTTGATTTAATTTGTAATTGCTTATTAATTGAAAGAAATACATGATATGAAGTTAGATTTTATGTCAACTTGATGCAAAGGTATGGGTAGAATCCAAACTCTCAATCAGAACACTGCCTGATGACACCTCTTTGGGGTGTGGCCTTTTTGAGAGGATCTCTGGAGAACTCTGTCTCAGTCATTCACTTTCTCCTTGTCTCCTTCCTCCTTATTTGGATTCTGAATCTGGCTTGAGGATGAAGGCTCAAATGGCTTACCTGTACTGGGAGGTGTGATGTCCTGCCAGGTTCCTATAGAACTTAGATCCCTGCAACTTTGCACCCACTGACCAGTGATGTCACAGCGTCCTGCTTGGCCTTCCTGCGTCATCTATCAGAAGCTACATCACGAGTCTTAAGGGGCTTCAGCTAGCATCTGACCAAGGGTCTTGAGTTGCGCTAGGCTGGGCCACTTTCTTGATTTAAAATTATTTCTTGACATAAATTATTTCTTATATGCAAGAGTGTTACTCGTTCTGGTTTTCCCAGAGATCTCAGCCTAACAAACACAATGAAAGTATCAGAAAATATCATATACAAAAACTGTATGTGTATGTCTGTGCGTGTCTTTAATAATTTCACTTTATAAATACATAAACAAAACTTCAAAGCAACTTAATTTTATAAATTCCATTTGTTGAAACATGGGAAGATAAGAAAACAATATGAAGAGAAAAGATATAGAGAAAAATTCATACTTGAAAATTTATGCAGGTACTCAATATTAAGTATCTTTGTGAAAATAATAAGAATTTAGCAGACAGAATCTTGAATTGATTATTGAGAGATTTGGTGTTTATAAAAGTATATATCTTTTGTTTAAATAAAATTGCTTCTTAACTACTGATTATCTAGATTTGTGTGTTTACATAAGCAGGATTGCTTGACTGTTATTGTGATTAAAATATCCAGAAGATATTTCAGTGCACTTTAAATATAGAAATTATATGAATATTTCTAAAACAGAAAAATAGTATTGTTTCCTTCTTTCACATGCTACCTTCAACTGAAATAATAGCTCAATGGCTTATAATTTCTTTGGTAAATGATATACATTGTTTTTATTCTCTGTTGTTTCATTCTCTAGTCATTGTTTTATTGTAGTGATGTTTTATACAATTTATGTGAAACCACTTCAGAAATAATATTGTAAGCGGAATCATCAGTTTTATTAAAACAAATTTATAATCTTATTTTAAATAAAAACTTGTTGCTAGGCATCTTTGAGTCGGTCCGACCCACGGCAACCTGCCAGCAGAAGGAAACACTGCCTGGCGCTGCACCTTCCTCGCGACTGGCCCTGTGCTGGAGCCCATGGTGGCAGCCAAGGTTTCCATCTATCTCCTTGAGGGCCTTCCTCATGCTCCTTGCCAAACTACCCCTCTCCCTTGCCAAACACGATGTCCTCTGGGGACTGGTATCGGCTGACATGTCCAAAGTATGTAAGACGAAGACTCGCCATCCTTAGCTCTAGGAGCCTTCTGGACGCACTTCTCCCTGCATAGATCCATTGGTCCTTTTAGTAGTCCCTGGCACTTTCCACAGTTTCCAGCAATAATGCATTTGAATTGTGGCGCTGGAGAAGAAATAAAGACTAAGAAGCACATTAATACCACTTACCATAAAACCAGTAAGAAAATAAAATCAAAATTAGACCTATTATTAGTTTTCTGATTTTCCATAATGGTTTCATTGCACTTTTTTCTGCCTATGTACATGGATTCTACCTTTGGTATGCTCAAAACACTAGCCTATAAAATTAACAAATATGGGATAAATTTCATGAAAAGGAATGGTCATGGTAGTAGTTTGCAAAATCCTTCCAGACTCTAAGACAGTATATATTTTAGATAACATGGTACTTCAATCTCTTTGTATTGTAAGGGCAACTAGCTAATTCTCTGATGAAAGTTTAGTTGCATTTCAGAGAGACTAATTCCATTATCTCTGTTCACAACAAATTTGCTATTCAATTAACTTAACCTAAATTTCTCCCCAGAATACAGCTATGAAAAAGAGTTCACTCTTAAAATGAAGGTAGCATCACATTCACTAATCCTCTGATACCCAAAGTATGGTCTATTAAAGCAACATTTCCTATACCCCTTTAAGCAGTTTGAAATTCAGAATTTCCAATAGTGGAATTCTAATTCCAGAATATCTCCAGTGACTCTGATGTGTAATCCCAAATTTGGGAACCACTTTTCTATCCATTTCAACAGTAATCCCAGTATTGGGTAATTTATGGCCTCACTGTTAAAACCTGTCTTTCCTCCCCAAACCCCTAAATATGTTGGCTGCCTCCTTAAAAGGAAAATTCCATCCATTATTATTATAATTGCTCAAATATAAGAGATGACTTTGGTAGAGAGTTTTATATTCTATCTTGGTCTTAGTAATAATACTCTGAAAATAACATAGCTTGCACCAAAAAATTAATTTCCTTTCTAATTTATGGGGCAGATAAAATGTAATATTAAGCACATTTTAACTAAGTTTTATTATACTTTATAAAGGCTCTTGTTTCATATAGTTAGTACTTCTAAAAGAGTTGACTTATGTACATATACTATATTTGATATACATGCCTGCTGAAATTTCACTGTCAGGAAGTAGTTACACAAAATTAATAGACAATATAGTTAATATATTTAGAGCTTTCTTAATAAAAAGTGAATTTTACTAGTGATGAGGGAAAATTTTAGAGATGGAGTTATAAAATATGAATAAATGTCATCAGTAAGGGTGCATTAAATTATTTCTAGAGGATCTAATTCCGAAAATTTATTCTTCTTGAAATGATAATATGAAGTATATAGAAATATACAGTGCTAGTTGAAATAAAGTTCATATTATTGTAATAAAGTTGTATATAATTTTTGGAGCTTTGGGTTCCAAATTTTTCTATATTAGGAATTTAATCATATAATATAACTTTTATTATATATACATATATCTCCTAAAAGTGTATCAAACTTGTGGTAGACAGATGTACTTAAAGGACTTCAAGTTAATGTTAGGCCTAGATTTCTGGCAAGATAACAGACTAGGCAGTTATGCTACATAGAACATTGAACACAAGGATACTAAAGACCAAATGAACACATACTGATAACAATACTCGAATCCTGAACGTCAGAAGAAGGGCTAGAGAAGTGAATTGAAGACTGACCAAGAGAAGACGCTAAACTAAAGCAAAAAGAGAAAAGACAGTGAATTGTAGGTTAACCTGATGTGCTGCCATCTTGAACTTTTGCAATCAGCCTTCAATCCCAACAGCAGCCTGACAATGACTACTACGAAGGTGGCGTCCTAATTGTTCTCCAGTTCTACTGGTGACTAGAAGGGTGGCCAGCTCCCACATTCACACACCCAGCAGCTGGTGACAACCCCTCACCCCATACCATGACACAACTCCTGCTCTGCATGAGGTTTGAGCCATACTCTTGTAGATCTGGGTCCTGGTACACCGAACCCAAGTAAGAGTGGACAGGACATCCTTTCACGACCAGTCCCGTTGCTCCCACCTTCTCTTGGGGTTTGAAATAATTCCTTCCCTGAATAATCTCCTTGACCTCAGTTACCCTATGTACTAGCACCAACTACACATAAACGCTGAAGACAAATGTGTGCATAAGTAAGTGTGGTGAAGAAGGCTGATGGTGCCCAGCTATCGAGACCTATAGTGTCTGGGGAC
Organism: Echinops telfairi; assembly: GCF_000313985.2. Taxonomy (NCBI): domain Eukaryota; kingdom Metazoa; phylum Chordata; class Mammalia; order Afrosoricida; family Tenrecidae; genus Echinops; species Echinops telfairi. The sequence goes on from NW_022103915.1 coordinate 65,825,325, forward strand.
TTAAAGGCTTGAAAGTAAACAAGCGGCCATCTAGCCCAGAAGCAACAAAGCCCACATGGAAGCAGCACACCAACA
>NW_022103915.1:65826673-65848274 GCF_000313985.2 Echinops telfairi
GCCAAATGCAGGATGATCACAGGCCAGTGGGTAGAAAGTCTTTGGATCCAGTGTCATTGGAAACATCTCAGCGCTGACAGGGGTCTCTCTGTGACTTCTCTGGCTCCAGAGGTCTGGTCACATCCATGTGGCTTTTCTTCTGCAATGTCTCTCAGGGAGTAGTAGAGATAGAGAGATGTCTTCCGCCTCCAAGGAGGAAGTACCAGATTTCCCAGAATTCTCAGGAGAAGGCCATGCCCACAGAAGTCTCATTGGGTATCTCCAGATTGACAGCCTAGACTCCACCCCTACACTCTTAATCCTTAAATTGACACCAGAATAGGTGACTGCCACATCCTTCTAACCATCATTTCTTAAGTACTGAGTTCTATGTCTGGATTCATGCCCTTGGCTACAATTCCATTTTGAAGGGATTTCTCTGTTATACTAACGAACAGCATTGAGGTGGGTGTGACCTTATTAGGGTGTGTGAACCCAGTCACACGCTTTGTTTCCTTGGGAGTATCTTTAGACTCTAATAGGGGTGTGGCTTAAAGACACCACCTATCATTTTCCTTGGGGTACGGTCAGCTAACAGACAAAAATCACACATCCATCAAAGTCATTCCTTGATATTTAAGAGCCATTTCAGGTACAGAGGAAATTCCCCATAACCATAGAAGGATCATGTTGCAGATGCCTGTCTTAAATGGTGGGAAATGAGAGTAGAGCACCAGAGATGGTGGTACAGAGGCTATGGGACAAGAAGAGCAGCACCCAGAGTCTGGAACTGTATAGTAGAGCAACAGGTTAACTTCCTGGACCATGGAGGCAAAGGCCAAGGGATCACTTAGCTGAAAGGCTGAGGACTAGAGAGAGAATTCATCACTGGGTGAGGAGAGGTGTTGCTGTGAACAAGTAACTGTCCTGTTGCTGATCCAGACTTCTGGTAATCTATTAACTTCCCTAATAAACTCCATTACTTATAAATATTGTCTGTGAGTTTTGTGTGACTAAGGAATTGCCAAACCCATCTTAGAAATAGAGTGCTGTGGGAGGAAGGGTTGGTGTCAGAATAGATAGGTTAGGACGGAGGAAGCATGAAGGCATGTCTGATCCCTGCCTCTTGGCAGTAGGGAAGCCAGAAGACATCAGTTATGACCTCAATGATGTTTACTGCAAGGATTATAATTTAAGTAATTGAAGGCCAAATGCGGTTTCTTGAAAATAAATGTCTCCATATTAAACTATTAGAAGAAAAATTAGAAGATAAAATATTAGACATTTCAAATGTTGCCTAAGACATGTGAAACACCAGGAAGAGGAATCATGTGTGATCAAAACTCTAGAGCAGGAAGAGAAAAAAACAAACAGCACAGAGAAACTAATGATAGTTGTTGGAATACTATTGCCTAATATCATCAAAGATGAGGAGATATGCATTCAATAAGCCAAACAGATCACAAACAGGATAGAACCAAAAAGAAAACCACCAAGACATATTGATATCAAAATTTCCACAACTAAAGACAAAGACTCCTGCAAGTAGCTCAGGAAAAACAAGTTTCCATAGAAAGGCCACCCAATATGACCAATTAGTTCTGATTTCTCAGCAAAAGATATCTAATCCTTTAACAATTGTGCTATTTTTACTCCCCAAGACACGTAATTCAATTCTAATTATTAGAAAAACATAATTCACAATTGATGGATATCCTAGAAAACACGTGATGAGTATTTATTGAATTGTTAAGGTCATTAAGGAGAAGAGTCTTGTCAGAGAAGAAAAGCCCGAGAATTCATGACCACTAACTCTAATGTAATACCCCACAGAGATTCTAGAGAGGAAATCATACATAAGTTGCACGCAAATACGTCTGGACAACATAATAATTGTAGCTAATAGCAATGTAGTAGTAAAGGGTATTAACTGTAACAAATATGCCATACTAATATGTATGTTAATAATAGGAAAAACTGAGCATGGGTTATATAAGATTATTCTTTTTCTAAAATATAAAGGTGTTCTAAAATAAATTATTACAACAATAGCCTTATTTGATATAAAGTATTTCATGTTAAGTAATGAATTCTGAGTGAAAATACATGTCATTCTTCCTCTTTACAAAGCACTCACTTTGTTCTTTTTTTCATACTTCCTTCTTGATAATTTTGCAGATGTGCTACCATGGATGAGTTATTATAGTGAGACAATCAATCAAAATGAAAACATAACATATATTAGTATATAATATTACTTTTTCCAAATTAGTAAATGCTTATTTGTGTCATTTTTTCTTCTAAAATAAATCCTCTTTTTAATAAAACATTCCATCTTAAATAAGAACAGACAACCAGGCAAAGAATCACAAAACGGTGTGCCACCTATCAATGCATGAAGCAAACACTGCAGTTCAATGGTTGGTGATCCACTGTTCTCTCTGTATTCTTTTGGTTCCCCGATGAATGGATTTTCATTGTACACGTGATTCAACACTTCTCAAGTGATTCAACTCTTATATGCACTGCCACAACACCAAAAAACTGGTCCAGAAAAGGAAGTATCTTTTATTTTTATTACTTCAAAGCACAGGGGATATATTTCCAAAGATAGTGTGCTAAGGACATATGAAGAGATGCAGGAACCACGCATGTGTGTATTTTTTAAAACTTGATTGATTCCATAATGTTTTCTTTTTATTTGTTCACTATAACATGTCAAACCACCCATGGATTATCCAGATAGAATTTTCTAAAATTTCATTTTTTTATGCCAGCACCTTGATATAAGTACATATCCAACTTGAAGTCTTACAGGAATTTCACGGTTTATTTCCTTTCTTTTGGGAGGAATCCACTTCATTGTGGTAAACCTTCGAAATCTTGAGCTTAGAATCCAGCGTAATGAAAAGCAGGAAGCCACAGGAAAGGGCGTATAGCTGCTCACCTGGTGAAGCGTTTCCTTATGACCACCCTGCGCATCGCTAACGCTAAATGTGTGAAAGCTTTCTAGACTGGCATGAAATTGTGGAAAACTATCCAGATGCTAGCAAATTGGAAAGGAAAGACAAACATTAGGAGACAGGACATTTAACATTCCGCCCCCAAAATTTTCAAGCTTAGCCACTTGACCTCACTGGATATTAATTCTCTTATATGTAAAGGGTCATGGGAAAGTATGTCTAACCAGTAAAGATTACTTTACATTGTGCATGAAAACATGATATTGTCAATAGATGACCTCTGGATTTCCAAAATAGATACAGGCTTCTCATTATTGAGATGACAGAAGTAAAAGCAATGCAACAGGTGTTTAGTTGTGAGAGTCTTGCCTGAGGGCTTTAGACAGATTTACAGACAACAGCATCTTTACAGAGATTTGAAAATATGTCAAGTCTGATTACCACTCATTTAAAAAAGGCAGATTTCAAATGGAAAAAATTTTCAAAAAAGTAAATAAAATGACTCTGGATGTGGTAGTCAACTTCTGAGGCTTGTCCAATTTTGTCCTGATGGATTCCACTGCTCCGTTCAATTACATACCTCCCACCACAAAACAGGGCTGCTCTATGTAACCAATAGGAGTAGTGGGATGGTTCAGTTAAACCATGTAGCTACCACCCAAAAGGTTGGAGGCTCAAGTGCACCCAGAGGTGCCTCAAAAAAAGGCTAGACCAGGGGTCCTCAAACTTTTTAAACAGGACGCCAGTTCACTGTCCCTCAGACCTATTGGAGGGCCGGACTATAGTTTAAAAAAGAAGTATGAACAAATTCCTATGCAAACTGCACATATCTTATTTTGAAGTAAAAAACAAACGGGGCAAAAACACCTGGCGGACCAGATAAATGTCCTCTGCGGGCTGCATGTGGCCCGTGGGTCGTAGTTTGAGGACCCCTGCTCAGATTCCCAAAAGACATTGAAAACCCTTTGGAGCACAACTCTGTGCTGATACACACACAGTTGCCATGAATCAAAATCAACTGAGTGGCAGGTGATTCATGTAATGTATAGAACATTTCAGAAGTCATAGTGCATGTCTTAAGCCTAAGTCATAAAATATAAGAAGGTAATAAAACATATAATAACAAAACGCAAGTGGTCTTTTGGAGAAGCCTATTGCATGCAAACTAAAGTCTTTCTACAATAGATCGTTTAGAAATACGCTTTCTAGCCTCTGTCAAGCCTTCAGACTACAGTAACCTCAGAACTATTTTCACGGCAATATTCTGAGAGACATTGAGAGAAAACTGCCCCACCAAACTCCTTCAGAATTCCTTACCATTGTTATGTTGTTAGGCATGGTCAGGCTGTTCTGGTTCATAGGGATCCGATATAGAACAGAAAGAAATACTCGTTAGGCTCATGCCAACCTCACAATGGTTCTGCTTGAACCCATAGTTGCAGCCACTGCACCAATCCATCTCATCAAGGGTCCACCTCGCTTACAAAGCATATTGTCATTTTCAAGGCTCTGGTCTCTTCACGGGCACACTTGGAGTCCTTTCATCCTCCCTCTTAAGGAGGAGACTCTGTAATTGCAATATTTTTCACCAACACTGTATTCAAAGGTATTCATTCTTCTCCTCTCTCCCATTTTCAATGCCCAGCTTTCACATGAATATGAAGAAATTGTAAACAGTACGGCTTAGATCAATGATACAGTAGTCTTTAAACTTTAACACTCGAAAGAGACCTTGTTCAGTTCATTTTCCTTATGCGATACATACTTTGATTTCATGGGTGCTGCTTGCTCCCATGAGTGTTGCTTGTAGATCCAAATGAAATGAAGTCCTTCATAAGTATACTCCTTTCTCTTTTTTCACAACATTGCCTACCGATTCTGCTGTGAGGGCGGTTGTTTTCTTGACACTGAATCACATTACATACTGAAATTATAGTCTTGGTTCTTCGTCAGGGTTCCAAGTCCTCTTTGCTTGAGCAAGCAAGGTTGTATCATCTGCATATCACAGGTGGTTCACGAGACGTACTCCAACCCAATGACATGTTCTATTTTTGATAGCTTTTGATGGATTTAGATACCTTTGTATAGCTTCTAGAATTATTTGGTCAGTATATAGATTGAAGAACTCTGATAAAAGATATCTTGGCATACACCTGCCCTGATTTCAAACCATGCCCTGTCCCTTCGTTTTGTTCAAATTGACTGTGTCTTGGTCAATATATAGTTTCCTCATGGACACACGCAGTATTCTGGAATTCTCATTCATTAAAATACTGTCCGTAAGTTTTTTATGATCCATAAAATACAAATGCGTTATCTAATTAATGAAACACAAGTAAACATCTTTCTGATAGTCTTTGCTTTCGATCAAGGTACATCTCACATTGGCACCCATAACTCTTGACATGTCCTCTTTTGAACGCAACTTGAATTTCTGAAAGTTCCTCATTGATGTATTCCTACAACCATTGTTGAATTACCTTCAGTAAAGTTTTACTTGCATGCAATATTAATGATATTGCTTGATAATTGCATGTGATATTAATGATATTGCTTGATAATTTCCACAGTCTGTAGGATTACTACTGAGTGCTTCCAATGCACCCTAAGATTGAGGACATTTTTCAGTTGGTATTCCATCTACTTCTGGACCCATCTTTTAAATGAGTTTTTGATTTCTTTATACACAATGTACTTAATGTCATCATACAACTTGTTTGGTTTTAGTTCATTAGTGTTCAAATGTGTCAAATATATCCTTGAGATGGTTTCTAAATTCAGATATAAAATACTTGTGTATACTCATGTGTAAGCTGTGCTGAATACAGCAACCAGTATATCTCTGGTGTAGGATATACAGTATGTTTATTTACAGTACTTAGTCGGCTATATTTTATTTTTTATTTCTTATTAACCCCTAACCCCTATTTAATTTCTTATTGACCCAGTGTTGACTATGCTTGCATAGAGCAGCCTGTGTTAGGGCTCATAATATACACGCTGCACTGAATATGCACTATGTTACTGCATGTGCTGCATTAGTACTTCCCATACATATGCAGTTATGCTGCGTATGCAGTGATGCAGCACATTCAGTAACACAGTGCGTACACAACACAGCATGTATATTATGAGCCCTAACACAGGCTGCGCTACGCAAACAGTCATGTCATCACATTCTGGAATATCATCTGCCTACATTAGGCCTCAAACTATACAAGCTGTGTTGTGTACATGCGGTAAGGCAGCATGTGTAGTAATGCAGTGCATGCAGTAACACAGCATGCATAGTTATTGTTGATACCATATTGTTTTTGTTGAACCTTTTGTCCACTTACAGAGCTAGTTTACTGTTTTTATTTGAAATAAATATTCAAAAATATTTAACCTACTGATGCCTCAATTAATGTAATTTTATAGTATCTATATTTATTTTGAAATTGACCAGTAGTTGCTGCATTTCCCACCCTAGCCTTATACTCAAGTCAATAATTTTTCCAGTTTTTGTGGTAAAATTAGGTGTCTCAGCTTATATTCGGGTCGGCTACTACTCGAGTATATATGGTACTCAAGTTTGTATTTTGGTTCTCAAACTTACTTTAATTTTATTCAGCTTCAACTTGAACTAGCATGCAAGCAGTTGATGGTCTGTTCCACAGGCATCGTCTGGCCTTGATTTGGTGCATGGTAGTGAATTTCTCCCCTCAGATGCAGTCAATTTGATTCCTGTAAATTTCATCTAGTGAGATCTATGTGAATAGTCATTATTTATATTGTTGAAAAATATGGCCTTGCGACATTCTATCATGTAATTTCCAGCATTCTTTCTATCACCGACGTTATCTTTTCCTTCTTGCTTATATGGATCCTTCCTTTTTGTTCCCAATTCCACATCTCAATCACTAAGAATTTTCAAGGCATATCGATTGTATATTTGATCAATTTCACACACGTTGGTAAAATTATTCAATTTCCTCATCATTGCTTTAGGGGATGGTACATAACTGTGAATAATATTCTAATGAGCTGGTATAACTCATAGGCATGTAGATATTATCCTATCACAGTATTGTGTTTCAAAATAAATCTTGAAAAGTTCTTTTTGAGGATGAAAGAGATGCCATTTCTCTTGAATTTGTCATTCCTGGCAAAGTAAAACAGTCTTATCTGATTCAAACTGGCTAATTCCAGTTCATTTCAGCTAACAAATGCCTATCGATTGTTATGCATTCCACGACATCTTTTTTGACAACTTCTAATTATTCAAAGTTTATACATGAATAGTCTACCTTCCGTATATTAATTTCCCAGTCATTCTCATTTGACTGTTGTCCCATCAGTAAATAAAGATCCAGAAAACTTTATTTCTCTTGTCATTACGTTAAACTTTATTTGGAGGAGGCAGCTCTTCCCTCGTCTATTTTGAATGCCTTCCCACCTGAGGGGCTCATCTTCTAGAACTCTAGCTGACCAGGTTCCAAGGTTTTTCGTAAGATTTTCAGTGGCGACTCCCTCAGAATTGGGCAGTCTATTCCTTCTTTCTACTATATTCTTAGTCTGAAAGTTCCACTAAAACTTGTTTTCAGTGGCATAGCTTCCAGCCTCACAAAACACTTAAGCCAATACACTAGCACAAATTGACAGTTATAAAGTATCTATTGAATAATTCCTATTTTTTTGATACTTAGATTGTTTTATTGCATTTATAATCACTTATTATCAAAATAATAAGACTAAGATCTTTATTTTTAAACCTATTTCTTATGTCAGTAGTGGAATATCTGTTTATGCAGTGGATCAAACATTCCAATGCGACATGACCATTTGAACCAACCAGCCATTGAGTCGAAAGAGGATATGGCAATGTGCTCCAATAAAGATCGCAACCATGGGTCTCTTATGAGGGACTTCTACTGTGTCATATAAAGATACGGTGAGTTGGAATCAATTAAATAGCAATAGCTTTTTATTTGGCGGGGGTGTTAATAGTATAAAACAAAAAGGAAGATAATAAATATGTTTGCTTATTACATTGTGACCTTCTAGAGATCATCATTTACCACTTGAGGTACTATATCCTTGAATAAATTCGTGCATTTTAGCAGCTAACATAATAGCACATCTAGTTATGATTGCAACAATATAATTTTATTTGAACTTTGCATAAGTTTACTTACTGCATAAGGTTAAATATATTTATACTTAGCATTTCTGCTGAAATGCAAACAGAATGAAATTCATATTGAAAATTCGTGTTCTTTATTTAAAAATTATAATAAAATTATTGTAAGAAACTGAAAATTAAGATGTATATATTGGTTATAATTATAGGAAAAATTTAAATATTTGCTGGAATCTCTCATTGAATTGCAAGATTAGCTTTAATGGGGTAGGGGGTATATTTTCATAGTCTATAATATGAATACTTTTATAGTAGCGGTAACAAAAATCAAATGTACTTCACCTGATACATAATTTCACATTTCTTTGACATTGAGATTAAAAAAAAAATCATTCTCAATTGTTATTTTTTCCCTTTTACATATGGAGACAACCCCAATAACCATATTATATACAAGACATAGTATTAAAGTCACTCTATGAGTAGCCTAATTTGGGTAATATTATCACTTTCTGTGGTCACTGTTTCCTTCCAATCCAAACTGCATGTGTACCAGGTGATTATTGGGCCTTTCCAGTACAATTCATTATGGTGAAACAGAGTGAAGCTAACTGTTCTCAAGAGTGAGTTAACCTTTGACCCTGGCCTGATTAACGGAGGATTAACCAACTTGGCCAAAGAGTTGCAAACTATCTCACTTTCTAAACCATAGGTAAACTTATGAAATCGTTATATATTTTTTTCTTTTTTGAAATCATAATATTTTCAAGATCATCTCAGGTGAATCAACTTTTTCTAACACTGGAACAAAACCCTTGATTGCAATTTTCTGAGATTGACCCTCCTATTGATTTTTGTATAACTATGCTTTCTTAACTCTTATGTAACTAGATTATTATGAAGTACAATAAGCAGAAATTTAGAGAATTAAAATGAATTGAATAGCTTTCAGTAACTTGTAGTATGCAGATTTAAGATATATTGTTATGCTAGCCTTAACAGTTTAAATTTTTATTATTTTTGTAGCTTTTTTACAATAGTATGTCTGTAAGTTTTGTACAATAATTTTAAAACTGAAGTTATATATGTGTGTATGCATATATGACTCTCTATTAGAATACATATATATATATATATATACACACACATATATATGCACATGTATATGTTTGAGCAAATCTCTGCCCCAAAATAAATAATTGAGGTCTGGGAACAAATAAAACTACACATATATATATGGTTAACATGTAACAATTTAGGATAAATGAAACTTGAAGGAGGTCTATAATTGCCTCAATCATGTGCAGAATATAGCATGCTATTAAATTTTGAAATCATATATTTAATTCTGAGACTTCCTATGTATGTGACTTTGGACATCTTAATTAACATTTCTGAGCACAATTTATTCTTGCATACAATAAAGTTCTTAATATAATAATAGATAGTTTTATATGTACAATTTTACTAGGATGTGAATATCAAGATTTCTTGAAAAGGATTCTGGAAGTTCATTTTGAACTTCTATATAAAGGAGCCAAGGTTCATTTCCCATAGACTAGTGGAGACTTTTCTTATAAGGAGAGCCTGTATCTATTCTTAATTTCCCTTGGGCTCCAAGATTCACATGTACTTGACATTTGATTTTCCCACACACATTCTCTACACTCCAGATTTCCTGTGGTCAGAATTCTACTTTTCCCTTTTCTGACATATATGTTTTGTCATGCACATCCTGTGCAAAGATAGAAAATGCAGTGTCCAGAGTCCCCAGGAAATGCAAAACACACCATGTATAAGATGCTAGCTCTACCATGCTTCTGTTTGGAGATAGCTAGGGATTATGAATGAGAAACTTCTCTTATCATGAGACGCCCACAAAATGTTTCTTGAATTCACAAAGAGTGATGTCAATGAATTCAAACCACTTTCATTTTAACTACTCAGCAGAGTAGGCACTTTGTCAAGCACATTTGTAAGTGGCTCATAAATGCGATTTGCTTCCTCACTGTCATTTCCTTCTCTACCATTTGTAAGAAATGACATGGGATGGGGATTATGACTTTGTATCAAAGGAAAATAATTTATAAGTGGCTGGGATATTTTTCCACTTCTCTATAAGTTTCACCAAATTATTGCAGTGCAACCCTGAAAATCAGACATGTGAAATACTAACAGAGGAGAATGGTCAGTTGGCTATTTGTCTGGGTATAAGAGAACCATTTCAGAGGTACGGTGGAAGAAATCCCAGATCATCAAGAAAGCAGAGTCACCAATGGTGTCCATTTGAGATCCCTGTCTGACGCAGCAGAAGCAGCAGAGCCACCAGAAGCGATGCCGTGGGGACAATAAGACAGCGCAGATGGGAAACACAGAGACGGTGAGGCAGACTACAAAGTTTTCCAATGCATGGAACAAGCAGAGGCTAAGGGGCTAAGGGGCATGTAGCTGTGGGCTGAGAAGAGGTATTGTGGTGAATAAAACACAGCATCCTTAATGTTTTTTTGAACCCCTTTGGATCCTGATTTGTAGCAATCTGTTAACTACTTTCATAAAGCCTCATAATAGTGACCATTGTCTGTTCTGTGTATCCATTACAATGGATGATCATACTTAGCAAAGTAGAGTGAGCACTGTGGGAAGGATGAAACCATGCCACACTCACTGACCCTACAGGGAAGGGCAGAACTGCCCAGTACGTTACCAAGACTGGAACTCCTTATGAAATTGAAAGCTTAATCTTTCCCCTAGAAAGTGCCTGGTGGCTTTCAATGGCTGATCGTTCAGCTAGCAATCTGACGCGTCACCACTCTGCCGCCGAGGCTTTTCCTTGGACGGATGGTTGGTGTTAAAACAGAGGAAAAGGAGGAAGGAGGGTGAAGGCACGTCATGGCTTTGTGGTAGTTGGCCTGTCCTGGGTGTGGAGTTGGTTCTGACTTCCTTCTGTATCCCGAAGAGGTCAGGTGTGCCCCTAGGCCACTATTTCAGACCTCAAACTTCACTAGAAGCATCAATTACCCAAACTTAATTTTTATCCTTTTTCCTTTCTCCCTTCCATTTAAAAAAATCATTTTATTGGGTGTGCGTACAGATATCATCACATCCCATAGTTCAATCGCATCAAGCAGTGTTGTACAATTGCTACAACAATCAGTTTCAAATCATTTTCTTTCTTCTCGATCTCCTTGATATGAGCGCCCCTTTGTTCCCTCCCTTCCCCACTATACCCCCCAGGAACCCTTATTCCTTTTTTTTTCTATAATAGTTTTTTATTTGTTTGTTTTTTAGCCATATCTTACACATCTGAGGATAGAGTGGTCTAGTGTCCCCCGCCACCCTAGTTATGCCTTTAGACTTTCAATGTGGTCCCCTCTTATGAGTAATTCCCAACCAGTTCAGATGGGGTGCCAAATGCTGCCCCGAGTTAGAGTCTACAATTGGGATTCCTCAGGGACTTTGTGGCTTCACTGCCATCACTATCTATTGCACTCCCCTCTTGATTTGCCCCATGTGTGCAGGTCAGCCCCACTGCTCTCCTGGAGCGGTATCTTCAGGGATGCTCTGTGCAGCACTGCCATCTAGGGAAAGGACGTCATGTCTCCAGCTAAGGCCAGTTGTGTATCATCTCTGGGAATGAGCTGCTCTGAGCAGGAACATCATCCTCAAGGATTGGCACATCAGAATGAGGTCTGCTCTTGCCCTCCCTTGCCTGCGGAGATACAACAATACCTCTCCTTGAGTTGGTTAGTCCCCAGACCGTTCATTGCCATCATTTTTCTTCCCCCACCCTTCTGTGGGCCTCATAGGCATATTGGTGGGTGGGAGGTGGGTGGGAGGGAAGCGAATTAGCACAGGCATTATCTGCATCTGTTTTTTGATGACATATGTATCACAAAAGTAACACCTGTCATTACCTTCTTAAAATTCTGTCACCAACTATCCCTACCAAGGGATAGGCTCGGTCTGAACCCACGGCAACAACCACACAGAGCTCACAAACCATAATCAAAATTATGGGTTTATTAAGTAAAGTAAAAGGTTTAAAATTACAGATCAGAAAAGTTCAGGATACAGCTCTCTGGTCAGTTCAACTTTTTATCAGCTAAATCTGTTGGCTCACTGCTCTCTGGTCCTTGGCCTCTTGGCCACATATCCCTGACATCTGTTCTCCTCAATTAATGTTATAGTGCTCTTTAGTGCTACCACTAAGTGGTCAGAAGGCACACCACTTTTTCTCGATGGAAAGATGCCTGGTTCCATCTCTGTGGCCAGCAAACATAGCTCCTAAGTGCACCCCCATTGCCCAACAAGACTCCGGCTTTACAATTAGCTTTCCTCACTCTGGGACAGGATGCCCATCACTCTGTCTTCTGCTCTCGCTCTTGGCTTCTCTGCTAACACAAATGTAGAAAGCCAATAGGAGTCAACTTCAAAGTATTTTGCAGAAAATCTGCAGCATAAATTCCTATTTCTTTGAGGTTGCCTTGTTGGTTTCTTCTAAAATAGAATATAAAAAGCTCTACAAATGCATAACACTTAGATTCATAAAAATTAGTGAGTGTTTAATTTTTAAATAAAGATGATAAATTATACATCCAGAATGTGACAGTGTCACTGATTCATCTCTATGTGTGGTGGGAGGGATATACATTTAGATTCTGTTTGGAGAAGATAGATTCAGCACTATTGTCAGTAGCTCCGAACATGAAAATCTCCTATTTACTTGTCTCACATTGGAATTGAAGATTAATAGGGAAATGGTTTTCATTTGTTTTACATTGAACTTGTTCTACTTTCTTATGACTCGATCAGAACCTAGTAGCATACATACTGTAGTTGTTAATTGCTATCAAAGTGATTCTAAATCACAGCAGTGCCGAGAATGCAGAGTGGACCTGCTCAAATTACAAAACAAACATTCACGTATCTACCACTGAGTTTAATCAATAAAATCATACTAATAGTTTCAAAGCCAAATGCACTCCTTGTGCAAAACATCACTTTTCATAGTCTCCAGTGATAATATCCATTTTATGCCAGCCTCCCTCTTGCCTGTCTTTTTTATTTTCTTTAGCTAAAGTAATTTCTTGTTATGTATTTCATATCTTTTACACCCTTCTCTCTTAGTTCAGATACCTGGTTTTATTGCAGCTGTCAATGTGTCTGGCTAAAGTAATACATTTTCTTTTTTTGCTTGGAAGATAAGGGTACCAATGCCAGATATAAGTGAAAATCATTAGGGGAGCTTTCCAGGGGAGCCCTATTTCTTCCCATCCTACTGATTATGAACTAAGACACTTTCCTAAAATGGGAGATCCCACTCCCTGGTAGGCACCGACACAATCCAGGAAGGCTTCAAAAGAAGATACCTACTCTGCCCCCTGCATTGTGGGCTATAATACAAAAGGTTCTAACTACCAGTGGGGTAATGAATATACCTTTTTTTTTTCCCCAGAAAAGGGAGAGATGGGCCAAAGAACTTTGGGAACCTGTGGCCTAAAGCATAGACTTTATGTCTGAGTTTCAACAATAGTTTATTTAAACTTGAACAAAGACGATAATGGTAAGTATGCAACCGAATTTTTTAAAAAAAGGGAAGAGGATACGATGGAACTTCATGTAATCCCTAGATTGTTCACCTATGCATAGTTGTCTTTGGCATGAAAATTAAAATTTTAAATTATTTAAACAAATATAAGAATCCCTATTATTAGAAGCTCGTCAAATTCATAGGTGATATTCCACGAGTCAGCATTGACTCTATGTCAGCGAGCTTGTTTTGTTTGTAGTTATTGATTCATAAATGAAATATCATTTTACTTTTCATGTTCAGATAAATGGAATAATATTATAAACAGATTTTTGTTATTTTAAAAAATTACTCCATAGCGATTAAAAATTCATTTAGAGCCTTAATTTGTACTGCTATGTTAGATTCTCTTGGGTGCATAAACATCAAATTATGTATTCATTACTTTGCTGATTTGGGTTTTGTGCAGATTTATTTACAAGTTTCTAGAATCTATCTTTATTATTTCTCTAGGATCATACATGAAAACTTTTCTATTTTATATATTATGATAGGTATTTCTCAGTCACGGGATATATACATTTTCAGATATAGTAAAGGAAAATGGTTTTCCTAGGTACTTTTGGCTTTTTCCTTGTTCTATCAGAAAATTTATCAACACTTTAGAGACATCTTGTGCAGCAGATTTACCCAATATAATGTGTTATTGGTCCTTTGGACTGCTGCTTTCATTAGCATTGATTAGTGATCAAAATCCTTGGCACCTTCAATATTTTCTCCATTTATCGTTATGTTGCCTATTGGTCCAATTATAAGGATTTTGGTTTTCTTACACTGAGTTATACTCTATACTGAAGATTGTAATCCTCGATCTTCATCAGCAAATGCTTTAAGTCCTCAACAGCCTCAGGAAGCAAAGTGGTGTCCTCTGTATATGACTGGTTGTTAATAAGCCTTCTTTCTCACCTGATGCCACATTCTTCTTCGTGGAAGCCAGGTTTTCTGATTATTTGCTCAACATATAGAAGGAATAAGTATGGTGAGAGGATACAACCCCGATGTACACCTTTCTTGATTTTCACCATTCAGGAAATAAAAATCAAAGCCACATTGCTATTATTCTTACAGCCAAAGAATGACTATAAAAAGAGCAAAGATATGCAGAAATTGGAATCTTAATTAATATTTGGTGGTTTCATGAAATAATACAGCCATTATTAAAGAAATTTGGGAGATTCCTCACAAAGTTAAATATGGATTACCATTGGCCCCAACAATTCCACTTCTAAGTATACAAGCAAAGGAAGGGAGAGCAGTGACATAACAGACTCCTGCATCCCAGAGGCCCTGGAAGCACTGTCCTCATTGCCAAAAGAGAGCAAAACCCCACATTTCTAGGGAGAGACTAATGGATCAATCAAAGTCAGTATTAACAATGAACTATTATTTAGACAAAAATGAAAATGAAGTTTTGATATATACCATAGCAGATATAAGCCTTGAAAGGTTATATTGGGTTAGAGTAATCAGATGAAAAATACATGTATTGATATGAAATATGTAGAACAGTAAAATACAGAGAGACCAAAGTATATTAATTGTTATCTAGTATGAGTGGAATGGAGAAAATGAAGTTTTTTCTTAAGGTGAATAATTTTTGTTAAAGGTGCTGGAAAAGTTTTTAAATAGACAGTAGTAATGGATATGCATCCTAATTACAATAATTAATGTCACTGAATTGTACACATACAAATTGTTGAAATGGATTTTTTTCTTGTAAATGTAATAATATATGCATATGAGAATCCCTGGTGGCACAATCTTCAAACATTTACTTGGGAGCCAGTGGGATGGCAGTATGACTTCATGAGCCATGCCCAGAGAGAAAGATGCCGCGCTCTGCTTCCATAAAGAGCTACAGCCTCGCAAGTCCCAGATCGCATTTCTACCCTGTCCTGTAGTATGTCTGCAAGTTGCAATTGACTCAGTGACAACAGATTTGTTTTTGTTTCTGTTTTTTTGTGGGGTGGGTAGAGTTTACCACAACACACAAATAAAGTAAAACAAGAGAATATCTTTTCCCAAACTGTCGTGCTCTATATGAACAGATATTTATATTTTGAGTATCTATTTTTGTAGGCCCTGTAGAAAATAACTTATGATAGACCATGATAAAAAGAAGAGTAAGCTCTCTCCATTACAAGTATCTTGTTTCCCTTTATAAATTATATATAACATTAATAAATCATTCAATCAATGGGAGGTTACCAATGGGTAACAGTGTTGTCATCTCCAGAAAATATATTTAAATTTTAGCTGTCATGCATCAGGCTATAGGGTGGCATTTTCACCTTGATTCAAGTTACTGAGAATGTAAGTGGTGAGTGCGAAGTCCCAGCAGCTCTTCAAAAGCAGCACGTAGCAAGCTGCCTGATATGCATGTCAGGAAATCCCTGCCTAGTCAGACAGTAAGCTAGTAAAGTTCTAGACCTTAGTTTCTGATTAAACATGAAATATTGGTGAAGGTAAGCAGAATTATAAGATTTTAATGATATTACTTCACTTCCTTTTTCAGGGTTCTTTAGATTATAATAACTAAGCCTTTGGTTAATAAGTACATTGCAAGTAGTATTTTGATTTTAAGTTAAATGATGTAAGTGTGAATTGTAATTATAGATTTGCATCTATTGTGCAAAATAGAGTCCCTTACAAAATGCTGGGTTGTCATTTTAGCCCCAATTTTATTTCTCATTTCATGAAGGTTACTGAATATAGTGGGAACAGAGAACACTGCCCCATAAAGGAACAAACTGTGGCCGCACAGCTCCTGGACTGGTATCCAACTCACTACATCAGTTTTACTCCTGTCCATTTTAAAATTGAATGAAATGAAAATGATGATAGCGTTCTGATATGAAAAATCATGAAGAAGAGCCACATTACGAAGTTTCACTCCAACAAAGAAGGGTAAGAACTGCCTTCTCAAGGTCGACCAGAGCTCAGTGATGTGGACGGTGCGAGACATACTTTCACTTGCTTTTGTGGTAGACTCGAAATGCGACAACACAGTGGTGAGTGTCCACTAATGAGAGGAATGCTTGATGAGCAAAGTATGGAAATTAGAAATAATAAAAAATGAAATGGAACTCATAAATATGGATATCTTCGGTATTAATCTATGTTATTGTTGTTGTTGTTGTTGTTGTTAGGTGCCATCGAGTTGGCGCCAACCCATAGTGACCCGATGCACAATAGAACAACCTACGGCTCCATCTCCCAGTTGCTCCTATGCCGCAGCCTATTGATGCAGCCACTTTGGGCAGCTGTCCCCTCGACGAGGACCTTCCTCTGTTGCTCCGCCCCGCCACTTCACCCAACATGGTGTCCGTCTCCAGGGCCTGGCCTCTCCTGACAGGACGGCAAAGCATAGAAGACAAAAATGTGCCTTCCTTCCCTCAGAGAAGGATTCTAGCCTTGCCTCTTCCAGTACAGATCTGTTGTGCTTTTAGCTGTCCATGGTACTTTCCATATCTTCTCCAGCAGCACAATTCAAATGCACTTATTCTTCTATTGATTTCCTTTTTTCAATGTCCAACTTTCACATGCATATGATGCCATGGAGGATACCACGGCTTGGGTCAGGCACACCTTAATACCTCATGGAGCTGTTAACCCATATGATGAGGGATTCATCTATATCCTAATGCATATGCTATATTCATCTATATGCTGATCAAGTAATCAGAGAAGCTCGCTTATATGATGAAGAATGTGGCATCAGCTTTGGAGAAAGGCTTATTAACAACCTGTGATATGCAGATGACATGAACTTACTTGCTGAAGTTGAGGAGGAGTTGAAGCACTTGCTATTGATGATTAAAGATTATAACCTTCCATATGGATTACAACTCAATGTGAAGAAGACCAAAATCCTCACAACTGCACCAATAGGTAACACAACCATAAATGGAGAAAAGTTTGAAATTGTCAAGGGTCTTATCTTGCTTGGATCACCAAGCAATGATCAAGGAAGGAGCAGTCAATCAATCCAAACAAACATTGCAATGGGAAAATGTGCGGCACACGACCACTGTAGAATACTGAAAAGCAAGGTTGTTACTTTGAAGACGAAGGAGCACCTACCTCAAGCCATAGTGTTCTCATTGACTTCGTACGCATGTGAAAGTTGGACATCACAAAAAGGGAGACAAAAGAAAAATCAATGCATTGAATTGTGGTACTGAAAAGAATATTGAAAGTAATGCAGACTGCTAAAAGGACAAACTAATTTCTCTTGGAAGAAATATGGTCACAGTGCTCCTTAGAGGCTAGGATGGCAAGACTTGGTTGGTCTTACACATTTGGGACATGGTGTCAGGACAGACCAGTCTCTGGAGAAGGACCTCGTGTTTGGTAGAGTCGAGGGGCAGTGAAGGAGAGGAAGGCCCTCCAGGAGCAGCAATGGTGTCTCCTGGGAAAGACTGTAAGGGTGGCACAGCAGGGTGCAGTTTTCCTTTCTGTTGTGATAAGACTGCTCTGACTCAGGACCGATTTGACCGCATCTAACACCCAGGACTCGGGGAGGTCATTTTGTTTCAGCGTGTCATGGTTCTCTACATCAAGTACAGAAGAATGAAGACAAATGATGCCATATTCATCACCAAAAATATTTCGTTATCTACTTGGAGTTACAATGCTGCCTTTGATAGAGTAACGCTTTTACACCTACCAGGAAGACCAATAAATGCAACTAATTTTTCATATTTACCCACCAACCACTAAAGCTTGAAATATGGAATTTGGAGAACATCAGCAAAGAGGCTAGAATTTACACTAATCCTAAATGGGATTATGGCAACAGCGATTATGGAGAGAAAGACCATATTAATTGACTACATCTAAACCATTGCCATAGTCAAAGAACTTTTAGGGATACTACAAATAAGGAATCCACAGGGACAAGGCTGATTTGAATGTCTACCCTCAAGAACTGTGAGCAACTAACTCTTTTGTTCTCTAAAACCACCTTTTTGTGGTATTTCTGTCAGCAGCACTCAGAAACTCAGATGGATACCCTATTTGATTACTGCCTAGAGGCATTTTAACCATAGAAATTCCATTAAGGGAAATCACAGAGTTAAATTTAAAATCTGTGTGATCTGTGTGTGTGCGTGTGTGTGTATCATATTGAGTTGGCAGCTATCTACACAACACTCATTTTCATGGATTTACCAAAAAAGGTTTCTATTTTTGTGGGAATTTAAATTTTATGTTTTTATATCCAAAATAATGACATACATTAGCCTTGAACACTGATGAATGAGTCTTATGTAGGTCATTATTAACATACTCAGCTACTACCTGAAAGGTGGGAGGTTTGAATCCAAACAGAGACAAGTTGGAAGACGCACGTTGAAAACTACTTCCCAAAATGTCAGTCATTGAAAACCATATGGGGCACAGTTCTGCTCTAACTCCCATAATTGCCTCGGAGAAATCAACTTGACCTCAGCTTGTATTGTTTGGAATTAAAGAAATTACTCAAATTTTCACATTCAATTATATAATATTCTTACTCATTTGAATAGGTTTTCTGTTAGACAAATGATGGAAAAATTATAAAGCACAAATTATCTCTCTTAGTAATTGTGTTAGTCTGGGTACTTTAGAGAAACAAATCCACAGAAACTCATGTATAAGAGAGAGTTTTATATAAAGGGTAAGTACACATCAAGAAAACATCCCAACCCAGTGCTGCCCAAGCCCACAAATCCAACATTAACCCATTAATCCATATGTCCAGCACCAATCCACTAAGTCCTCCTCCATCTCACAAAACAGACGTAATGATGCTTACTACAGGAGGAAAGCCGAGTCAGTGAATGTGTACCCATCTCAGTGCTGGCAGGGGTCTCCACACGGCTGTTCCAGCACCCAGGGCTGCATCGGGTGGGTCCATGTGGCTTCTTCCTTGGGGATGTCTTGCAGGAAGTCAGCTTTGCAAGCTGAAGCAGGGAACTGCTAAGGCAGCTGCACCTTGGTGCATCAGAAAGCAAGAGGCCTGAGAACTAGAAAGGCGAGGCTCACCGAACCATTTATCTCTCTGCCCTTCAATTAATCCCACATGTGTTTATATGATAAACTAACTCAGTAATCTCATCTCTAAGGAATAGCCCATTCAGAATGTATTCTACATATTGATTCTTTGACATAAGGCATTACTTTCAGAAAAGTTTCATTGAAATTCAAATGCTAATAAGTTACTCTAGAGAAGCAATATTTTACATACTAAGCACTATTAATAGGTTTATTAGATTTAATTTTTTACTGTAAGTCAATAGTGGAGACATGAGATTTTGTTTTCTTTCAGGTGGAGGGGGTACAGGCACAGACCAACGAAAAGTCTGAATAAGAAAAAATAAAGTGAGAACATGACATAATCCTGAAAGTTTAGGGAGAACGGATGGTAGTCAAGGGAGTATGAATTTTCCAGAGACAAGTCCACAGTAACAAAGACATTAAGAATGTATTTTTAAAATATAATTTATGGAGAAGCATAAATTTATTTATTTTGTGTTAATTTAGATAAATATTTTTACTCATACATAATCAAAATGCTATCCATACTGTATCATATTTTACTAATCTTTTACAAGTAAGACATTGGAACCATTATACTAGATGAATTGATTATTTATTTTAAAATATCCTGTACTACAACACCTATAACTATATAATATGTTAAGTTTCTTTTCATATTTACATAGCTCTGGTGAGAAATATGAGTTGATGCCAATTGGGGTAGAAACTTATTAACATACCAAATGTCCTTAACTAGAAAAAGTTGGTTAAAGTATGAATGCCATCTGTGAAGAAGACTAATACTTATATATAAAGGATCTCCCCTTTGTTTTGACCTAATCCACAATTTTAAATCCATGCATTGAATAAAGGTATGGTAGGTACATTTTTAAAGGCATTAATTATGATAATTGATGACAAAATCAGAATAAAATGTAAATCTGTAAAAGGGTATACATTTTGGTATACTTTTTTAATAGCAATGCATATGAAGAACTGAACATATATTCACATATAAAACTATAAACATTTAAAGAGTATGAGTCTAAAAGGAACAGGTTTGCAAAAGATGTGTTATTTTTTAATTTTTTAATTCATGGCATAATTGTTTACTAAGTAGCTATTATGTACTAAACATTGAGAGACTAATACCCTGTTATATCCACTATAAAATTATTAATGATAATTGTATATTAATTAATAGCCAAGTACACTTTAATTAAAGGTGTCTAGTTAGACTGCTAACCCCAAGTATAGCAGTTCTGCACCAACTACCATTCCATCAGAGAAAGATGAGGCTCTCTAATCTATTAACAATTTCTTGTCTTAGGAATCTGCAGGGTCAGTTCTACTTCTATAGGGTCACTGTAAAGCAAAATCAACTTAATTGCAGTGAGTAGTTTTTGAGTTTTAAAATGTGATAGCTTAATCCAAACAAAGCTCCAAAAATCAACCTTACAGTCAAAGTTGATAAACAGATGTTCAAATTTCTCTTGGGATACCTCTGCAAAGGTTGTGCTTAATTAAGGACCTCCTAATATGATTTGTTAATGGAGTACAGACATATAAACAGAGAAATTATTACATTAATAAAGATTATTTAACTGGAGAGATGAAGATGTAAAGTATGGAAACTATTCCTACCAAGGATGTAATTACCTTCAAACTGCTGTGAAGGAGGGCGACATATTTGTTCTCAGGAAGATATATATGTATATTTTTGAACATGGATGCACAAAATAATTGAATAAAATCATTAATTGTTTCAAAATTAATCTGGCTATCATATAAAATATAAGAAAAATATTTTTTATTTATGTACTAGAAATGCTACATATTTGTTAATGCCTCATAATTGTTGATGTATTTTAAATTTGGGGAATAAAACTCAGATTATAATCTGATGAAGTTTCTAATCAGAACATA
>NW_022103915.1:65849030-65850325 GCF_000313985.2 Echinops telfairi
GTATGGATTGCGATAACAGTTGTATGAGCCCCTAATAAAATGTTTTTAAAAAATTAAAATATAATAAAAAATAAAGCCATTCTTGTTCATTTTTGCCTCAGAAGTATATGTCTGAATATATATTATTAAAACATTTCATGCTTGACAACGTGGAGGGCAGAGAAAAAGAGGAAGCCCTTTAACAAGATAGCTTGATACAATGGTTCCAACTACGGGCTCAAATAGAGACATGCTGTGAGGATGTCTCAGGGCCAGCCAGCGGTTTGCTCTTTTGTACATAGGTCTGGATGAGTAGCAATCGACCGGATGATACCTAATAACAAACAAAACAAAGAGCTTCATGATATTGCCCATTTTTGTTTGATGGAATATAGAATGGCATACACTCCGTATCACCCTCTTTTCAGAACTTTAGATTTATTTTATGATTTATCCTCAATGAATTGCTCTTAAAATAAACAAAAACAAAAATTTCAAAACAGGGTTGGTTTTTAATGTGACCAGCAAGATGATAAAATAATAGTGGATGGATGCTTTCTCAGCGCTCTTGTTCTGATAGTCACATTGCTCCAACACCAAATTCTGAGGATTGTTAATAGTTCTGGAGATGTGATGGTTAGGTTTATGTAATTTGGGCATACCATGGTGAAGATAGGGGCAGAGCCCAGCTTATCCAACATGCTGCAGCCTCCTGACACCGACTTAGGAGTGGGTCCTGAGCAGAGCTGAGGCCCCGAGACCCACTCCTCCTTTGCTGGATCTAGATCCTATGTTGGTTCTTTGATCTCCTACTGTGCTACCTGTCAATCCCAAGCCATCAAAGAAATAGCTGTTCTGTGCAAGGCATCCAGGAGGAAACACAGAATACATCTTTAGCCCCACTTCAAAAACCAACAAACAAAACCCAAACTGATCAGGTGTCAAAGACTATAGAGCAAATTTAGGAAGATGGTTACTAGAAATTCCAAATTGCTTTTGACTCTTAGTATATTCCAATATGAGTTAATAGCTAAATCTTTCCTATTTCACATTCATGGTACCACCTTGATTCATCTATTTTTCCACCCACTACTGAAGTCCCATTTTCTTTCACTGTCTTCAAATTGATAAGCATGTTTGAAATGGTGACCTCAAAGCATCTCAATATCAAAAAATGAAAACACAAAGCAAAGTCACCGCCATAAGTCAATTCTGATCCTTAGAGACCCTACAGGGCAGAACTAATCCTTTTGATTTCGGATACTTTAAATCGCTATGAAAGTACCCAGCCTTATTTTTCTCTCATGGAGAGGCTG
>NW_022103915.1:65850684-65870628 GCF_000313985.2 Echinops telfairi
TTATGCTCCTGGGAAATTTTAACATGGCATCTCACTCAGCTAAACGCCATTGGGTTACCACTGACGCGTGACGACCGAACAGAGCAGTCCCTCCGAGTTTCTGAGACCGTAACTGATTGTGGGAGTAGAAAGCCCCATCTCTCTCTCAGAGTGGTTGGTGGTTTTGAACTGCTGACTATGCACCACAGCCTGAGCTATAACCACTAAACCACTAGGGATCCGCTGAAGGTGGCATCATGTCTGTCTTTCCCCATCTCTGTTTCCTAGTTTGCTGGCAAAACCTGTTCTTTGATATCCAAATGATACTGTCTTCACATAGACTGTACACTATTCCAGTCCCATTAACGTAGCAAACACAAACCCATTCCAAAATAAGATTATGAACACAATCATAGGGGTTAGAACTTACAACCTACAGTTTTGGAGGACACAGTTTATCCATAACACCATTGTAAGATCTCTTGAAATGATCCAAGAGAGGGATACAACATTTCTGAAATACGTGTGCATGTTGTCATATGTCACAGAATATCTGTCAATGAAGTGTCTTTGACAAAATGAGCACACATACATTGAACTATGAAAACACTTGCCAAACATTGCAGTTCTATTTTCCCTTCCTCTTTTTTGATCTCACACACACTGACAGTTAAATTATATTTCTACATCATACACATTTTGTCTAATTGTTTTAGTCAACTGTTTTTATGTTCAGAACAAAGCGTGGGATGTGTTTCAACCTGTATTTCCAGATTTGTCTTTCTTTAACTAATCCTTACTAGTCTGATGAGTCAAAACCAAATTGTCCTCTGGTGCCGCATAATGAAGTGCTTTCCCACACTTTCTGTGGCTATGCGATGGGGCTCAAGTAACACAGAGGGTAGACAGCTGCTGCTAAGTAAAAGGTTGGCAGTTTGAACCCACTAGCAGTTCCCGTGGAAGGAAAATGTGACAATCTGCTTCTGTAAAGACTGCAGATTCGGAAACCCTTGAATTAAGAATTTCCTTAAAGGGACCTGCAAGGTCAGCAGTCCAAAGCCACCAGGGAGTTCAAAGGAGAAAGATAAGGCTTTCTGTTGACATAAAGATTTAGTCTCAGAAAACCTACACAGGGGCTCTCTGAGATGTGATTAAGAGCAGTGAGTTCTGCATTAATTATCTCTCATTAATCTCCTAACTTCTGTATGTCAAAGTCACAAATATACATCTTTAATATAATATGTTAAAGATATATATATATATATGTCCACCAGGTTATGCAGTGTGCTGCTAAACTCAAGGACGCAGTTCTAAACCACCAGCCACTCAACTGTAGAGATTAGGCTTTCTACTTTTCTAAAGATTGAGAGTCTCAGAAACTCACAAGGGCGCTTCTACTCTGTCCTGTAGGTGATGGCAGTGAAGGTTTTTTTTCTTTGCAGTATCCCCAAGCTTCTCTTTGTTTTGTTTGTGCGAACTATACTTTGTACATATTTCTTGTAAATTCCCATATAAAGTATTACATTTAGACTTAAATTTATATTTACATTTGCACCTGCTGTCTTCTCTAACTTGTAAAACCGACCCATGTGTTATTATATTGTATCTTAATCCCCAAATCAAAGCTCTGTTCTACTAAATTAACTATGCAGTTTCAGGGATTTCTAAATATCTGACTACTATTCGGATTAATTAAAGATTCATTTTTCATTATTTTCTTCATTTATTCTCACTTGGAATATTCCTATGATAAATTAAATAAATTTCCCCAAATCAACCATTAAAAATCCCATGGAAGGCAGCCTACCCCGACTCCCATGGAGTCCTCAAGGCTCTGAATGACTCCGTGCCAATGTCCTGTTTCCCGAATGCATTCTAAAAGTGGTGCCTTTACTTCCTTTTTAATATTGGTGGTGCACATTTGCTTAAACTCTATGTTATTGATTTAATAGTTGGCCTCAAACTTAAAGACACAATAACCTTCAGGGAATTTTACATTTTATAAGGATGCTTTTAATCACCTGTGATCTACTCAGGTTGGAGTTGCTTAAAATCTAGTACAGAGTAAGAGAAGCTTCCTTTAGTATGTCATTTTCTTTTTCTTCTTTGTTGTTTGAAAACATACATGCCATGGTATTGAACATGCTCGTCATTCTTAAATGGACATTTTGGGAACTGTTTCTTACCACCTTTGTATTGATCACTGGGGATTTCTGAGATGGGACTATGATCAATTGAGAGAAGAGTAAAGAGTCTGGCAGCTAATTTCATGTGTTTATGCCTGGGGAAATGCTCTGGTTTACTGTTGGATGGCGATAGCTTGCTCATTATTTTTCCAAATTATAAATGAACTTCCTACTTTTCTCTCTTTGTCTGTGAAACATTACACAAAATGTCCATTGGAGCCAATATTACCAAGTAGTGGAATCCCTAGAGGAGACCAAAAGAGAAAATACATAATTAAAATAAATAACGAAGCAAATGCTTTTATTAACTGTGCTAAGAGAAATTGTGCGCAAATCCCCAATGAAGGTTTTGGATACAAAATGTCTTTATGTCTAATATAAACAAAAGGGTCCATTTTCATGGACTCCCAAATGCACCATCATATAGTGAAATCAGAAATGTTCAATGACATTCTATCAAATTGCTATGCTAGGGGAAAAACAGTTCAAACTAAAATCCTCTGCCAAATCAATACAGGAACATTTGTTCTTGAAGAAATACACTGTGGTGGAACTTTAGTTTAACTTTCTGATAGAGGCCAAATGTCTGCATGAAACCCAGGTTCTTACAAAGTGAAATTAAGAATATATTTCTTTTCAAAGTCATAATCTAATGTGTTTAAAAATGTGTCCACGTTTTAAAAATATACTGTTAGTATTTGTCATATTTCAGTTAAGATTAAACTAGGTTAAGAAACTAAATTTCATGGGATTTAAGTGACTTGATCGTAGTCATACCCAAGTGAATTCTGTTTAAAGTCTTTTGATAGGTTTTTAATGAAATACCTGTCTCTTTCTATTCTGCCTCTGTTCTGGTGACATTGTGGGTGATGAGTTTTGCCATGAACTGGTAGGTCAGCAGTTCAAAACCTCAGCTGCTCTGTGCTCTCTTTGGCTCCAGGAAAGATTACAGACTGGGAGACACAGAAACGGTTGTGTTCTCTAGTGTCACTGAACATTGGGATTAAATGTAAGCAGTGGGACGTTTTTCCGTTCTTTTATCACAGCCCATTTCCACCTTAAATTCATTTCTGAAAATAGAGGCACGGTGTCACCACCAACCAAGCTAAGGTTACAGCTTAATCGATTTCCAGTAATCCAGACAGACATATTTTCTGAGGTATATTAACGTCGAAGGTCAAATATATGTCATGATGCAGTTTTATTAAAGAATAGAATTGACATGTACTATGGCTTGGATCAAGCTCATCAATCGCCTCATAGTCATGTGGAATTTGAACACTGAATACGGAAGGCTGAAGCAGAATGGGTGCATTCCAATTACGGTGTGACAAAGACTTCCGGAAGTACCCATGACTGCCAAAGGAACAAGTAAGTCTTCGCGGAAGAAGTACAGCAAGATTGCTCTTGAGAGGCAAGGAGGGCCAGCCTTTGTCTCACATGCTGTGGACATGTCAGGAGGGAACAACGGCTGGAGAAGGGTCTCTTGCTGGTAAAGCAGAGAGGGAGATCAACGAAAAGGAAGACTGGAGAAGCCAGGACTGACGCCGTGGCTGCGACAATGGGCTCAGGCACAAAAACCACTGTGATGACGGCACAGGACCGTCAGTGTTTCACTGCGTTACGTAGAGCCATTATGACTCAGAACGTACTCGGCGGCACCTAACAGCAACAATGTAAATGATGGATTTTCCAAAAACGATCATAGGAACCATGAATTTATTGGAATTCATTGATGCGCAAAGAGCAAAGCTGAGAGACAACTAATTTCACTCATCAAATACACAAAATGTAAGAAATATAAAATATAATGATATCATGGCTTAGTAACATTGCACTGAAATGATATCTTAATACACCATTATATATCATTGGGTTTACACCTAAATATATACATTATTGTGTTGATAGCTTAGGACCTCGTTTTATAATTAAGATTGTTTCTCTGGTACAGCACTTCTACCTTTGGTATCAAACTTTGAAACGTTTCTATCTTTATGATGGGCTAGGTGTTAGCTGGATCATTAAGAATTAATAGGAAAAACAATGACAATTTAAGTGAATTAAACATAATGCATTAACACAATCTAGTATAAAGCAGAGTTAAGTATTGTTGCTGTTTGGTGCTGTTCCAACAAGGATGTTTCTTTAAAATGTTGGTTAACAGTATAAGCTCCTGGGCACTACTGAAGTGTGTTATTTATCTGAAAGAATGCAGAAGATTATACAAAATATTATATGTTTTTAAAATGTTACACACACAGGCATGAGGGGCTTTCAAAAGGTTCATGGAAAGTGGAATTAAGAGATCATGGATTTTTCCTGTGAACTTTATGAAGCATGTATTCATGTATATCTACAAATTCAAATGTACATAGAAGAGAATGAATAAAGAGTGATTTTATCTGGTGGGGAAGGAAAGTGAGTAGGTTCTTGGATTACCTAGGGAGATTGATTTTACCTTTATTAATAATATGTACATTATATAAGAGAACATATTCATCTACTTTATATGATTAAAATTTAATAGAACTGCATAGTTGTTAATATTTAATACTCATTAAAATTTATGAATAATTTTATTGGAAACTGTTAAGTAAATATCTCATCAGTCCTATATTCATAGGCTCATTTTAAAAATTATGTTATTATTTCTTACAATAAAAAATAGATTTAACAAGGGATTAATTTTTGTCAAATTTACATACTGAAGATAAATGCACTACACTGTTAAGTCACCTTTGAGGAAATTTACTAATATCCTAGCACTGTAAAACATCTATGTTGTCACCATTGCTTACAGCTCTCTATGAAGAAACAACATATCACAAATTTAATACAATCCCAAATTATTTCTGTTAATAGTTTTTTAATTATCATTAGGTGAAAATTGCTTTGGTGATGATGATATTAAATAATTAAATAATTTGTGTAGATATGAACTCTGTTTTGTAAGAAAATTGATGAATTTACTTTTGAAGAAGATTGGAATATTAATGCTTCTGCATGATCATTTTCTTTGCACTTAGAAGTATACAATGTTCTACAAAAAATCAAAGTGCAAATATATTGATCAAGAACACTTAATATTCTTATCACTCTAATAAGTAATATTTTGACATGTCTATAAATATTAGTTACATATTACAGTCTAAGAGTTGGTCATGTACTTAAGAACATAAATCTCAAAACTGTAATTAACAAGTTTCAATGACTTCATGGATCATGACAAATTATTAATAACAGTGTAAAGAATGGCATTTCCAGAATACTAAATTGTTTTCATGCAGACTATGTACGTCTAAAAAGAGGCAGTCATTCTAAAAGAACCAGGGGTGCTTCGTGGCTTACAATCAGGAAAGGCGTGCAGCGGGATTGTAGTCGTTCCCCATCCTGATTTCATCTGTGTGCTGGGGAGATAATCCAGATCGCTGGACGAGGTGAGGAAGAATGTGACATTGGTTTTAAGGTAGACTCACTAACATGTGATATGCGGGTGACATAACCTTGTTTGCTTTAAGGCAAGAGAATTGATTGATTAAGTACATTCTGATGAGGATTCAAGAATACTGCCTTCAGTATGTATTGCAAATCAATTGTAACTAATCAATCCAGGATTAGAGCGTACTTTCTGAGAACCTGGTTTGAAGCAGACTATGGAAGCCAGTGCAAGGCCAGACCCATTTGCGGAACACCCCCATGGATTAAGCGTGCATCAGATTCTCTCAGGTTATTGACCAGGGAGGTGAAAGGTCTTGTCCTCAGACAGGGTGCGTTGGTAATTAGATCACTGTTGATGTAGTTAGGTTAAAAGTCAACAGCTTATTATTTGTTCTCCCTTTTGAGGCATTTTTAACTTGTTCTAATTTTTATTATTTTATTTTTTCTTTTGAATTGAGAATGTTCTGTGATTTATTCTGTTGTCATTGTGGTTTTTTGGGTATGATTTACATATATGAAATCCAGGGCAGGCACATCTACCGAGACAGTCATTAGATTAATAGTTTCTAAGGGTTTTGATGTGAGAGGGGAAAATGGAAGAGCTAATAATAATGATGCAAGAATTAAAGGATATCCTAAAATTGATTGTGGTGATGTTTGCGCAACTTTAAAAAATATATTTAAACCATTGCATTGTATGGTATGTAAATTATATATCAATAAATTTATAAAACACAAAACAAAACACAAAAATGGTAAAAAATGGAAAAGAAAATCCACAAAACTGGAACAATAAACAAATCGAGCTTGATGTTGCCTGGACTCATGTCTGCTGTAAAGAACCCCATCTCACCCTCCCATTGAGTCATCGTCTCATAGCGACCCTATAGAAGGGTAGAATTGACCATGTGCATTTCTGTGACCATAGCTCTCTACAGGAATAGAAATTCTCATCTGTCTCTTGAGAGGCCGCTGGAGGTTTCAAACAGCTGATCTCGCGGTTAACAGCCCAACACAAAACTACTAGATCACCTAAAACGGTCGCTTTGCAAACTAAAATGTGTGACCTAAGCAGTCTTTACACTTACCTCATATGCATGGAAAGGCTCTGCAATGAATGAGAAAGACAAAAATAATATTTGATGCCTTTGAATTATAGTATTGGTGAAGAATATTGGCTGTGCTATGGACTGACAGAGAATTAATAATAATGTCTTGGAAGAAATACATCCAGAATATCTTTAGATGCAAGCCAACTTTTAGTTTCATGAACTTTGGTCATGTTCTCAGGCAGGACCATTTCCTAGAGAAGGGCATCGTGCTTGGTAAAGTAGAAGGCCAGTCAGCAGCGTAAAGAACTTCCACTGGATGGATTCATACAGGGGCGGCGCCAAAAGACTCAAGCGAAACCATTACAGTGCGGTTGACAAAGATGATGTAATGCACTATGAGTTCTTGGTTCTCTTTATTATATAAGAAAATAAAAATACAGGGTTGTGATTCTGTAATATATTTAGGTCTTCTAGAGACCCAAAGGGCTTGGAGATAGAGAGCATCCGATATCGTAACTAGGAGGTAGGCTGATTAAGAGCTTCTAGTTGTGCCCTCTCTTTCCCCACAGAACATGCATCAGTGTTTTCCTTTTTACGAGCATGGCTTATTGATAAAGTACTGCATACCAAAATACATTGTGGGATCCTAACCACTATCGTTATGCTCAACCATTCATGTGTCAATTGGTTGTATTGTGGTGGATTGCATGTTTCTGTGATGATAGAAGCTATGTTGTACATGTTTGGGTTGTGGTTCAAAACTAAGATAGAGTAGGAAGAAGAATTAGTTGCTAAAAATTTTATGAATAGCAGTGTAACATTATCATATGTGGTGGTAGAAGATGAGTAACTCAGATGGGAAGGCACTGAGAATAAAACTGGATAAATTATGTTGTCGGAAATGAATATTGAAAGTATTCTGGATGAATAGACTTACAAACCCTCCCCAAACCCCATCACCATATAGTTAATTCCAACTCCCAGTGTCCTTGGATAAGGTTTCTGAAGCTGAACATCATAATGAGAGCTCCCATGGCGAAGCTGATCAGTTTCAAAGCATGACTTTATAGTTATCAGTTCAATACTTACTTGACATTGCCAACCAATCTCCTATGGAGTATGAGAAGATTAAAAATTCCTGGAAGAATTACGGCCCAAATGATCTTTAGAAGCAAAGATGTAAGGACGTTTTTGTTGTTGGTTTTTCATGTACCTTGAATATTTTATCAGGAGAGACCCACCCATGGAATAGCACAACCTATCTTGTAGAGGGGGAGACGAGAGGAGGACTTCCGAAGAAATACATTGACACATTGCCCACAACAAGAAACTTAAACAGGACAACAATTGTGAGGAGGGTACAGGGATTTGCAGCGGTTTGTTCTGTTGTTTATGGGAACTGACTCTGATGGTATCTAAAATAACAAGATAGCTGTGGGTAAAATTTCACGTAAAAATCAGGTTTTCTTTATTAGGTTAATGAAATCTAAGTTTAGAGTGTGTCTTAATCTAATAACTTTTGATTGACGGAGCAGACATACAGAGGAAAATAAACACGAATGGGAGAGTGACAGATGCCAAGTTGAGACTGGCAGGAGATCCCGCATTTACAGTTGAGCTAAGTAGTTTTCCCCAGAACCCAACAAAGTAAGAGCATTTCCTTAAAGGTGGTTCCTTGAATTCAGACTTTTATTTTCCTGAACTAGGACGAACATTGTGATTATTGTTGTTCTAATCAGCTATCCACTGTAATATTTCTATTATAGCAGCACTATGAAATTCAGACATTAGCTTAGGGTAACTAAGAGTGATGAGGCAATATCATGATTTTAATGAGGCACCCTGTGATGAGATACAGCCAACAACCACTTCAGAAAGATTATTTGGCCTCATGTAAAAACTTTTTCTCCGCACATCACCTCTTAAGCAATATAATTATAACTGAATGAGACAATATTCTAAGAATAGATTTTAGTATGTGCATAAATGGTAACTCTCTCACAAAGACCTGGGGACTAGCATTGTAAAACTGACTCCTTGTTTGACTTGATGCTCCTGTTCTCAGAAAAGACTAGTCTTCAGGAGGTATTTTAGGAAACTCCTATAGTGAGGCATGCTCTGCTAACACTGGCTACTTTTATAATGGGTAGTATGTCTGTCTGCTTTTCACTCCAGAGGGGGACACTATACATATTATACCAAACAATAAGAATGATCATCTTTCTATAGTATATAATAATTCCTACAATTTCACAACAAAACAGATAACTATCCTGATCAGAAAATGTGTAAAGGATTAAAAGAGACATTTCAACAAAAATGTTTTACAAATGGTCACCAAATATGCTGACCACTAATCATTTTAGAGATGCAAATCAAAACCACAATGAGCTACCACTTTGTCCCCACCACAATGGCAAAAATAAGCCACAAATAACAAAATACACATGCTGGAGAGTATGTGGAGGGATCAGAAGCCTCATCAACTGCTAGTGGGAATAGAAAATGAATACTGCCAACACCATAGAAAACAGTTTGACATGTCTTCCAACACTTAATCATAGAGCTACCATTCCAAAATCAATCCAAACCCTCTGCATCAAGTCAATTCCAGCTCATAATGAACTTATCGGAGGGAGGGAAATTGCCCTGCAGGATTTCCGAGTCTTCAAATCACGACAGAAATGACAGGGTCATCATTCTCCTCTGGGGCTGCTGGTAGCTTCCAACCACAAACATTATACTCAACAGTTCGCCCTACCAAATCTGTATTCAGTTATTGCGCACATCATGTGGAGTCCTTATCTGACAGCCTCGGAGATACGAGGGAGGTGGTGAATCCAATTCCACATCTGCCCAAATATGATTCCTATTCTGCAAAAGTCAGACATGCCTTTAAACTAGCTTTCTTTGCCTAATGTGGCATAATTTAACCCTCCCAAGATAATCTGTTCTGGTGGCTTCAATAATTCAGAACTCACAAGCAATACTCACAATCAATTGGTTTATTAGGGAAGTTAGCGTGTGACCAAGAATTAAGGATGCAGTTTGTCCATAGTGCCTCCTCTCAGCCATGCTGGCAGGCATGTCTCTGGTCCTGGGCCTCTCAGTCATATATCCCATAGCTGTGGGCAAGTTTTAAAGAGCTCCTTTAGCACCAATAAATGCCCAAAGGTCACCTCAGTCTGTATGTAAGTCTCTTGCCCAAAGGCACTCATCATTATTCACGGGGTCTGGGAACCCCACCATTCTGTCTCATGGTTTGGTTAGTTTCCCCTCTGCTGTATCATGGTCTATGTACTGTTGTTATGAGGCCCCCTCCATGCAGGGATATTAGACAAGTTTCATTCCTGATTCTTCTTTCTTGCTGGTTGTGAGATTCTCTGATCTTGCTTCTTTATGGCTCATTTTGTTTATCCAGAGAATGACAGAGCTGACCAATCCTCTCTACTAGAATTTTACACACCCTGTTTGCATGGTCACACTCAATCATTTGGCTGCAAACACTCAAACTATGGGTAGAAGAGCCATACCAAGTAATTTCACTTCCACACAAGTCTATATGCAGAATTTTCAGCAGGGACTTAAGCAGGTACACATATAGCAATGTTCATTGCAGCACTATTTAAAAATAACAAAAAGATGGAAACAACCAAAATGCCCATCAATATATGAATTAATAAACAATGAACTATTACTGTCATAAATATAAAAATGAGTGGATACATGATGCAATACAGATAAACCTTCAAATCATTGTGCAGAGTGAAGTGTGTCAAAAAGGACAGCTATTATTTGATCTCACTAATATGAAATTCTTGGAATAAGCAAATATGTAGTGATCAGAGTTCAATATTAGTTATTAGGATCAGGAAGAAGGAAGCAAGGAAATAAGTTTTTACAAAGCAGGGAGTTTCTGCTTATGATGATGGGAAATTTGACAATAGCTATTGATGATCCAATAGATACTGGATTTTGGAAATAAAATTGATGTAATGGGACTCACTGAAATGTACTCATGGAACATTTTTCAATTGTCTAATTTTATCTACATTTTCACAAAAGCAGAATAAAACAAGAAAATACTAAAACTTAGAACAAATTTAAATGGATCGTAAGGGAGCATAAAAGATAGGGTGCTAAATTTTAACCCAATGGTATCTGCAACAATCCACTTTCCAGGACGGTCTGCATAGAAACAAGCCTATTCATACCCCCGGTACATGATCAGAGGGGATTCACCGGGGATTAATCCACATGTATTTCCGCTCCCCTCCTTTTTTTAACTGAAACAGCTTTAAAATTACTCAAAAGGGAGATCAACTGATAAGTTACGAGATTTTGACCTAACTATGCTGCTGTGATCAACTTTACAATGCTCACTGTCTGAGAACACAACTGTTCACATCCCTCAACTGCGCTTAGAGGGGATTCGCTTTGGACCTGGGTTTCCTTGCAATTGAGTTTTTATCTGTTTTACTTTGTTATTCTTGTTAGTGTTTGTTTTGTAATTTTTTTTCTTCTGCAAATGAAATCCAGGAGAGGTCAATCTATGGAGACAATAACTGGATTAATGGTTCCTTGGGGATATAGCAGGGGAGGTTGGAAGCTCATAATGGTGAGTATAAGAATGAAGAAAATGTTCTAAAATTAATTGTGGTGACAACTGTACAACTCTTCTTGATATGATTGAACTATTGAATTATATGATATCTGAATTATATGCCAGTAAAATTATTAGAAAAAATTGTTTCCTTTACTGTTGTGAGAAGCGTTCTACATTCTCAGACTCTTCATTTACTCCCTGTGTGGAGTAAATGGTTAAGTGCTCAAATATTAGCCTAAAATTTGCAGATTCAAAACCACTCAAAGCGCATTCAAACAGGGGTACTCAACCTTCCTAATGCCATGATCCTTTAATCCAGTTCTTCACGTTGTGGTGACCCCCAACCATAAAATTATTTTTGTTGCTACTTCATAACTGCAATTTTGTTACTGTTATGTATCGTGATGTAAATATCTAATATGCAGGATATATTTCCTTTGTTACAAATTGAATATAATTAAAGCATAGCGATTCATCACAAAAATAATATGTAATTATATATTGTGAAAATTTATTTCTAATTACAAATAAATGAAACTTTGTCTTGAAGCATGTTGTAGCATGGGTTACAGTCTTAATACAAAACAGTCAGCTACATTGCTACATTTTGCGACAGTATGTGTAAAAAGCCATGTCAGTGCCAAGGTTGAAATAGCGTCTTTCTCACAAGATGAGAAATTCTTGGGGAAGTCTTTGCAAGAGCACAATGAAGATCATCTTCCACAATAAGTCTACTTCTGTAATCAGAGTTGATAACTAACAAGCTGGAAAACCCTGTTTCACAAAGATATGTTGTTAGACATGGAAGGAGAAAGTGCAACACAGTCTCAGACAGAACAGGATATGACTGCCAACACTTGATCCAGAATTTTGTAACTGGTATTGCAGAGAAATCAGTGCTTGCTGCATTGCTGTTAATAAATTCAATGAACTCCTCCTGTGCTGTCTCACTTTGACTGTGAATGGGCTTCTAGCAAGTGTAAATGGGGTGTCAGGTAGAGGAGCAGTGTCTTGGTTCCTCAGACCATCCGAAATATGTGTGTTCTGATGGTCTTAGGTGACCCCTGTGAAAGAGTAGTTTGACCCTGTGAAAGGGGTCATGACCCACAGGCTGAGAACTGCTGCATTAAAAGAGAGGACTGACAAACTGCTTCTAAAACATCCCATGAAAATCCTATAAAATACAATTGTATTCGCTACACATCATGTCATCATGAGTCAGAATTTACCTGAGAGCAACTGGTTTAATTTTTTTTTTTAATCTAAGCAAACTCATCATTTAATTCCTAGATATTCATCACCTCTAACTTCTGAGGCTGTTTGCATTATAAACATCCTTTTAAAAATATACTCCTGAGTGAAATAAATCACAGCCTTCTTTCACAAGATGTGCAGAAATGTGAAAGACTTTGGAGAAGTTTCTCTCAGCTCAATATCAACCTCAATTCTGGTTAATTTGATTAATTTGACTGCTAAAGATTTTTACTAAATTCATGCAATGCATCTCATGCAGAATTTAATTAAGGCTCCTATCATCAGGACTAAAAGTGAAACAAACAAAAAATCCTACTATGTTAAATTCAATTGTTTCTCTAGGCTTCTGAACCAAAAAGCTGGCCCCAAAAGCAAGATCTTCCTCCTCATTTATTTTTTTGTGAAACAAATCTTTCTACTTGGTTTGAAATATTAAATGCATTAAATATTGTACAAAAATGGCCTTCACCTGAAGAGTGGAAGTCTAGTACAATTTTATCATACAGCCACTCTGACCAGGTTGACTTTAAAGCTTGCTGGGGCTGGAGTGCTCTCACTGATCTTATCTATTAATATCAGAGATAACGATCATATACTTTTCAAAATTATGTTAATAAAACTTTAGGAAATTTCTCCAGATGTTTTCCCTGAGAAAACAATGAAAACTTCATTTTGAAGACAAATATGAAGATATCTGAGATCTATGTAATTTATAATGGCATGTGCTTCTCTATGTGAAGTTTTTTTGTGATCACTGCTAATGTAAAGTGACTATATTTCCAAGGGGAAGAGCCAGGGAATGCCTAGCTTACATGCAAAAAAATAACAGTCCCAAGGGTGCACAAGGTTCTTCTTTCAGAAAGTTTTCACAATTTTGCCCTCCTAACATGTTAGAGTTAAATCTATTGAGATCAGACAACAGTGTTACCAGCATGGCCTTCTAGTAGGTTGGCTGGACGTTAGTCTCTAGAACATTTTTTAATAATTAAGTCTTATGTTTTTGTAAAAACTATGCTTAGTTTGTTGTTGTTAGGTGGCATCACGTTAGTTCCTATGCAATAGAAACCCTATGCACAACAGAACAAAACACATCCCAGTCCTACACTAAACTTACAATTGCTCCTGTGCTTAAGGCCATATTGAGGTCACTGTGTCAATCCATCTCTTCTAGGGCCTTCTTTTTCACTGTCCCTCTACTTTACCAGGCATATTGTCCTTCTCCACGGATGGTTCCACGTACTAAGTACGTAACATGAAGTCATGCTATCCTTGCCTCTAAGGAGCACTCTGGATATACTTCCAAGACAGATTTGGTGGTTCTCTTGGAAGCCTATGGTACTTCAATATTCTTCATCGGCATCACAATTCACAAGCACTGTGTCGTCTGTGGTCTTCATGATTATATGTACAATGTTCATATGTATACGAGGTGATTGCAAGTTCCAGGGCTTGGGTTAGGCACAACTTAATCCTCAAACAGCCTCCCAACTCTTCAACCCTTCAACTCTTCAAAGTCTTATGCTGCAGTTTTACCCAATGAAAAGTGTCTTTGTTCTCTTGACAGCTGCTTTCCTGAAAATTGATTGTGGACGAAAGCAAGATGGAAGTTCTTAACAACTTCTGTCTTTTCTCCTGTTATTATAATGTTACCTATTCGACCAGTAGAGAATCTTTTGGTTTTCAATACATAGAATGGTAGTCCATAGTGAAATCTACAATACTTGATCTTCATTGGCAAGTGCTCAAGAGCGCTTGACTTTCAGCAAGGAAGATTGGGTCATCTGCACATCACAGCTTGTTAATAAGCCTTCCTCCAATCCCGATGCCGCATTTTTCTTCATACAATTCAGCTGCTCTGATGATTAGTTCAACATACAGATTGATTAAGTGTGGTGAAAGGATACAATCCTGACACACCCCTTTCCTGATTTTAAACCATTCAATATGCCCTGATATTTTTTCACAACTGCCTGTTGATCAACGAGCCAGTTCATGTGAGCACCATGAAGTTTTCTGGAATTCCTGTTCTTCTCAAGGCTATCCATAGTTTGCATGATCTACATAGTCAAAAGCCTTCATATAGACAATAAAGCACAAGTAAACATCTTTCTGATATTTTCCTCTTTAAGCCAAGATCTATCTGATATCAGCAATGATATCCCTGGTTCAACATCCTCTTCTGAATCTAGCCTGACCTCTGGTAACTTCCTTTCCATGTACTGCTACAACTGTTACTGTATATCATATGTATATCATACTGTATATCATACAGTAACTGTTGTAGCAGTACCTGGATGTGATATATATATAAATATATATAAATACGGTATATCATACAGTAACTGTTGTAGCAGTACATGGATGTGATATCAATGAAATTTATTACTCAGTAAGTTGTACATTCTCTTGGGTTATCTTTCTTTAGGATGGGCACAAATATGGATTTCTTCCAGTCAGTTTTCCAAGTAGCTGTCTCCAAATTTTCTGGCATAGGAAAGTAAGTGATTTCAGCAATATATCAACTTGTTGAAATATGTCAACGGATAGTCCATTAATTCTTGGAACTTCTTTTTGGCTAATGTGTTCAGCTCAGCTTGAACTTTTTTTCTTTCAATATCATTGGATCTGCTCATATGCTACCTACTGAATGATGTAATGCCAACTACTTCTTTTTTTTTTTAATTAATCAATTTATTGGGGCTCATACAATTCATCACAATACATAGATCAATTGTGTAAAGCACATCTATACATTTGTTGCCCTCATCATTCCCAAAATTCTCTTGCCTCTTATGACTTTTTGTATTCTTTCCACTTTCTTTAGATTTTTCTACATTAGTCAATATTTTGCTGATAGAATTTTCAATATTGCAACTCGAGGCTTGACATTTTTCTTGAGTTCTTTCAGGTTATGATCTGCTGAGTGTGGTTTTCCTTTTTGATTTTGTAACTAGATCTTTGCACATTTAACATCTGCACCAGCTGCCCTTTGAAATGTCCTCTTCGGTCTTTGACTTCATTTCTCCCATTTGCCTTAACTACAAATAATAGCAAGTCTCTTCTGACACTTTTCCATTCTTCTTCTTCTTCTTCCTCTTCCTCTTCCTCTTCTTCCTTTTTTTAGTGACCTTTCCCTTTGGTCTTGATAGTCTCTCCCAGCTCACCAGGTCTTCTGTCGTCAGTGTTCCATGCATCAAATCTGATCTTGAAATGCTATCAAAATTCAGGTGGAATAGACTCAAGGTTGTGTTTTGCATCTCATGGACTTGTTTTCCTTTTCTTCAGCTTCCACCTGAACTTCCACAAGAGCAACTGATGATCTGGTCCACAGTTTGTCTTTGGTCTGGTTTTAGCGGCTGATATTGAGCTTCTCTATCATCTCTTCCCACAAATATAGTCGTCCTATGTATTCCATCTGGAGAAGTCCATGTATATAGTTGCTGTTTGTGTTTGTGATAAAAAGGTATTTGTGATGAAGTCATTCGTCTTGCAAGATTTGATCATGCTATCTCCATCTTTGCCTCTATCACCAAGACCATATTTTCCAAGTACTATTCCTTCCCCTTTATTTCCAACATTGGCATTCCAGCTGCTGCTAATTATCCATGCATCTTGATTGAAGGTTTTATCAATTTCGATTGACATTTGTAGAATTCCTTAATTTCTGCATCATTATTTTTCATGATTGGTACATACATTTTAAGAATATTTGTATTGATTGGATTTCCTAACATACAAATAGATATAACCCTACCACACACAGTGTTGTACACAGATAGATCTTGAAGCGTCCTTTTTGGCAACAGCGTTCCTCTAGATTGTGTCATTCCGGGCACACTAAATCACAAGGTTTTCTGATTCAGGGGGTCAAGACCAGTCTACTGAGTTTACTAATGCCCACCATAGAGATCCTTACGCCTTCCATTTCATTTTTGATGACTTGCAATTTTCCTAGATTCATACTTTCTGTTTCTATTATTAGTAGAATTTTGCGGCTGGATCTTTTCATTTTGAATTGTGTCCCATCTAACACCACAGCTTAGCACCACAAATGCAGCAAATTATCTGTCTTCCTTTTTATTGTCCAGTTTTACAGTTATACCTTCAGAAGCTTTTGAGGTCTGTAAAACAATATTACCATTTTAAGCTAACCTCTATTGAGTTTTTTTTACCACATGCTATATTCTAGTTTAGTACTTCATATTTATTACCTTGTTGAACATTCAACAGAATATTCTCATTCCTATTTATAGATGAGAGATATAAAGGTGCACGATGTTTAAAAAGTTGTTGATACTATGCTCCTAATGTGGGGTCAATCTGAGCTACTGTTGAACTCCCAAACCACTGCATCCTCCCTCACTCACTGACTCCCTCACTCCCTCCCTCACTCACTCACTCACTCACTGCCATCAAGT
Source organism: Echinops telfairi (assembly GCF_000313985.2). Classification (NCBI taxonomy): domain Eukaryota; kingdom Metazoa; phylum Chordata; class Mammalia; order Afrosoricida; family Tenrecidae; genus Echinops; species Echinops telfairi. Next base: position 65,867,621 of record NW_022103915.1, read on the forward strand.
CGATGCTGACTCACAGTGCCCCTACAGGATGGGGTAGAACTGCCCCTGTGGGTTTCTGAGACTGCAGATCTTTATGAAAGTGGGAAGTCCCATCTTTCTCCTGCATACTAACTAGTGTGCATGTAATCATTATACAAAATGGATCTTATTTCTGTGTGTTAAAACTAATTTAATATATTTTTATGATTTTTTTCCTAATCTATTATGTTAAAGATATAGTCACACACATATATGCATATATATATAGTCATACACATACATGCATATATAAAGTCACACATGTGCTATAGATAGATATAAGTCCACTCCTCTTCAAGTGCAAGAAAGATAATAACAAACTCGTTTACAGTAATGTTTGTTTAGAGAAATTTGTTGTCAAGCTCTAAAATGCATAATCAGACTATAAAATTAGACCCAAAAGATGAAAGACAACTGGAAGACCCTTTTAGTTATATTTTTGAACTGTATTTTACTACATTTAGGTGTTTGAAATGTGTCCTTGAATTAGGTACTGTATTTATATTAGGGACAGAAAGGTTCATTGAAAATCACCTATCCTGACCTTAAACTACTATATTGTCAAGTCCCTGGGTGATACAAATGATCTGCACGTGTCTTCGAGTAGAAAGGTTGGCAGGCTGAATTCATTCAGTAGCATTTGAGAAAAAAAAGGCAGGCATTCTGCTTTTATAAGATCACAACCACTGAAATCTCCTATGGAGAGTAGTTTCTCTTCTGATAAACACCCACAGGATCAATATAAAAAGTATAAAAATTTAATGGCATATTAAAAACATATGATCATGGTACAAAGAGATCATTATCGGGATAGCAGGTTTGCCAAGCAGGACTCCTTCACCCTAAGGAGCAACATCAACATAGTGTGACTGAGACCTTAATAGTACAAATGGAAAATAAGGCTGCTTTTTTTGGGGGGGGGCATTAGTTGTTTTCTGGGTTCTAGTTATTTTCAAAATATAATTTGTTTTTATTTTAATCTTATTTTTAACTATATTTTAAAATTGCACATACATAAATGAGTAAATTTGAAAAACCTTATACAGATCAATTGGCATTGCTAAAAGAGCACACCTGACTCGATAGATGTTTTTTAAAAGACAAATTTCACTTTCTCACCTAGTTAAAAAGGGCATTCATCACTACTTGACACACAGATGCTGTGAAATAAATGTACTTCCAAAGAGCTCAATACCTAGTCCAATTTCCTCCTGACAGTCGCTTTCAAGTTATTTTCTTGGTAACTTTTGTGGGTCGACAGATAGATAGCGTTGTAGAAGTGCTAATTGACAGACACATTCCCCGAGTGACAGATGGTAACACAGACCCAATTGTCAGAGTGCAATAATGTTAACTGTCAGAAATGAGAAACAGATACATCAGGACTCCTTGTTTTACATGCACACACAGAGAATACACTAAACTACGTACAAAAACTCATGTCATAGAAGCCAAATAGAAGCCTTAATACCTACAGCTAGGAACGGTTATAACACAAACACTGGAGCACTCTGGCCACACTTCTTCCATGACAGATTGGTCTGTCCTTCTGGTAGTTGATGGCATTTCTAATATTCTCAACCAGTACCATAATGTAAGTACATCATTTTTTCTTACTTTCCTTTATTCAAATGTGCAAGTGTCACATGAATATGAGGCAACTGAAAATACCCTGGGTTGGATCAGGTGCACCTTAATTCTCAAAATAACAGCCTTGCTTTTCTGTACTCTACAGAGGTCTTGGACATAGGAGTTACCCAATACAATACATCTTTTGATCTCTTGGCTGCTGCTTCCATGAGCATTGATGGTAGATTCAAACAAGACAAAATACATGACAATTTCAACCTTTTTCCATTTCTCAGGATGTTAGCAATTGGTCCCATCGTGAGGATGTTGGTCTTCCTTACACTGAGTTGCAATTCATACTGAAGGTTACAATCTTTGGGTCTTCATCAGCAAGTGCTTCAACTCCTCCTCACTTTCCATAAGCAAGACCATGCCATCTACACATTGCAGGCTGTTAATAAACCATCTTCAAATTCTGAAGCCTCATTCATCTTCATATATTCTAACTTCTCCATACACAGATTTAACACTCCAATGAAACTAGTTCTAAAACTTACTCATCTTCAGGCAGGCCATGCTATGTTTAATATTCTTCATTAACACCATAATTCAAAGTGTAAATTAAGTTTCCTTTCTACATTTGGTGCCCATTTTTGGCATGCGTATGAGGCAATTGAAAATAACCTAGCTTGGATGAGAAGTACCTTTCTTCCTGAAAGTAGCATTGCTGCTTTTTAACACTCCAACGGGGTCTTGTGCTGCACCTTTGCTCTAGGGAATACGACAGTGGATTTCTTGACTCCTTCTTCCATGGGTATGATCCAAGTAATACGAAATACATTAAAATGACAATTTATCCCTATTTGTCATAATGTTACTTACTGAAAAAGTTATGAGAATTTTTGTTTTCTGAAGGTTGAGGTGATGACTATTGTCTTTAAATCTTGACCTCTAAGTCCTTTGAGGACCTCTGGTGGTTTAGTGATTATGTATCAGGCTGCTAACCACAAGGTCAACAGTTCAAGACCACCAATTGTTCCAAGGGAGAAAGACTGGGCTTTCTACTCCTGTAAAGAGTTACAGTCTCTGAAACTCACAGGGGTAGTTCTACATTGTCCTATAAAATCACTGTGAGTTGGCATCAACTCAATAGCAGTAGTTTGGTCAGTTTGAGTAAGTGCTTCAAGTCCTCTTCACTGCCATCTACATGAGTTTTGAGTTCTTCATGAGTCTCCTTCCAGTCCTTACTCTGCTTTATTCTTCATAGACTTTTATTTCTCAACACACATGTTCTCAGCATACAGATTAAATTGTATGGTGAGAGGATGCAACCTCAACCCACGCTTTTCCTGGTGTTAAACTATGCACTCTCTCCTTTCTCTATTTGAACAAATGCCTCTGTCTATGCACAGGTTCTATAT
>NW_022103915.1:65872523-65882488 GCF_000313985.2 Echinops telfairi
ACATTGAACACTAATGACAGAACACCTACTGAGCTGTCAGAGGACATCAAGAACATCATTCAAGAAGAGATCAAAAGTTCATCAAAAGAAAGGAAAGAAAGAAAAGATCAAAGCATATATCAGAAGAGACTCTGACACTTGCTCCCAATCAAGAAATGGAAGAAATGATGAAGACAAAGAGTTGAAGAAGAAAATTCAAGGGGCAGCTGGACAAGACAAAGTGCTATAATGAAATGTTCAAAACATATAGGTTTAGAAAACAAACAAGGAAGAACATGGTCAGCAGATATTAAATTGAAAGAACTGAAGGAAAACTGCAATATGGAGTTGCAATGTTGAAATATTCTATGAGCAAAAATATTGAATGATGCAAAAACAATCCAAAAAAGATGGAAAAATATATAAAATCATTGTACCCAAAAGAACTAGTCAACATTCAACAATTTCAAGAAGTAGCATATTGTCAAGAAACAATGGTGTTGAAGGAAATTGTCCAAGGTGCATTAGGCAAAAACAAGGCTTTAGGAACTGGTGAAATGCCAATTGAAATCTTTCCACAAGCTGATGAAACATTTAAAAAATGTTGGAGAAATAGGAAGGAACAGTTTATGCCAAGAAATGTAGATGACAACTACTTGGTCAAATGACTAGAAGAAATTCATACCCATACATATGTGAGAGACCTTATCCAGGATGGATTGAAACAGTGGCTTCAACAATAGACTCAAACATAAGAACAATTGTGAGCGTGGCAAAGGTCAAGGCAACATATTGTTCTGTTGTACATCATTTTTTAATCTGTTGGAATCAACTCAATGAATTGGAACCAACTCGAAGGCACCTAAAACAATGGTATCCAAAACATGATTTTGGGGGGTAACAGAAAAGGTTCTGACAATTTCAGAAATCTCCCCATAACATTTTTAATGTATACCCATCCACTCTCAACCATCATAATTCAGTAAAGCTAATCCGAGATAGGGAACAAGAAGAAGCTACACACGACTTCTAAACCAATCCTTCACACCTCATCTCAATTCCCACAGCAAGTGCAAAACAAAGATGACAGTCACATGAAAACAGAAAATTTAAAGTTTTATGTTAAATATTATCCTAAACTTAAAATAAATCTCAAAATTCAGAAAAATTATAACTTGTATAGTGTTTACACTATTTTAAGAATATGTTTTCAAATATATACAATTTAATAAATCAGTAAAAGTTATGACCTTCTACGGAGACATGAGTCATATAAACACCCGTAAGAAAACAGAACATTTGACCTTTAAGGCCAATTCAATCTCTTATATTTCTGTCTCAAAAATTTTCAAACTTATATATGTTGTCTTATGGATGGATCACGAATTAAACTAGAAATGCATTTTATATAATGAATTTGAAGATTTTAAAATTTCCGAACTAAAAATTTAGCTACTTTATGTTTAAAAATCATATTGAATACATGTAAGGGTTGCAAGCCAATTAATGTAACTGATGTCAATAACTTATATACCTGTAAAAATGTAATAGCCAAATATGTGCTAGCTGTATTTAAAACAATAAAGAATCAGCAGCTGCTACTGCTATTTTGAACAACCAACCATCTCATGGGATTTGAGTTCTTGGTTTGCAAATTTAGAGTCATGATTTCAGGGAATAATCAGCTAATTGATTTAATATCATTGTTTAATGATTCTTGCTTCTATTCACTCCCAAGTTTGTTACATAGCGCTTGGGTCTCAAAAGCCTGCAAATGACCATCTAAGTTTCAAGAGTTACACTCTATCAACTTGGTTCAACAAAGAAAGAAAGAATGTAAGAATTAGGCTGAGAAAATAAAATGTATGGTTAATTGCCTCCATGAAATTATCCCTTTGTCAAGAGACTAAAAGGGGATTTTGCTCTAATATCATTATGAAGTGTTTTGATCAGAATCTACAAACATAATCTTGAACAATAGTGTAGTAATTCAGAAAAGAACTATAAATTATAGTTTATAAACTATAAAGTCTCATGGAATTCAGACTTTCTAAAACAGTGGTTCTGAACCTTCCTAATTCCGTGACCCTTTTATACAGCTCCTCATGTTGTGATGACCCCCAACCATAAAATTATTTTTGTTGCTACTGCATAACTGTCATTTTTCTACTGTTATGAATCATAATGTAAATATCTGATATGCAGGATGCATTTTCATTGTTACACATTGAACATCATTGAAGTATAGTGATTAATCAGAAAAACAATATTTAATTACATAACATGGATATTTATTTCTAATTACAAAGAGATGAAATTTTGTCTTGAAGCATAGTATAGCACACGTAACAGTCTTAAGATAACAACAGTAGACTACCTTGCTACATTTTGTGTGCATAAAAAGCCAATGTCAGTGCAAAGGTTGAGATTGCTTCTTTCTCACCAGATCAGCATATCTGCATGTGGATGGACCCGCCTGGAGATGGATGGTGGAGTGGTGTCTCGGTTCCTAAGACCATCAGAAATATGTGTTTTCCGATGGTCAGGGGATGCCTGTTGAGAACCGCTGTTCTATTTTCATTATATAATCCCCATATTTTCCCTGAGACAACCTTTAAACTTTAAATCTAAAGTCACAATGATCCCCTGATGTCTTCTTTAGAGCAAAAATTAAACAGTGTAGCCTAATTAATAAAGAGCTCTTCCAAGGACTATTTATGTATATGAGGAAGGCCCTCAACAAGATAGATTGACACAGTGACTGCAACAATGGGCTCAGGCATCGGAACAACTGTGAGGATGGTGCAGGACCGGCAGGGTTCCATTCTATTGGGCATAGGGTTGCTTTGAGTTGGAACAGACTCCACAGTTCCTAACCATAACATGGATATGAGAACAAATTGACTATAGCCACTTGAAAGGAAAGACAGGAAACAATGAGGTTACGTTAATGGGAGATGAGTAACTAAGAAGCCAGGGGTGAGAATGTTGGCACAATTGTAAAAATGCAATCAAGGAATTGCATATGTAGACATTGTTGAATAAGTGTATGATCTGCCAGGTATATTCTGAGCAATGGCAACAAAATAAAATGTATTTGAAATATTAACAGATCAATGAAATTAAAAACAAACAAAACTGAATCAAGAACATTATGCTTACTATTGCAGCAGGACATTGACTATAAACTGCCAGAAGTTCAGGCTGGATTTAGAAGAGGACATGGAACAAGGGATAGCAGTGCTGTTGTCAGATGTATCTTGGCTCAAAGCAGAAAATTCCAGAAAGATGTTTACATAGGTTTCATTGACTATGTGAAGGCATTCAGCTCCATGGACCATAATAGACTGTAGAGAAGCTTGAGATGAATGGGAATTGTTGAACACTTCATTGTGCTCATGCAGAATTTGTACATGGATCAAGAGACAGTTGTGCAAACAAAACAAGTTTGCATGGTTTAGAATCAGGAAATGTGTGTGACAGGGTTGTATCCTCTCACTATATTTGTTCAATCTATATGCTGAGCAAATCATCAGAGAAGCTGGATTATATGAAGAAGAGTACAGCATCACAATTGCAGGAAGGCTTATTAACAATCTATGGTATGCAGATGACAAAAACTTGCTTGCTGAAAGTGAGAAGGAATTGAAACATTTGCTTATGAAGACCCAAGGATTGTAAACCTTCAGTATGAATTACAACTCAATCTAAGGAAGACCAAAATCCTTACGATGGGACCAATAGCTAACATCATGATAAATGGAGAAAAGTTTGAAGTTGTCAAGGATATTGTCTTACTTAGATCCACCATCAAAACTCATCAAAGCAGCAGTTAAAGATCAAAATATGGGGTGCACAAGCAAAAGTGGTGAAGAAAGCTGATGGTGCCCAGCTATTAAAAGATATGGCATCTGAAGTCTTAACAACAAAACCCACATGGAAGAAGCACACCAGCCTACCCTAACATGATGCACCCTGACAAAGCGGGTGCAGAAGCAAATGCGGTGAAGAAAGCTGATGGTGCCCGGCTGTCAAAAGATATAGAATCTGGGGTCCTATAGGCTGGAAGATAAACAAGGGGCCATCTAACTGAGAAACAACAAAGCCCACATGGAAGAGGCACACCAGCCTGTGAGATCACAGGGCTTGAAGTGATCAGGTATCAGGCATCAAAACCTAGAACACACACAAAAAACCAAAAAATCATAGCCTTGTGAATGAGGAGGAGTGTGGAGTGGGGACCCAGGGCCCATTTGTGGGAAACTGGGCATCCCCTTGCAGAAGGGCCACGGGGAGATCAGCCAATCAAGGTGCAGTGTAGCAATGATGAAACATACAATTTCCCTCCAGATCTTAAATGCTTATTCCCCCCTCCCCCACTATCATGCTCTCAATTCTACCTTACAAATCCGGCTGGAACAGAGGATGTACACTGGTACAGATAGGAACTGGAAACACAAGGAATCCAGGACAGATGATCCCCTCAGGACCAGTGGTGAGAGTGGTGATACCGGGAAGCTGGAGGGAAGGTGAGGGAGAAAGGGGGAACAGATTATAAGGATCTACATATAACCTCCTCCCTGGGGGGACAGCGGAGAAGTGGATGATGGAGACATCGGATGGTGTAAGATATGACAATATAATAATAATTTATAAATTATCAAGGGTTCATACGGGAGCAGGGGGGAGGGAGGGGAAAAATGAGGAGCTGATACCAAGGGCTCAGATAGAAAGCGAGTGTTTTAAGAATGATGAGGGAAACATACAAAGTGCTTGACACAATGGATGGATGTATGGATTGTAATGAGTTGTATGAGACCCCAATAAAATGATTTTAAAAAAGATCAAAATATGTATTGCATTAAGTAAATCTGCTTGCTGCACAAGACTTCTGTAGAGTACTAAAAAACAAAGATGTTACTTTGAGGACTAAGGCGTCCTTGATCCAAGCCATTGCATTCTCCATTGTATCATATGCATGTGAAAGTTGCACAATAATTAAGGAACACCATAGAAGAATCCATGTATTTGAATTGTGCTGAAGAATTTTTGAGAAGAATACTCAAAGTATCATGGGCTGCTAAAAGGAAAAACAGATCTGCATTAGAAGAAGTAAGGTCAGAGTGCTCCTGAGGGGCAAGGATGGCAAGACATTGTTTTATATACTTTGGGCATGTTATCAGGAGTCCCTGGAGAAGGACATCCTGTTTGGCAAAGTAGACAGGAGGAACCCCTTGGTTGACAGAATGGCTTCATTGGTGGCCTCGGGCATAGAATGATTGTGAGGATGGCGCAGGACAGTGCAGTGTTTCGTTCTGTTGTGCCTAGGGCTAGAGCTGACTCGATGGAACCTAACACCAACAAATGCAACAACATACTCACGATGTGTTCAGTCCATGAGAGCCCAAAATGTGAAATTATTGCACAACACCAGAAAAACATGAATCATAAGGAGTTGACTAGAGTCGTCTATATCTACCTAACTTCTTACTGTGACTGTGGAATGTTGCAGGGGCTGCTGATCAATAACTAAGTGAAGATAGAAGGGGAAAACAATCATTTACTTGTTGGCATATTTCTGAGCATGTGTTTTAGCAATTTGTTGACCTGAATAAGAATCTGAAATAGTAATTAAAAATAGCTCAACATAGTCCAGATAAAAACAATGAAACAAGGCTCAAGTGTGAATATATAATTGTACATTTTAAAATTATAAGATTGAGGACAATTTACACCAAATTGAGGGGCCATGATGTAATTCAATTCAAGTGTGCTGGTGGCACAGGGGCTGAAGACTTCCGCTGCTTAGCTGAAAAAGTCAGTGATCCCATCTGCTTCCATAAACATTTTCAACCTTAGAAATCTTCCAGAGCAGGTCTGCTGTATCATGCAGAATTTATCATGTAGTGATGGAAGCTGGGAAGTCAGGCTAGATCGACTGCATCCTGTCCTGTGCTGTCCTGTGCTCCTGTCCTCAAAACACAGGCTCAAATAGTCTTAATACTGATATGAGGAGAAGCAGAAATATAAGTTCTGAAAGAGCACATATTGACTTAAAACACAATTACAAACTGAAAATGAAAAGGGTTGAATATAAACTAATTAGACTTAGGGAAATCGTTGAGAATATTCTCTGCCACCAAGTGCATTCTGGCCCATAGAGAGCCTATAGGACCGAATAGGATTAGCCCTCTGACTTGCTGAGAATTAAAGCCTTACTGGAGCAGAGCGCTTCATCTTTCTCGCTCAGAGAAACTGTTGAATGCCGACTGCTGAGCTTGCTATAAGCAGCTCGATGTCTAACCCATCCTGCCTCCAGGGCTCCTAGTTATGAATAAAAGACATATTATATAAAATATGCAATTGAATAACAATATTCTGTATCTAAAGCACTGGGTTATTTTATGTATCAGAAAATATGGAAGGTGTAGTTCCTCATTCAAAAAAATGAATGCGAAAATTCTTACCTTACAAAGATGAACCTGTTATGAATTTATTTTAATCTTGGCATTTAATAAAGAAGTTGACATAGCTTCTCAGCCTTTTAGCTAAGATCAAGTGTAGTAAAGAATTTGACGGAATTATATTCTAATAAGAAGGAAATCATTACTGAAATTTCAAATAATTTCATTTAAGTATAAACAAATTTCAGTTTGCTTATACTGGTTATAAATTGGTGCAATATATTAATTGATAATATTCATTTTAGTATATAGATTCCTTAAGTCATATAGATACAAAGCTTATATGAATGGCCAAAATCATGATATTTAAATCTGGGTTGTAGGAACTCTGCCGACACTGTCAGTTAGGCGTTAGATTGTTAACTACAAACTAGGCAATTTCAAACCCACTAACCATGCAATGAGAGGAAGAGAAATGTATCTGTTTCTGTAAAGATTCACGGTCTGGAAAACACTAAATAAGGTTGCTATTAGTAGGAATTGACCCGATGACTGGCATATTATTTAACTGCATTATCACCACATTAGACTCTTGCATATTAAAAAGCATGACTATAGCACAGACTTGGACATTCCTAATGTTATACATAACATCACTATAAGTTGGAATCTATGTGATGGTAATGAACAATAGCAGTTGTATTACTGTTAGAATGCTTGAAATTTTTGCTTTTGAGTAAAAATATTCAATACATGGGAACAATCATAAAGATAAAAATAATATTAAAAAAGAAATAATATATAAACAAAAAAGTAAAAATTATTAACTAATTCATAATCTGAAATATGATATTAATGGATATATAATACAAGTATTTTATAATTAATTGTAGCAGACAACAAACTTGTCTGTATACTCACATGATGCGCCATGTAAGAAGCACAGCCAATCAGATGTAAAGTCTGAATCATTTATGTGATCATGTTTAAAATTAAAAAATGAATAAATCATCTCTTAGCTATAAAATGAGAATGACATGGAATTCATATGTACTTTCTGGGCAAACGTCTACATATGGAAGAGATTCAGATTATATTCCTACACATTTCTGTTGAAATGTTTTGGAGTAAAGAGATGAGATTTTGCTATTCCTATTCCAATGGTCTTTTGAACTTTCACTTACATGTAAAATCCAAGAAACAAAAGAAATATGTATTACTTTTCATGAAAAAATGAAAGATATTTATTAGTTCCAGTTAAACAGCCTACTCCTTTTTTGTCAAAGAGCCAAGACAAGGCCTCATGTGTTCATGGCAACAAAGGAAATCAGAAAGGTAATTAAGCAGGACTAAAGAGCAATCAAGTCTTATCTAAGACCCTCAAAGAGTGACATGACACATAATATGAAGGAAAAGGCAGAACCCATCAATGTGTCAGTCTTTGCCTTCAGTCTCATGCCGCCTTGCATGTTGTGAGTACAGGAACTGATGTGGTAGAGTACATTGTGTGTCTATCATTATGCTAATTTATACTCTTCTGAGATTGATGTACTTCTGCCTGGGACATTCATTTTTGGTCTTAAGACGTTCCTACTTAAGATAAGCACACACACACCCGCACATATATATGAATATATGTGTATATATATATATGTATATATATATGTATATATGTATATATATGTATTCAAACTTTTAGTATTATAAAGATTAAGCTTTACTTTTCAAAATCTCGTCAGTGCAGGATATCATTTATGTTTCTGTCATTAAAAATGATAGTAAACTTCAACTTTGTCATCATTGTTACATGCAAACTCTTCCAAAGCATGGATAATGGCAACATATGTACAAATATATTTGATACAATTGATGTACGAAATGTTATAAGAGCTCCCATTAAAATGATTTTTAAAATTTTATCCATTGTACAACTCATCATATCCCATACATCCATCCATTTTATCAAGCACATTTGTACATTTGTTGTCATCATTTTCAAATCATTTTCTTTCTATTTGAGCTCTTGATATTAGCTTCTCATTTTCCCCTCTCTCCCCTAACTTCCCTTCCTCATGAACCCTTGATAATTTATAAATTATTATTATTTTGTCATGTCTTACATTCTACGATGTCTCCCTTCACCCACTTTCTGTTGTCCATCCCCCTGGGAGGACATTATAGGTAGATCATTGTGATTGGTTCCCCCTTTTTCCCCCCACCTTCCCCTTTCCCTCCTGGAATGGCTACTCTCAATATTGGTCCTGAGGGGATTAAAATTAATTTTTTTTAAATGATGAGTGCTAAATATTTTCAATTATATAAAAATTATTTAAAGCATCACATGCTTTGCCAAAAACATGTCATCTTATCTTTAATAGTAACTCATTTACGTATGGTTAACATCCTTTCAAATTATACACCACAGGCTTAAACATTGAAATAACTGCTGGTAAGTAAAAGAACAAAATGTTAATTCACTTATGATTTATTGATTTATTTACTTGGTGAATATGACTTCCAAAAGACAAGTGTGAAATAGAACAAAAACAATGAATCAGCAATTCTTCATATATATATCTATATATGTATGTATGTATATATACATATATACACACACACAAATTTAAGCTTAAGCATAGTTTCTCCTTTCAAATATTAAATGTTTGTACAGATTGTTTGAAATTTATATCTCTCTGGAGAATTACAAATGCTCCTGTGTAAAAAAAATATATTAGTGAGGTATTAAGATGATTTTTCACTCTTCTTTTAGCTTCCATTCTTCAACGTTTAAGGAATCTAAACACAAACTTGAGAGCCCTGAGGCCCTGGTAGCAGAGTCGTTACAAGGAGGGCTGCCTGCTATGTCAGCTGTTCCAAATCAGCAGCATGGTCCAAAGGAGAAAGGAGGGCGTTCTACTCCGGAAAAGATGTGCAGACTAGGAAACCCACTGTGGCAGTTCTGCCCTTTGAGGAGTAAGAATCAACTTGATGGCAATGGATTTGGGTTTTGTTTGTTTGTTTGTTTTTTAATAGAAGACACTGAGTTGAAGATTTGCTTTCCACACTCAGGAGCCTACAGAGTAGCGATTGAGTGACTTCAGCCAAGGAGAGCGGGTTATCTATTATAATTGGGTTAAAGTATGAAGGTTTCACCTTTCCCATTGTCATATCATCAACTCTACCTAAGATGAAGCTATCCTTCTTTGAACCTTCCTTCTTGTTCCTTCTTTTCTGCTTAAGTGACCTTTTTCTGAACAGAAATAAGTGACTTCCAAGGAATGTTCAAGCTTTTAAATACACTCACTTTTCTTATCTCATTACTTTATCATGATGATTTTATTCAGATGTACTTTTTAATATGAAAATCCTCACAATTGTGCCAATAAGTAATATCATGATAAATACAGAAAAGTTTTCAGTGATCAAAAATTTCGTCTTACTTGAATCCGCAATCCATGTGCATGGAGGCAGCAGTGAAGAGATACAGACATGTTGACTGACAGTTCCAGGGGGACATGGGAGAGAGGGAGGTTGGGGGAAAGGAAGTATTGTTAACAAACCCAGGGACAAGGGAACAACAAG
>NW_022103915.1:65883596-65891725 GCF_000313985.2 Echinops telfairi
CAATGAATGTACAAATGTGCTTTACACAATTGATGTATGCATGGATTGTGATAAGAGTTGTGTGAGCCCCTAATAAAATGATTTTTTTAAAAAGACGTTGTGCTGGGTAAACCTGCTGCACAAGACCTTTTCAGAGTATTGAAAAGCAAGGATATTATTTTGAGGACTGAGGAGCACCTGACCCAAGAAATGGTATTTTCCATTCCTCATATGACTGTGAAAGTTCAACATTAAATAAAGAAGACCTAAGAATTGGTACATTTGACTTGCGGTACTGGAGAAGAACTTAGAAAATACCATGGACCACTGAATGGACAACCAAATCTGTCTTGGAAGAAGTACAGCCAGAGTGTGCCTTAGAGCCCAGGATTATGATGAGACTTTGTCTTACATACTGTGGACATGTTGTCAGGAGAGACCAGTCCCTGGAGCAAGACATCATGCTTGGTAAAGCAGCAGGGCAACAAAAGAGCAAAGGCCCCTAAGGAGAATGGATTGAGACCATAACTGCGACAATGGGCTCGGGCATAGGAACAATTGTGAGGATGGGATGGGAACGTGCAGTGTTCCATTGTGATGTGTATCAGGTCAATATAGGTTGGAGCAGACTTGATGGCATCTTACAACACCAATAACTATTTTTTAAGTTTTATCAGCACACAATCCATATACCATAGAGTATATAGAATGTTTTTCATAACAGTAAGGGCAAATGTTTCCCCCAACAATTGTATTGGCATATAATTATTATATCATACAGTGAATAGTTCTATCCTATCAAGAGGAGATATACAATCATTACCACAATCAACTGTATAACATTTTCTTTTATTCATTGTTATCAACAATTATCTTTTCTTATTATTAGAAATTATCCTTTCTCCCCAATTCCCCTGCCATGCCCCCAAGAATCCATTTTTATACTTACTGTCCCTATAGATGGACCTATTCTGGATTTCATAAACAGAAAAATGTACAAACAACAAGATCAACAACAACAAAAAGCTAACAGCTATTACAGAGTAAAAGAGAAAAACCTCCAAAAAGAAAATAGAAGCTCATAAAAACCTAAAACGGTTTTGAATGGGTCCAAAGGGAAACCAGATGATAAGATGTTATATTTTAACCAAACTACATATGCAATAATCCATTTTTCTATGTAGTCAGCATGATAGCAAGGGTTTTCACCTCCCTGGTGTATGGTCATCAGAGGTGCTTGACCAGAAGCCTAATCCACATGTATTTTCCCTTCACTGTTTGTTTTCGTTTCTTAACTGAAACAATTTGTAAATGGCTCAAAAGGGAGATAAAATTATATACACACACACACATATATATATATATATATATATATATATTAAATGATTTCTGTGCAGATACTCTGGTTCAGTTCCTAATAATTCAAAGAGAAAAAAGTCACATCTCCTGTAAATTGAACTAATTTTTATTATTACATGGAGAAATGCGTTTTCCTGGATTATGCACAAAAGAAGCTAATTATAGCCTCACACACTGGAATCACATATTTTCCTAGTGAAATCAGGCAGGTTTTTTGTAACATACAGAGCTCGGTTTTTGAAATTAGTAATACAGATAACTAAATATGAAACATATTTTTCTTCATATCGGATACTTAATTGCTGACTTAGCTATAGTAAAAGAATATGGGGGTCATAATGCTGCTCTTTACTGATAGACCACAAGGAGTTTATTTTAAAAGTTCACTTCTGAAATGATTCATATACAAAATGTGATGAAGCAGCATATTCTTTGTCATGTTTGTCTTAATTATAGAGAGAAATGTTCCATATAGCAGCTTGAAACACAGTGTATTATGTGAGTAGAGCTATCCCAAGTGGTGTTTTCTGTCAGGTTATCACTCATGTGGTTCCATTTGCATTATCTACAACTAAGAGGAAATGAAAGAGAGATGTGCAAACTATTACCAATAGACCATGCACTTGATTTACAAAATGCCCACATGCAAGTCTACTTGCTGGACATCAAATTGGCAACATGAATGTAGAGATAAAATGCTTAATTATTTATTAATGGAATAATAAATCTTCTGAAATACTTTTGTGTGAAGAAGAAACAAGGGTTTTATCTCAAAAGGCAAAAATATCAAATAATAAGCAATATAAAAATTGTACTATATGACAAATTTACACATGCATCTCATGGTCCCCATCTTTGTGTAGGAATACTAACACCCAATGTACATCTATTAAAATATCCTCCCCTTGCAGAATGAATGTAGTGGTTTAGAAATTAGTAATAAGGCATAGAGCATAGACAATATGATCTCACACATTTAAAAAAGATTCTTAGGCATATAGCTTGTTTACGGTTATACATACATGCATATACATAGATGTACATATATCATTCTGGATCTGATTAAAGTCAGATAAGATTAAGTTATATCAAACAAAATAAATTAGTTATATTAGATTAAAGCATATTATGTTTTAATTATATATCATGAGAATGAATGATTTCTACATTCATTTCTGGCTTATGCCAATAGTATTCATCATAGAAAATAATGCCAGAATGAACAAATGTGCATGTAACTATGGATAACAAATATTAGCACATCTTAATCTTGCAAAGTATGCAGAAAATCCTTAATTTAATGCAAATATTTTAATAAATTTTTAATAAAATATCACGTATTAAATTAATAAATTCTCTTTTAAGATGCATCTTTCCAAAACATTCCTTTTCTAATATTAAGTTCAATTTTATCAGAGGAAAACTTGAAAAACTTTACCATATAGAGATACATTTTGAAAAACTTTCAGGTAACAGGTTAAAATAACAGTAACTCAAACTATTCTAGGAGAAAAAAAGCCCCAAGTTGCAATATAATTCACAGACATACATTTCTTCATTCATCTGGTTGAGGAAGACAACCATAGAAACCACATTGTGTCGTCCAAGGGGTCAGAGCATTGCAGTCCCTTCAACAGGATAGAGCAACGAGGGGAACTGTCACACAACTATGATTGCTGGAAGATCAATTCATCACAGTTGCAGGGGGAACTACAGAAGTGTGAAAAGGACTATAATTGGGACATATACTGTTACAGAGAAAAAATTTACCAGATTGGTTCTGGGGTCCGTATATTACTCATGACTATATGAACCTCAAGCCCACTACCATCAAGCTTATTTTGATTGATAGTGACTCAATATGGATTTCCAAGTCTGTGAATCATTAAGTCTCAACTTTCACCCAGGAAGCAGCCAATGAGCTTAAGTCCCTGATGTTGGGTTTAGCAGTCCCACATTTTAGTTGACAATGCCATCAGGGCTCCTTTATGATTCTAGTCCTTCAAGTTCCATCAAGGACACTTGGATAAGTCCTAGGATAAAGGACAGGTGCTTTAAAGACTATGGTGCTCTTGATCCAAGTCAAGGGATTTTCAATAGCCTCATATGGATGCAAAAGTTGGATAATGATTAAGGAAGACTGTAAAAACAATGTATTTGAATTATAGTGTTGGCAAATATTATTTCAACAATCATAGACTTCCAGAAGAACAGACAAATTTGGCTGGGTAGAAGTACAGCCAGAATGCTCCTTAGAGATCAGGATGTTGAGACTTGGTCTCACGTACTTTCTCTGGATAGACTGTCAGGAAATATCCTCCCCTGAAAACAGACATCATGCTTGGTAAAGTAGAACGGCAACCATAAACAGAGGGATGCTTAGTGAGATGGATTAGTATCCTGGCTGCAAAAAACAGGCTCAAGCATAACTACAATTGTGAGGATGGGTCAGGGCCAGGCACGATTTCCTTTTGTTGTACATAGGGCAGCTATGAGTCAGAACCCACTTAACAGCACCCAACAACCACAACAACACACCTAAAGGTTAAAAAAAATCAAATAAGCAAATATACCTTGTACAAGACAGATTTCTCTTCACAAGAATTATTGCTTTTCTAATCGCATATTTCAAAGATGTTGACATAATCTTAAATGTACTACTTAATGAATTTTCATGACTGTTAAAACAGTATAATAAAAATTTCCATCAAGATAAGAAGCATTTCCAACACCTCAGTAGGTTCCCACCTGCCTGATTTGTATCTTTATACTTTCATTTTATCTGTTACTGAATGTCATACAAATGGGATTATCAGTATATATACCTTGTGTCTTAATTTGATTATTTTTACTCATTACAAAGATTTCTGGGACTTTGTATGGTACACTGAGTAATTGTAATCCATTTTTTTTATTACTGAGAGATATTCTACTGCTGGAACTTATAAAAATTGATGCAATTTCTTGCTGATGTATATTTATATTGATTTCACTCATGTATTAATAATAAACTAATAACATTATCAAATATTTTGTACATATTTATTTTTATTCTTTAAATTCATAAATACATATGGATGAAATTGCTGGGTTATAGGTCAGTTGTATGTTTACCTTTATCAAAAAAGGCAATCAGATTTAGTATAATCTCACTTTGTTAATTTGTGTTTTCATAATTAATGATGTTAATCACCTTTCTCAATGAATAAGTGGCTACTAACTGCCTTCACTCAAAAAGCGCACTGCCAGACAAGTTGTTGTATGCATGGTATGGCATCAAGGGCAATTTACAGAAACAAAATAAAAAACCAAACTCAAAGCAATCGAGTCAATTCTGACTCATGGCCCTGAAAGTTTCCAAGACTGTAACTCTTTACAGGAGTAGAAAGCCTCATATTTTCCCTTGGAGTGGCTGGTTCTTTTAAACTGCCTCTCAACACATAATCAGTACATCATCAAGGCGCCAAATGCCTTCACCAGTATCCCTATAAGAAAAACAACAAGGGAAATAGACAAGCAGAGGGAATTATATGAAGAAAGATGCGGAAAATTAACTAATTTGGCCATAAGCCAAAAACCAAGAAATACCTACGGGCACTAGAACAACCTTTAGAAGCAATACAGAACAGTTTACACCTTGATTTTGCAATCTGATTTCCATATTTATGACAGAAAAAATACTTTTCTTGCTGAATACCAAGCAGGAAAACAATTATGGTGAAAAGCATATTATAGTAGGCAAGGCCATGAGATTATTGATAGTTTAATCAAGATAATCCTTGCAAAGTTTTTAAAATAGCATGAAATTTGATCCAGTTTCAATGGTTAAGTATATTTGTGACGGGAGAGTCGAGGGGAGGGGCATCATAAAGATCAGTGGTGCAGGTATACAAAGAGCTAGACCTGAGCAATGCTTTTAGCAAAATTCCTAAAGAGCTGTGACCTTCAGCCATCACGGCATTCTTTATGGTAGATGGATTCCGGTTTGTATCTTTAAGTGACTCTGGAAACCTCTACATTGGCCTGTAGTCGGGAGGCATGGCTCTTAAAGATATGCCTCGTTTCCTGCACTTACCAAAAAGTTGACAACGAGTAAGGGTTATGAGGGATTGTTTCCAATTACAGTCGCCTGACCCAGCACACCACTAGGTCTTACTTCAGTTCTTTTGTTCTGTTCTGTTCTGCTTTCTCATAGGCCCGGGATTATATAACCCCACATTCTCATCTGGGAGACATTTCTGAACACCTTTCCATTCCCCCCTAGAGGTATTGACATGTTGGATTGTTATGATTGAGGGGAAGAGTGCTACAATTTAGTAGGCACATGCTATTAATATTGTTCCATAAGACGACAGCTCACAACAAAGAATAGCGATGAACTAGTTCAGAATTTCCTGGTGGCACTGCTGGTAAGTGTTCAACTGGTAACCGTACATTTGGCCATTCAAACCCACCGACCATTCTGAAAGATGCGACTACCTGCACATGGACAGATTTAAAATTCACTCAACTCACTGTCATCGAGCTGATTCTGACTCTTAGAAACCCTACCGTGTAAAACTGCCATTGTGAGCTTCCCAGGCTGTACATCTTTACAGGAGTAGAAAATCTCATGTTTCTCCCTGGGAGCCACTCTATGAGTTTGAACCTCCAACATTGTGGTTAGTAGCCCAACACCTAAATTACACCATCAGGACTCCTTAAACTCAACTAATGTTTAAATACATGCTTGCCTGAATAAGCCTTTTCAGGGACTTCTAACTATTCTAGTAGTTCATGTTATTTTGGGAGAAAAAGAATAAAATATCAATATGGAAGTTTAGATAAAGCCTAAACAAACACACAATAATTGAAAGCCATATAAATAATTTAAATTATATATTAAAACTCAACTCAGTAATGGAAAATACCTAAAACATGTTAACAGATATATAGTAATTCTGAAGAGTAAATAAATTTCCTTTTTAAGCAATTGAGAAAATAAGTTTTTCTTTAAAATGTTTATGTTTTACCACATTGAAATTTTTTCATTTAGGAGATTTGATAAATAGTCAAGCAATTCATATGATTTTATATTTGATATTGGAAAAATGCCATTGTACAGTATAATGAAAATGATTATTCTCACTGGAAATGTAATATTTTTGTGCTTGTTTGAAATAATTCAAATATATAATGTATCAGGTATTTCTTATCATTGTGAAAACCTAATAATATTCTTTAATCTCATAGTACTTCAGCTTTCTTAGTTGTGAAACGAGAAGAGTAGTATTGTTCTATGCAAGATTTAGAGGCTAATGAAATGAGAAAACATGTAAGTGGTTAGAATAGGGCTTGTCATATAGCATGCGTGGCTAAGAATTGATCTAGACCGCATATGAAAATTCTTGAATCTGAAATGCCTAATATAGAACGGCATGTTTATTGCTGAATATATGCTCTTATGTTCAGCAGAATGAATGTGATATTACATAAATTTATCATAATCTAATTTTGCTTCAAGACAGAGGGAAAAGCCCAGGAAAAAAGTAATAAAAAACAAAAAGAAAAAAAAAGAACATTGCTTAAAGTTCATTAAGTCCATTTAATAGGTAAACTGAACTTCCCAAGAGTTTTTATCTCATTAAAGTCTATCAGGATAGCATTCAAGTATTTAATTCAGAATACAAATTATGTCCACAAAGGACTGAATTATACCATGTAAAACCTTCTGTACCAATGGGGCTTGGGACAATTTTCTTTCTTAGCGCCAATGGAAAAAAATCTGCTTAATTGTGTTTTTGTGAATATAATATTAATTTGTTGGGTATTCAATTCCTTCTCAAATGGCCTGCTGTTGTTGAAAATAAGCCATAGGCTAATTTAGACAATAAATATGCAATTATAATTACCAGTAAAATTTGTACACACGTTGATATTATTCCTTTAAATAAATTTTCTACATTAAAAATAATTTCTAAACCAAAAGGCCATGGAGATTTAATTTCTATAGTAGATATTTTATGAAGTATTTGGACCTGGGATTTTATATTTTGTATGCTTGATTATATTTGCCTGTTTTTCGTTGCTCCATATTTTCTGTGTGCATGTGTGTGTAAGTATAGTGAGAAGCATTTTTTTACCATACATAAACCTCCTAGTTTGGTTCTAACATAAGTGATACATACCAAGTAAGTCAAGAAATTGGACTCTTGAGAGGAATATTAAAATTAAAAAGCTATATTTTCAATTCATTCCTAGAGGTCAGACACACACGCACATTCGTTTTCATTCATTTTTCTGATTGATAAGGCCTTGCTTATTCCCAAAAGTTCAGCAGTTCAAATCCACCAGTTGTTCTGCAAAAAGCTGTGACTTTCTACTCTGCTAAAATGTATTGATTCATAAACATGCAGGGGCAGGTCTACTCCATCCTATAGGGTCACTATGAGTCAGAATCAACTCAACACAGTGAGGGAGAGGATCATTAAATAATACGTTGAATTGCATATTCTCCGGTTGAAATCCTGAGATCAATCCCCACTTTTTTATGACTCACACGCTGTAAATCACTTGCAACCCTGTGACCCACCCTTGTATGATGCAGAACTTTCTCCTCTGCAATATTCTATACCCCCAAACCCTGCTGCAGTTTGGATGAGATCTAACAACACGCACAATTAATAAATCAGCATCCTTCAAATTACCCAGACCAGAAGGAACCACAATGTCTGACCCACTGTTATAGCTGAGACAATTACCCAAGTGATAGGCTCATTTAGAAAACATCCAGAAGTACCTCTGTTTACGGA
>NW_022103915.1:65893240-65903477 GCF_000313985.2 Echinops telfairi
ATGTACAAATGCGCTTTACACAATTGATGTGTGTATGGATTGGGATAACAGTTGTATGAGCCCCTAATAAAATGTTTTTAAAAAAAATACTAAGGCAGAATGTGAAATAGAAATCATACATGAAATAATTCCCAAATAGCTACTAAATATCTCCAAAGACCTAATGTCATATAATTAATTCGGACTCATAGAAAATTTATGACTAGACTGAAAATTTATGTCTAGACTGAAAATCTTCATGGGATCACATGTCCTAACCTTTGGATGTGGCTGAATGGAGAGATTTGTGAGTTTGAATTGCCAACCAACCAGCAAGCAATCAGAAGCATCCCACTTATCCCACAGCATCCTTGGGGCACCTGTCTATTAAATACAAGTGATTACTTTGCAAACATTTATACTTTATTAGTACTAGCATACCTCTTTAGCAATACCTTATAACAATTAAGAGTCCTAATTATATTTTTAATCTTTTTTAATATTGAAGATCATTTGACTTTATTTATATCTAAAATATATCTCAAAGAAAGATATAGTTAAGACTTTATATCTATTTGTAATATTCAGGAGGAATCTATTAGGAAAATTTTCATTAGATACTAAATGGTAGCAAATGTAACAGCATTGAAGTGTGTTTTACATCTGCATTTAATTGGTCACCTAACAGTCTTGAAAGCTTACTTAAAAATATATTCGGTCACACATATACTGAAAGCCATTTAGTGGCTTACAATGACAACAACAACAAAAAGATCTTATCCCTCTACTATAGATTCCAAGGAGAGAGACTAATTGTTCCTTTTATCTCAATGACTATGTCTACAGTTTTGACTTCCTTCCAACCACGTGTATTTTTATGCTGTTTCTCAACCACTGAATTCCCGAAGCACAGGAGCCCAAGCCAAATACAGAAGTCTGAAACAATGCCTAACAATGAAGTCTATAAAAACTTCCACATTCTCATCACTATACTCATCATTCTTTATTTGTCTTTTTCTTTGTAGCCTTATCACTATTCCTCTTACTACATGTATTACTTTTTATTGCTGATAAAATGGGTAGGACACAGAATGTCTAATTATGAAATGGTGAGGATAATGATATGAATGCAACTCACCTCTACTTACAAGGCATAGAAGTAGATAAGCAGAGTAAGAGGCACAGCATACTTGAATATTGATTTCATAACCATTTGACATTCTTCCCAAATGAAATGTAGCACATTTCCATCACATACAAAATATCAGACTTGGTGCAAGTTATTGCCTTTTTTCAGATAATTTAAAATTTTCAAATTGACCTAGTAATAATAACTACCACTTAAGATTATTTTCAGAACCAATGCAATTTCATATGTGTTCAATAAATATGTAATAATAATTAGTATCACTTTTATCCTTGTGATATATTTTTGCAAATTAAGCTTCAATTTAGGACAATAGGAAAAATAGGGATTTAAAAAAATAGAGATAAAAATAATTCCTCTGTGTTACACGTACAATACTACTTCCTACTTTTTTCCTAAGGCCATTCAAAGAGTTTGCAACAACAAAAAAATGTAGGGAAAGAACATACCAGAAAAGGATCACCTGAAGTAAAATAGACTTTAAAACAAGCAGAACAATAACAATCTCTATGAAACAGATTTATTAGTGACAGAAAACAAAGTTCTCTAGAAACACTATCTCCACTTGTCCAACTCCACTGGGAGTCATTTAATTTTCATTGTACTCATATAAAATAAAAAGCAATCTATACTTGATTTATACAACATAAAGTCCTTTAAAATGAACAAACTATTCTAAAACGACCATGGATAATACCTGAAGTGAATTCTATTCAAAATCATGGGTTGTGAATAAATATTTTATAACAGTAATAGAAGTCTGATTAAAATAAAAATGGAGGAAAAATTAGGAGGGAAAAAGCAGGTATAAAAACATAAGCATATTTTTGTGCATAAATGTCATGGGTGGTTCAAATGCCAAGTGAGCCTATGGAAAATGGATGTTTTACAAAGCATCTGCTCCTGCATATTAGTACATAAAATAAGATCAGGAAAACATTAAAAAATCATTAAATTAACCAGAAAAAAATAACATTGATTTCTCTAATAATTTTCATCACATAGTAGTGAAGAGAGACAGAACAACAAGTAATATTCCTTATATTTTATTTCATGCACTCATACTTAATTACTAGCAAACCATTATACCTATTAACGTATTGATGGTTCATTCAAGCCCAGTCTCAGGAGCTGTTATCTGTAAAAATATCTGAACGACAATATTGTAGAGAGATTGTCTAGAATGAGTGTACACAACCACAAAATGGATGTCATTTGGGCGGTCCAGTTTGAAAGCAGCAACTAAGTAGCACCTTTAGATACGATCACATACAGAATATGTTTGCTCCCTCAGGATGCCATGCAGTAAACAGTATGTACATGATTTAGATACACAATGAAGAGCATGTACAAAGGTACAGATACGTGCTCATAACACACGGAATCCAGGTCAGATAAACCCGTCAGGAACAGAAATGCGAGTAGTGATCCCAGGACGGTTAGGGGGAAAGTGGGAAAAGGAGGGGAAGAAGGGGGAACCTATTGATCAACACATAACCATACACAAATCCTCTCAGGGTGCATGGATTGTTATGAGCTGTACGAGCCCCAAGTAAAATGATCTTTAAAAACATATTGCAAATATTCATTAGAATTATTATATATTTGAATTTCTAATTGTTATATGAATCTGAGTTACCTAGTGCTGATTTAACAAAGGTTCCACAAATAGGTTGCTTTAACAAACTGCAATTCATTTTCTCACTCTCAAACAAGATCATCTTTACAGATATGAGGTTTAGGGTTTCAATACATATTTTGGGGACATACAATTCACTTCATAAAAAGTTGTTTAGAAATTGAAAATTCTTCCCTATTTTAACTTTTAAAGACTATTTGATATTAATTTATATTGAATACTAGCACATGGTTGTTCTATTTTTATTGTAATGATAAGATGACACCTCATTTTCTGATAAAAAGAAAATTCATAGGTATGTAAATTTTAATGCTACTCCTCAATGCATTCTTGTGTAGATAGATTCACAATCTTAGTTATGCAGCAGTATTTTTGTTTAATATTTTTGCACTTAACCTTATGGGAAAAATAAGCTTCTTGCCTTTCTCAGGTTTCTGTCTCATGTCAGAATCAAAGACCAAGCTGAGAAATACTGATTTATTCTTTGAAATAGTTTGTTAAATATTTCAATAAATTATCCTTTGAAATGTATTTTTCAGATTACGTAAAAAAAAGTCAACTCAAACTAGCAGAATTCTGACCCATAGCTTCTACTTCCCTCTTAAAAAACATAGTGCAGTTTAAACCCTTCAAATAGTTTTAGTTTAAAGTATGTGATTGCAGGTTCTCTAGTATAACATGAAATTACATATATTCTTTGTACTATACATACCTATTAAAATAAGCATTTTTCATGAATGAAAACCTTTTTGAGATTAACTATTTAATTTGAATACTATTCAAAAAGAACACTAAATCTATTTTTAAATTGTAAATATATATGCAATAAATCTTTGAGACTTGCTACTCAAAATTCATTTGAGAAATAGCTTGCAATTTCAATTCTATATTATTTATTCTTAGTAAACTTCAGGTAGAATTTTTTTAATTTAAAGTACCAAGATGAAAAATTATTCTTCAATCTGCTCATACTAATGTATGTGTATGATGTGGGCTACAGAAAATAGAGAGATCAAATCCAAAATGAAACATAAGCATGTCTCCTGACATACAAAGGACCATTTGCATCTTTACAGGATAGACTATGCTCAACAACCTATTATTTGTGTCAGAATGATATGAAGAGATGCCATTTTCTTAACTGACTTCTCGCTCTTCAAAATGCATGTGTCAAAGAAAGTTGCTTTTACAAAGAAAGTGGTGACAGCGCTGCTCCAATTTATTTGAAATACTTTGTAAAGTCAGGTACTGAAATCGTATACTTGCAATGCAATGAATTATTTAATATGGTTCTTCTAACCATAGTCTTCATTTCTACCACCAAACAATCTTTGTTTTCCTGTTGGCTATGAATAAGAAGGTGGGCAAATATAGTGAATGAATGATATAATTCAGCTCTGAATGATTGTTAGCAGCATTAATTAAAATTGATATCCTGCAGGATATTGAAAAGACATCTTATAAATCGGAAAGGGGAGCTTAGTACCAGCAAGAGACAAGAGCTTGGAGTAGAACCCATTTTTTGGAACCTAAGTTTCCCGATTATGGAACCTCTTTGACCCAGGAGACAGCCCTGACACCAGAAAAGAGGCCACAGAGTAGCAGGTGGAACCAGGAGGTAAAGTGTGAGATGGAACAGTGTGCCTCCTAGTGCATTGAGCAAACCAGGCTGATTGCTCTGGGCAGGAGGCTGACTTGGGGAGTGGGCTGCCTATGGACATTTAATTGAAGGAGTTGGGTTTGCTATCCCACAGAGCTGGGGCTGAGTGTCTTCGGATAGAGGCTTGTGGTGGCACAATGTGCCCTTGGTTATTTATTGGCAATCTTAAGAAAACCTTTTTTAATGTTGCACGAACATGGGGTAGTCATGGCAGAGATGCTGAAGGCCTAAGTGTGCCTTGCCTGTGGGCAAAGCAGAGACTGTCTCCACTGGACAACTCTTTCCTACGCATTTTTCACCTGATTTATAACCTGATAATCCCCCAAACAAAGCCCATGATCATGAATATCTGTGAGCTCTGCATGGCTTTCACTATAGATTATTGAACCCAGCTAAAAAGTACAGGGTTCTATAGGAGAGAGAGGAATACTTTATTTTTATTTCTATTTATAATGAAACATTTTAAAAGTCATAATTTATACACTTTGAAAGTTTCTAGACAAGAAAAAGGAGATGTATATATTTGAATTAATTCAAAGGGGTGTTTATAGTAAGAAAAATTATTTCCTTTCTTAGCACTTCTCAAGCTAATAACCTTCATACTAAGGATATATATATATATAGTAACTTCTCAATACCAAAACAAATGTTTTCACAATAGGATTAAATATTAAGGATATCCCAACAATATAGGTCATATTGTTGTATAATAGATATCCTGGGATGGAATAAAAATATATAAATAAATTCACTAATCTAACTCTATTTACTTCTAGCTACTTGATATTTAGTACTATTGTCTATACAACCATAATAGTGATTAGTGTGCATGAAATCTGGCTTCAACTACTAATGGGGCCAATAGTTAGGGTATATGGACCTCAGAGCAGTAAAGTATAAGAAAAGATAACATCATAGTTATGAATATAGGTACTTCCTTCTCTGGACTCTGCTTAATTAGTCTGAAGTACAAGCCACGTTGATCTAAACCTTAATTATTTATAAACTCAGGCTTATAATAGTATATTTCATGTTATAATTTTATGTATAAATTATTTATTTGTATAAAATTCTTCACATTATTATGAATCAATAGCTGTGAAGTGTCTGTTTTATTAACCAATAATGTTTTCTAAGCTTCATCAGGAAGTGGAGCAAAAATTTATTTTCCATACACGATAGCCTCTCTTGCTTTTGAGAAACAGGATAAGCAATTTTCAGAAGTGTCATTCAACAAGGTGACACCAGAATTGTGAGCATGAATTACAAGGAGGTATTAGGGACAAGCTGTCAGTACTTAAGACATTGAAAGGAAAGGCGACAAGGACAAAGAACCTTGCACACCAACATCAGAAGCAACTGCACTTTGCAAGCAAAAGGAGACAGCAAATCCAGTATGGAGTGCCAGGACAAAGGAATAATAATAGTAAATAACCCAAAATGGTAATAACTATAAATAGTGGGTAATGTTAAAAATGTTAGAGACCAAAATTTAAGTATCAACCTTTCTTTTACTAGCAAGTTTATAATTAATTTTATATCACTGAAAGGAAAATTTTAAATTATCCTTTTTTATAATATGTTTTTGTGTTTTCTGGGGAAAAAAAGCAATGACAGACAAAGAAAAAAGCTTTAACAACTCTTTAAATACAATGTAGTCGGGAGTGAGGATATAAGGGAGTATTGAAATGAAGCGTGTCTAGCATATATTGGACATCAATAAAGGATAACAACTCTTATCTGAACTGTAAAAACCTGTTTTCCAATTTGGGAGTGAAATCATTATCTCTGACCTTTCTTTATATTAAGTACAACATTATGAAATACAAAATAAATACAGGGTAAAAAATTGTCAAAAATTTCATCAACACATTTACCTACTTAATACTATTCTATTTATCTTACTCCTTTATATAGTTTCTCACTATTGACACCATCTTAGGGGCTGGTTCCTTTCTATCATCTCTGGAATTCACTGCTCTGAAGAAGCTTGAATATACTGACAAAGCTAAAATAGTTGTCAAGTTTCCCATCTTTTTTCCTCTGAAAAATATAAATGTACTTTCACTTCAATCATATTTGCTTATTGTCCTGAAATTTCATTCTGTTCACCATTAATTCCCATTTTTATGAAAGTTATATGATTCTGCTTTAATTACTGAATTTGTTAATAAAAGCCAAGAAAACAGAATACTTCTTTATAATGGTTTCATTATAGCTATATTATTCACTGAATTATTGTCTAAAATGAACTTTATGTTTCTGAATCAATCTTTAACAACCAGGATAATAAATCTTTGAAAAGTTAGTGAAAGCATTAAAACGAATGCATTTTGGGTGCCTTCCACTCATGAAATGATACTAGTTACTGCTATATCATCAGAACCTCATATAACTGCATAATCTTTTCTAACTTATAGTTGTTGACATGAATTCAGTAAAAGTGAATAATTCTACAGTCATCTGAATTTAATATATTCTCCAATTTTAACAATATCCCTCTGTCTTAGAATCTTTATTATTCATTAGGACACAGAGGGTAACATGTGCTTATGTATAGTAAACAGAACTTAAAATTTTAATATGCACATTTTAGTGTCATTGTATTTTATGCTAAAACAAAAGGGGCAATACACTGATAGAATAATTTCAGATAATATTTCTTATTCTATATTGATGTATATCATCCAAAATAAGATATTAGAATACTGAGTCCAATGTTGCATAACATTTCAAGAGCAAATGAAGCTGATAGGGTTTGTGTTTTCTATATTGAAATGTATGTAACACAAGAATAGCAGAAACTATAAGAATTATATTCACCAATTAAAAATGTATTTAGCTTTAGTGAATGCAAAAGTGGAAAGACAGCCGTGTGAAGCTGTAATCTATATCTTAAAGTTTTATTTCTCAAAGGATAAGTCAATTAATTGAAGCTAAAATAATATGTATGTAATTATATTGAACAAATAGGCAGATGTGACTTTACCTTCTGTTCTTTTCTCTGAAATGCTTGAGAATAAAAAATTAAGACATTTAATTTTTCTCAAGGGAAATGATTTTAAGTATTACATTTAAAATAAAATTATAGATAAGAACAATAGAAATATGGACAAATGGGCCAATAAGTAGCTCTTGTTAACACTTTTTAAGTCACATTTGTAATACCATATGGTAATAGAATTGGGCATAAACTGAATCATATTTACATAACACTGAAAACAACAAAAATCCCCAAATATAAACAATTAAGGATTAGGTTACATATAATTTGGTTGAATGTAGTGAGCTGGTCAACTAAATAAAGGGAGGTAACATGCTGAATTAATTCATTTCTAACAGAACATATACATATTTATTAATGACAAACATGTAACTATATTAGTATTTTGATATCCTTGACTACTTTCAATGGGATAGTTAGCAATCACTGATCTACAAATCTCAAAAAATCAAGTGGCTTGATAAATTAAAGGAATACCCTTCTTTTGAAAAATGAAATTGTCCTTCAAAATTTAAATTTAAAATTTAAATGAGAAATATGTTATGAAATAAAATAATTTTTATTAAATGCCCCATAGATATGGAGAAGGAGCACTATTTGTTATTTCTATTTTAAATTTTATATAATGAAGTTCAATGTATAATGAATACATAAATAAAGAATATAATAAAATCATAGAAATGTCTCTAGTATGGAGTATTTATTTATTTGCCAACCATTTTCACTTGTTTCACTCTACTATAGATATAGACACCAACAACTGAAAAGATTTAGTCATTTTCATTATCATGACTTTTGTAAGTCTTATTTCATTGAGATTCTAAAGGCAGGGTTTATGCCTTCTAACCTGTCCTTTAAACAGGATTTGAAAATAAGAAACAAAATTATTTTATTTTTATTTCACTATTGCTATAATTATTTTAGCTCAGATTTCATAGCACCTTGTTAGCAAAGTAATCTGAGTATAATTAATACTCAATATAAGTGTGAAATAAATGATAATGATACATAGAAATTCTTGGTATCACTCATATTTTTTTAATTTAAATCATTTTATTGGGGGCTCGTACAATTCTTATCACAATCCATATATATATACATTGTGTCAAGCACATTTTTACATTTGTTGCCCTCATCATTCTCAAAACATTTGCTTTCCACTTGAGCCCTTGGTATCAGCTCCTCATTTTTTTCCCTCCCTCCCCAATTACCCCTCCTACATGAACCCTTGCTAATTTATAAATTACTATTATTTTATCATATCTTACACTGCCTGACATGTCCCTTCACCCACTTTTCTGTTGTCCATCCCCCAGGGGGGAGGTTTTTTGTAGATTCTTGTAATCAGTTCCCCCTTTCTATCCCACTTTCCTTCCACGCTCCTGGTATTAGCACTTTCACCACTGGTCCTGAGGGGTTCATCTCTCCTGGATTCCCTGTGTTTCCAATTCCTATCTGCACCAGTGTACATCCTCTTGTCTAGCCAGATTTGTTAGGTAAAATTGGGAACATGATAGTGGTGAGGGGGAGGAAGCATTTAGGAACTAGAGGAAAGTTGTATGTTTCATCGATGCTACACTGCACCCGGATTGGCTCTTCTCCTCCCCGCAACTTCTGTAAAGGGATGTCCAGTTGCCTATAGATGGGTCTTCGGTCCCCACCCCACACTCCCCCTCATTCACAATTATATGATTTTTTGTTCTTTGGTGCTTGAAACCTGATGCCTTCGACACCTCATGATCACACAGGCAAGTGTGCTTCTTCCATGTGGGCTTTCTTCTTTCTGGGCTAGATGGCGGCTTGTTTACCTTAAAGCCTTGAAGACTCCAGATGCTATATCTCTCAATAGCAAGGCACCATGAGTCTTCTTCACCACACTTGCTTATGCACACATTTGTATGGGTAAGGTGAGCACACAATGATAGTTTTTTGTTCTTTGATGTCTGCTACCTGATCCCTTCAACACCTTGTGATCACAGAGACTGGTTTGCTTCTTCCATGTGGGCTTTGTTGCTTCTGAGCTAGATGGCGCTTGTTTGTTTACATTCAAGCCTTTAAGACCCTAGGCACTATATCTTTTGCTAGCCAGGCACTATCAGCTTTCTTCACCATACCTGCTTATGCACACATATGTCTTCAGTGAACATGATGGGAAGGTGAGCATCATGGAATGTCAGTTTAATAGAACAAAGCGTTCTTGTATTGAGGGAGTACTTGAGTGGAGGCCCAACATCTATCTGCTACCTTAATACTAGACCTATAAGTATATGCACATAGGTCTATTTCCCCATCAACATATATAAATATATTTACATATGTACATGCCTGTATTTAGGCCTCTATATTTTCCCTTTGCCTCCTAGTTCTTTCCTCTATTTCCTTTTACTTTCCTCTTGTCCCACTATCATGCTTTTATTTTAGACCAATTGATACCAATTAGTAGACCTGCAAAATGTTTCCAGTTTCACAAAATAAAGAAAACCATGTCAAAGTACATTATAGAAGATGTCTTCCTCATAATCCTATATGACATTTGGAAAGTGAGGCCATGTCCTAGATTTTTTTCCCCCTTCTCTCTCACTTTTTAAGCTTTTAGCAATCTAGCTAAGATTAAAGGTTATCAGTACACTGGGAACCATGTAATTGGAGGACTATTATCTCTTGCCTTTACTCTGAGTCTGAGAAGGGAATATAGCTACTAGAATAAATGTGAAAGTCAGAACACTAATAAACCCTCGTTACTTAACCATAGATATTCACAATGGGCAGAGGTGATGTGTTTTTGTTTTCTTTTCTTTTCTTTTTTTT
>NW_022103915.1:65904151-65905704 GCF_000313985.2 Echinops telfairi
TAAATATTCAGTTGTGCTTTGATTTGACTTTTTTAAAATCATGAATGAACCAGTTAGAACCAGTTTAAACCTATCTTTTACTCTTTCATCCCAAATTTACATTTTGCAAATGAATAACCTAGAACAATTTTATCTGAAGAAATATGGCTACTACATGCATTTCACATATTGCAAATAATATTGCATTTTATATTAAATTGGATTTTCTGATTCCAAGATTTTGCAATTACTTTTGACAATAGCAATATAAACCTCTTTTTACAGATTAATTAATGATTGAATCTAAGATGAAAATAATTAATATTAATTACTTTCAAAACCTTTCAATATCCCTTCCTTCTCTATCATCAAGCTTCGGTTACAAAGACCAGGTCACTGTGGGAAAATTAGCTTTATGTGTTTCAGAACCACATCCAGTGTCCAGTATTGGTGTCTCCCTTGTCCCTCACTATACATTACACAGTGATATGTCTCAAGATGTACAAAGTATACCTGACTACTCTTTTCTACCATACCTTTCAGACCATCATTAAACCTACAAGGCTTAGAGGTGGTTGCGTCTGGAACAGCAGGGACAATCATAATTTAAGCATCCACATAAATCCTCACCCATCCACTCTACCCCCCAGCTCCTGAGTTGTACTTCAGTGGTGGGCGATGTGTGGGCCTGTGGGCAAATAAAGACTGACCACGTGGGCTTGGCAGAGGCTACAGAGGACCCTCTTTGTAATAAGACACTACTGGGGTCCCTGCTCACTCTTGTGGCCCCAATTTTTCATGCCTTTTCTTGTACTGGTCACTGCTACATCCTGCTCACTTCCAGCCTTCCTTGACCTTGCAATGGGTCTAGCCCATCTTCCACCAACAGGTTTTCCTTGTTCCATGCTGGAAAATCGGTTCCTATTTATAGTGACTCTATGTCCAACAGAAGGAAATACTGCTCAGGCTTGTATCACATCATCCTCACAATTGTTATTTTTGAGTTTATTGTTGCAGCCAATGTTATAATAGTTCGGACCGGTGGTCTTCTTTTGTGGGGGCAGACCTTCTATTTACCAAGCAATGTCTTTCTCCAGGTGCTGGTCTCTCCTGATAACATGCCCAAAGTACCCGAGAAAAAGTCTTGTCTCACCATCCTTGCATCCAAGAAGCATTCTAGTTCTACTTCTTCAAGACAGATATTCATACTTTTGGCAGTCCATGGTACTTCAATATTCTTTGCCAACACCATCATTCAAATATATCAATTCTTTCCATTCTACCTAATTCGATGTCCAACTTTCTCAGGCATATGAGGGAGCTGAAAATATTATGGCTTGGGTCAAGTACACCTCGGTTTATAGAGTTTGTATCCTTGTTTTTCAACAGATTAAGGAAGTCTTGTGCAGCACATCTTCCTGAATAATGCCAAAAGTCCTCTGATTTCTTTACTGACCTGAGTGAATGGCAAGCACCTACAGATGAGGGGGTACCCCCCAAAGAAACAGAAAATAGCTCCAGTGGGAACCTTCGTAGTGATCATTTTTCCCACTATGTGACCATCCATCAACTTG
>NW_022103915.1:65906566-65915860 GCF_000313985.2 Echinops telfairi
ATCTCAACTTTTCATTTTCCTATTTTAACTTTGGCTCCTCATAAGTGTACACAATCGTCAGTTAGTAGATTTTTTACTACCGTCACAACTGCAAAATATTATATAATAAGGTAGCAACTGAGAAATTGGTGCATCAAGAAAAGAACAAAGTAAAGGAGGTTTTTTTAATATACTAAACTTCACTGGACTACTGAGCCACTTTTTGAAAAATATTGTGATAAAAATGCTGCTAATATACAGTATAAGTATTAAGGATTTGAAATACCCTTTTAGTCCAAAATTCTCAATACTATAAAATGCAGTGTAAATAAACTTAATTTTGATGATAGCAACATTTTACTACTACCACTTAATACCAAACTAAACCCACTACTTCCTAATCAATTTCAATTCATAGCGACCCTTATAAGACATATAAAAACTGCTTCACATGGTTCCTGAAGTTGTTAAACGTTATGGAAACATACTGCCTTATTTTCTTCTTTGGAGAAGGTGGTGTGTTAGCATCTTAATGCTTCACCCACTGCACCACAGAGACTCTGAGTAACACTTAATATTCACATGAAATTTATAACATATTTATGAAATACTAGAAATACAAAGTGTTGTAGTAAATGTACCAACAAATACAGGGAAAGCATTATAAATATTTAATACTGAAATACTCGTATTGTTCTGAGATGAAGAAATACCATAGTATGGAACCATAAGCATCTTATTATAAATATAGATTTAATTAATACATAAATATAGTGTTCATTAAGAACATATCATTGAAGTGAATAATAATTGAACCTAATTAAGACTATCCTTTAAAATTATTTTAATTCACATTCTCCCTGTGTTTTGAAAGATGAATTTCAAGCTTGAGCAAGATCACTCAACAATGGCTTGAGTCTTCAGTGCACCCACACCACCAAGCAGTATCTTATGCCTAGGAATATTGTGAATGTTTCTTTTCCCCAAAATTCAAGAATTTTTTCCTCTCAACTCTGTATTCCACCAAACCTTGTCATAATAATGTCAAT
Organism: Echinops telfairi; assembly: GCF_000313985.2. Lineage (NCBI taxonomy): Eukaryota > Metazoa > Chordata > Mammalia > Afrosoricida > Tenrecidae > Echinops > Echinops telfairi. Next base: position 65,907,595 of record NW_022103915.1, read on the forward strand.
ATTAATTGCACAGTCATTTAATATCAATTTAACTTTTTATCCTTCCAGTTTGAGGAACTGATAGGTCATCATAATTTGAAATGGAAATATTTCCTTAGTTGTTTTCCTTCCTTACATTCTTAGTATTGCTCCTTTTCAGATCTTCTATCACTTGCCAAAATAATTTAATATGACCTTCACCTTCACTTTAAAATAAAATAATAATTTGATAATGAGTATCCAGATTAACTGTTCTAAACATTGTATAAATTTTAATGACTTTTCCCTGATATCATATTTTTCAATCAATATATTTCTGAACATATTATTAAGAAAGAAGTTTCAATTTTAGTTTACTTTGCACAAAAATGATGAAAACATCACTCATGGTTACTTTTTCACTTTGCAACCTTATTCTAATTTTTAAAATTATATTCAAAATTCCAAAATTAATTTGGCATATGTCACTACAAAATAAATTTGCAAATATAAAAGAAATATTTAGTATTATTATCAGCTAATAAATGACAAAGGTTTTGGCATCCTACATTGACTTCTAACATGGTGTTTATATTGGTTCATTTTATTGAATAATCCAGTGTGGGTTTCTGTAAATTATTTTCTGGTATTTGGTAGAAAAAGTTCAAATGCAAAGTATTTGATCAAATTCATGATATTCTCCTAAATTTTTTTCCAGCTCAACATCATTAATACCTGATTGAAGCATGTGTGTGAAGGCAGAACATTTATGCCAATCTTTCCTGATGGGAAAGGGATAAACTTTGTCCCTTTCATCATTTTCTGTGATGGTAATTGTCTTAAAAATTTTTTTTTTATTAAGGAAACTTGGTGTATAGCATACCAGGAGTCAACCATAGCCAGGGACTAAATTCAGCTTGCAGCACAAAATTTTATTGGGACATATTGTTATGTTGCTAGGTGTTACTGAGTAGAGTCTAACTTATTGCAACTCTATAGGGCAGTGTGGGTGGTCCTGTAAGCTTTCCTAGGCTGTACTATTTACAAGGGGAAATCATCAGTCTTCTCTTCTGTGGAGCCTGAGCCACTGGTGGCTTAAGATCACCAACCTTTGGTTAGCCACGGAGTGCTTTCCTATTGCATCCCAAGGGTCCCGCAGTGAACATACCCTTACCCATTAGTTTATGGGCATTGTTTTGGACAGTTAACTACAACAGTGGTAGGGTTGAGTAAGTATGACATAGCTTGTATGGGCTACAATGCCTGGAATACTTACTGTGTATATTTTATCAGAAAGGATTTCTTATTCCCAACCGTATTTTAGAAGCTATTTTATCTTCAGGGTACATACAAGATGCCAAAACTATACTTCCTGTATTTATCCATATAAATATTATTGCTGGTTTTAGGGGCAGTCAGCTCAGCTCTAACTCATAGTGATACTATGCACAACAGAAGACACTATGCCCAGTCCTACACCGTCTTCACTATCTTTGTTTGCCACTTTACAACCCACTGTTGCAGCCACGTGTCCACCCATCTGTTTAAGGTCCTCCTCTTTTTCGCAGACCCTCAAGCAAGCATTACATCTTTCTCCAAAGAGTGATCCTTCCTTTTTTTTCCTAATCGCTTTATTAGGGGCTCATCCAACTCTTATCACAATCCATATATACATCAACTGTGTAAAGCACATTTGTACATTCATTGCCCTCATCAGTCTCAAAACATTTGCTCTCCACTTAAGCCCCTGGCATCAGCTCCTCATTTTTTCCCCTTCCTCCAAAGTCAGACAGCATTCAGTCAGAAACATCATGACTGTCCTTGTGCCTTGACATTTTCAATGCATTTTTATTATCACTTCAGAGCAAACCAACAAGTCCATGCATATTAGGGCCATTGGCTGTGGTTAGAAAATACATTTATTGTAAATCAATACTGTACATCTAAAACTTAGTACATGACTTTTAAAAATTTGTATTGATTTGTGTGTCTTCCTTTTATTTATTTTTTAAAGCATTTTATTTTATCCTTAATTTGTCCATTCTGAAACAATTAACTCACATCATGGTTTGTAGCTTATTAGGAACACTTTTGACACTTTCGTCAGTTTTCTTTCTTTTTTCTTCTTATGTTCTTCTACATGGGGACACTGAGAATTCACTGCACAGTTCTCATCTGTATCTGAGTTGCATATTTCACACTTTTTCCTCAATCTTTTTACACTTGAAAAATTGCTGACATAGTTATTCCCCAATTCATACTAAAATTGAGGAAACAATAAATAATAGTAGCATCAGGGTTTACTTTGTGGTCAGTATATTACATTCTGAAGATCAGAAAATAATGAATGCTTTGAATTATAGCGTTGGTGAAGAGTACTAAATATGTTATGCAATTCCAGAAGAATGAACAAATCTGTCTTATAAGTAAATTACAGAATATTTCTTAGAAGTGCTAACGTATTTTATCACGCTATATCAGCGGGATCTGTCTTTGGAAAGGACATTGCTCTTAATAAAGCGGAGGATCGGTGAAAAGGGGGAAGACACTCAAAGTGGCATACTGACGCAGTGGTTGGAACAATGGGTTCAGACATTGCTACAATTGTGAGAATGGCTAAAGACGATCATTTTGTTCTGTTGTATCTAGATCATTAGGAATCAAAAATGATTCTATCGCACTTAACAGACAATGCCATATTACATGACAGTAAAAACTGGTCTCACACATCAATATCATCAATAAAGTAGAATGCATAAATATATTTGTAGAAACTAATTAAGTTCCCAAAGCCATTGAATTGATTCCAATGCATAGTGACCTTATATACTCTTTCTTAGGCTACAAATCCTTAAGAGACCAGCTAGTTGCTTCATTCTACAACAAAGAAGCACGGTGGGTTTGAATTGCCAACCTCAGGTTAATTGTTTGCTTACCAAGCTACTCCAAGGCTCCATGAATTGATCTGATTGGTACTGAAATATTTCTAGCCTGGTACCATCAATATATTGTAAAAACTGGTATAATTTCTATTTTACATTTATGGGATTTGTGGACATCTTCCATTTAAAGTTTCGCTTGACAATATTCTTGTACATTGAAGAAAAATCTCAGGCCACGGTGTTGACATCAATTTGTTTTGTGAGATAAATTCAATATATCAGCACAATGTGTGATAGCACATTTAAATCAGAATTGAATACAAGCATGGAATTATCAGAATGATAAGCTATTTTCTATTTCTTGAATTTAACTATCACCTTTAAAGTGTTATTAATGTATGTGCAAAATGTTTACACTTGCCTAATTTCCAGTCACGTGAAATTCTGCTAAGAATCCCAACTTTAACTAGCTCCTCCAGCTTTCTGTCTGTGCATGTTCTCAAAAAGAGAATGATTCTCACCTCTTCAGTAGTCACAACTCGTGTTACTATGAGAGAGGTCAAGCCCAAAACAGCAATCTCGCACGGTGCCCGGTCTGTGAAGCGTGTCATTTAGCAGTCATCACCATCTCTATCTGTGCCTGCAAACATTGCTTTCCCAATGCAATGAACTGTGCTTGTGCCAGCCATGTGCTACAGAAGCATTTGGCATAGACGCATGCCACATGGAAATCTAATGTAAGTGGTTCCATTGTCTTGCTTATAAGTGAAAATTACCATTGAACCAAAAGTAGTGGGGTGAAAAAATAATTGTTTTCTTCTTCAATTTAAGTTCTGAAAACATTTTGGCTTCAGTTTCACTCTGGCGAAAAAAAGTTTCAGTTTTCAGTCTAGTTCTAGCTCAAAAGCCTGAAGTAATTGTGAGGGGGATAAGTCAAATTTATTTTGCTTAAAATCCTTCCTAATGTTAAGAAGCCTTGTGTAGACTAATTCCAGAATTGCACTGTAAAATGTGTTATCAGGAAATACTTATGAATCTATTATAAAATAAGCATGCTGCATAGGAAAAGAAATAACTTGAAAATATACAATACCAAATTATTTTTGTTTTATGAAAGTCAGCTTCCATGTCTCAGAAACAATTAAATGATAGCTTTCATTTCCAAGATCATGAAAGAAAACTATAGAACAAATAATAATAAAGGAAAATCTAAAATTCATTTTTATTTGCTTGTGAAGATACTGATATATATAAAAAAATTACTTTTGCTATTAATGAGATCAACATGAATTTTTCCCCAACACCCAAGTATATAGTCCTAGACCTAAAAATAATGAAAATGGTACACTCTCTAAATGACAGATAATATGCTAAGAAATTTTTTTAATATGCTAAGAAATTTAAATGAAATATTTAAATTGATAAATTGATTCTGAGATGAACACTGTAAATAATATATCATTAAGTCTATCACCAGGGTGAGAAATAAATCTCAAACTGATTCGGCTTCAGTAATTAAGGGAACAAAAGGCCAAGAAGCTACTAAGTACCCAAAGATCACATGAATCAGATTAATCAAGGGAGGGTTGGGGAAGGAAATCTTCCCCAGAGGGAGAACCTTTCAATTAAGGAAGCAGTCAGTGGCCTGGAAAGATTATTAACCCCATCATACTCAGCCAATAAGGAACCAGGGGAGAAAATCAAGAAAAAGGGAATATACGATGCTCATGAAACCATTGTTGGGCAAGCAGGCCCATTTTGTCTTCTCAGGCTTTGGCCCCTGATTTTGCAATAGTGACTAACAAAGCGTCTCTTTTGCGAATGTGGGTACAGATTGGATTTTTGAGTGTTTTCAGTAAACACAGTCATGATTACCCATCGGTAGCCACATATAGAATAAAGTGGTCTGCTCTGTTCTCCCTTGGAGACCCATCCAGGTACAGCCCAAGCCAAGGTGTATACCCATCTGCCAGTTTCCAAGAAGAACTGTGGCAGTATCCGGGTTGACATCGTATCTCACCAACAGTTTACATAGGTCACTAAGGTATAAAAAGGCTGGTGGAACAGAAAAAAACACTTTTATACGTATTTCTTTAATTTTACATTTATTTTACAAGATAAATGAAAGTCTAACTTATTAGACTTAAGTCATTGTATTTTTAGTCACCTCATATTTGTGTGAAAGCTGGATAATGAATAAACAACACCACAGAAGAATTGATTCATTTGACTTATAGTGTTGATACAAAATGTTGAAATTCCATGGACAGCCAGAATAAAAATAATAAATCGGTGTTGGAAGAAGTACAGGCAGAATGCTTCTTTTATAAGCCAGGAGATGTTATCAGGAGACACTAGTCCATGGAAAAGGACATCATCCGTGGTAGAGCAGAAAAGTCAAAAAATTAAGAAGGCAGAAGAGCCTCAGGGAGATCCATTAACATAGTGGCTGCACCAATGGGCTTCAGCATAACAATGTTGAAGATGGCATAGGTTTTATACTGTTGTACACAGGGCCACTAGAGCTCATTACCTTCTCCAGGGAACCTAACAAAACCAACAAACTTATGCCGCATTTGACTGCTAAAGGAAATGTCATCAACTCAAAGCCATCAATCACTCAGAAGAAAGATGCGGCAGTCTTACTTCGATGAAGAACTGTCTTCTGCAAAGGTAATTCCACTCTGTCCTGTGGGGTCACTATGAATTGGAATTGAATGGGCATCAATGAGTTTGATTTGGTTCTGCTTTAACTGCAATCGTCTGGTTAAATGTTATTTTTCAGGTGAAAGGGCATAGTACATACATCCGGAGAATCTCAGCCTCAAATTGCAATATTGAGGGACTCTATGAGGTTACAAGAAGATACAAGAATAGAGTCATTATGCCCGCCAAAAATTGGTTGATATTCATCCAATTTGGGAAGCAACATGTAGCCAAAAATCAATAGTACTGAATGAAGAAGTCCAAGCTTCACTGAAAGCACGAATGAAAAACAAGGAAATGTAGAATTTACCCAAGGAATTAATGAAAAACAAGAAATTCTTCAAGGGATTGATAGACAAATGAGCTATTTCAACAAACATGGACAACACAGGGAGGACCCTACATCTATTCTAAGAAACTGGAAAACTTCTACTTACAAAACCTACTGGGGAAGATTCAAATGTATGCCCACTCCAAAAAGAAAATTACTAAAAGAATGCAGAAATCACCCAGTGATATCATGACTGTGGCACAGAAGTAAAATTTGTTGTGGATACTCCTTTGAACTTAAGGCTGAACCACCCTAGAGTGAGAAGAGGCAGACGACTATTCTCCCAAGGTTATGGATTGGAGTTCATTGAACTTTGATTATGATTTCTTGCTTTTAAAGGTGCCCAAGGAATGGTGGTCTGGGTTTTTACTATGTGTATGTTTTTCTTTCTTTCTTATGACAGTATTCACTTGGTAGACATGGTTCTGCCTTTGTGAATGAGTGTTTTTGAAAATGTTGCCCTAACACCAGTCCCTATTTTTGGTGAAAATAGGGTCTAGTCACATAAGAGTTTAATCTGTATAAATAAACAATTCATAAATTGTGGTCAGAAGCTGACCCATACTTGTATACTTTCCTTTTCTCAACAATGGTTTCAATTTTATATCATTGACTATTTCAATTGTATATCATTAATTATACTATCAATAGAATATCTTATGCTCCAGGGGTATGATTTATAATATTCTTTCTCATAATACGATAATAATGTCTCTAAAGTGAACCAGAGGTATGTAGAGACCATAGATATAGGAATGTATTTGAGGCTTGAACTTAATCCTACCCCTACTCTAAGAATTTAGATTTTATCACATGACCTATTTAACAGTCACCCTTATGAAGACGTCTTTGAAGATAGGGTGGTATGGTAAAGTGTAGTGAAAACCAGAGGGTCCCAGATATCAGAAACATAGCATCAGGGTCTTAAAGGCTGTCTTCAAACAAGCAGTGATCTAAGTGAGGTGTCGACTGCTCAGACTCACTGCCAGTGGGAATCAGTACTGACAGAGCGGCCCCTGTGGGTTTCTGGGTCTGTAACTGTTTACAGGAGTAGAAGGCTAGTCTTTCTCCGAGGAGCTACTGGTGGTTTTAAGCTGCCTATTATTCAGATCGCAGGCATGCACAAAAATGCACGCCAGCCTGTGTGATGCCAGAATTATAAATAATAAAACCTAAATCTGAAAGAGGAATGGTATCAGATCTTAAATATGAACATATAGATTGCAGAAGGCTGTGGATGACAGGGGAAGTCCAACATCTATTTGCAGAATCCCCACATTTGGAAGCCTCGGGTTCTGACCACAGTTGAAGGATGTAAATAGTCGTTATCAGATGGAGAGCATAATAAAGTCAATCATGGCTTATGTAGTTAGCTTAAAATGTAATGCCTTATCATTTGATCTCCATTTGACTCATTTTAAAGTGGATTCCATTTTTAATATTCTATGCTTTCATTTAGAATATTTTCTCTTGTTTTGTCTAGTGATGGTTGTTGGTTTTTGTTGTTGTTCACTTCCTATTTGTGTTTTCCTGTAGGTAAATGAAGTCCAGAGTAGGTAACTAAATAAACTTAGTAACTAGATTAATAATTGACTACACCAGGGCAGAGGAGGTTGGGTTGGGGGTGGGGATTGGTACAGGAAACTAAGAATAACTACAATAAAGAAAGTGATTGCTGTGATGATTGCTCAACTCTTAATATGATTGAATGGTTAAAATGTTGATATGTGAACTATATGCCAATAAAACTATTACTTAAAAGATGAACACTAGCAGCATACATGAACAAGGTAATGCTTGAAAATAAACCCAGATTGATCAATCAAAGATATGAAATAAAGATAATTAGTGTTGTTCTGAGATGGATCTTGCATAAATGTAGAGAATACCAGAAAGATGTTTACCTCTTTTGTTGACTATGCAGAAACATTTGACAAAATATGACATAAGAATCTATAGATGACAATGCAGAAGAATGGGAATTCCAGAACACTTCACTGTGTTTGTATGGAAACTGTACATAGGCCAAGAGACAATTCTTACAACATAATAGAACTGAATGGTTTAAAAGATGGAAAGGGTTTTTTTTTAAGAATTGTATCTATCCTTTTACTGCATTTACACAACCTATCTGCAGAGTAAATAAGCCAAGGAAGTGGTTTGTATGAACAAAAAAGCATGGAATCAGCATCAGAGGAAGGCTCATTAAACGCCTGCAATATGCATGTGGCAGAACGTTCCTTGCTGAAAGTAAGGAGGGCTTGAAGCACTTACTGAGGTAGACCAAAGACCATGGTGGTCAGCATGGATTGTACCTCAAACATATAGATGATAGATAGATAGATAGATAGATAGATAGATAGATAGATAGATAGATAGATAGATAGAT
>NW_022103915.1:65916118-65920950 GCF_000313985.2 Echinops telfairi
GTATCCATAATTAGTGCTCATGTGAGCAGCAGTCAAGAAATCAAGCAACATATCGCATTAGGCAAATCTCTTGCCAATGACCTATTTTAAGTTTTATAAATAAAAAACGTCAATTCAAAGACTAAGGTGAGAATAAAAGAAACCATGTTATATTGAATTGGTTTATGCAAAGTGGAATTTGAGCTCATAGTCTCCGTCTAGCTCGGGGTCTTCCTCTATGTCATTGCTCCTCTCCTTTACGAAGCGTGATGTAGCTTTCCACGAACAGGTGTTCTCTGATAACATGTCCAAATCATGTTAGCTGAAGTCTAGCCATCTTTGCTTCCAAAGAATCTTTTAATGTACTATTTTTCCCAAGAAATATTGATTTGTTCTTCAGCCAGCCCATGGTGCTTTCAATATTCTTTTGCGAGTAACATAATCCAAATCCACCAATTCTTCTTCAGCTTTACATGCATATGAGGTCCAGCCTTTACACGAGGTGATGGAAAATGCCATGGCTAAGATGAGGAACACCTTAGTCCTCAAATCCACATCCTTGCATTTCAACACTGTAAAGAGGTCTTGTATAGAACATTTACCTAACGAAAGGCATCACTTGATTTCTTTCTTTTTTTTTAATCACTTGATTTCTTGACGGCTGCTTCTATGAGCATCGATTGTAGATGCAAGCAAGACAAAATTCTTGACAGCGTCAAACTTTTCTCCCTTTATCATGATGTTACCTATGGATCCAGTTATAAGGATTTGAGTTTTGCTTATATTGATCAGTGATTCATACTGAAGGCTGAAATCCTTGATCTTCATTGTCAAGTACTGCAAGTCCTCATCACTTTCAGCATGCAAGTTGGTGTCATCTGTATACTGAAGGTTTTTAATAAGCCTTCCTCCAATCTTGATGCAACATTCTTTTTCATATAATCTAGCTGCTCTGATCATTTGCTGAGTATACATATTGAATAAATATGCTGAGAGGATATAACCCTGAAAACGCACACCTTTCCTGATTTAAAACCATCCAGTATTATTCTATTTGCACAACTAGCACTTGATCCATGTACAAGTTCCACAAGAGCACAATGAAATGTTCTAGAATTTTCCTTCTTTTCAAGGATATCTATGGTTTGTTATAACCCACAGTGTCAAATGACTTTGCAAACTTCCCATTAGCTAGCAATGTGTGTGTGTGTGTGTGTGTGTGTGTGTTTTCTCAATTTAGTCATTTATTACTCAAATTCTGGTACTAGCTCTGTTGAGAAATATTGGGAGATAATTTTACTCAACCTTGCCTCCCTTTCTTTTTTCTTTCTCTAGTCAAGATATTTAGCAAATTCAGTGATTACTAAAGACCTGTTCAGATAAACATATAGAGTTAAATTAAAATAAGTGAAATCGATGTTTTTACTTCATGTAATTTCATGTATCTCTTTGTATATGTTAATTTCATAGGTGACATATGAAGCTCCAGTGGCTCGATATTTAAGAATCAGCTGCTAACAGAATGAATTACAGTTCAAACTCATCAGTCACTCCCTGGGAGTGAGACATAGCCATATCTACTTCCATAAAAACTATGGCTTCGAAGTCACCATCTAGTAGTTACACTCTGTTCCACAGGGTGGCTATGCATTGACATCCACTCAAAGACAATGGGTGCATTTCATTGTTTGCTTGTTTGTTTTGTAGCATAGTGGTGATGTATTGGACTGCTAACTAAAACTTTGGTAGTTGAAGCCCACTTACTCAGTGGGAAAAAGATGCATCGTCTTGCGCAGGGTACAGCCTTGGAAACGCTATGAGGAATTTCTATAGGATCATCGTGAGTTGAAATCTACTCAACGGCAATAGATTTGAATACTATATTCGTTTGAAAGGTTGGAATGTCAATATCAGTACTAGTGAATAAGTCTCAAAAACCACTCTGCTATGTAATCCTTCCTGACTCATAATAATGCTTTAGCACAGGGAAGAATTGCTCCTGTGGTTTTCTGAGACTGCGACTCTTTACAAGAGTAAAAAGCCTCCTCTTTTCCCAACAGAGCTGCTAGTGCTATTGAACTTTGACCTCGTGGTGAGCAGTCCAATTAGTTACAACCAAGCTACCAGGGCTACTGTCAGGAAATATGTACATATGTGATGATGTACAATATCATTGAAAGCAAGTATCTCTCCTCTCAAATTTCCCAAGATACCCTTCATTTTAGTGGTTGTTTCGGAGACCAGATGTTAGAATATCAAAGTGTTACAACAAGGGCTCCTCAAGGATGTGAAGTTCAATCGAACCAGCTTAAGAATTCATATAGCATTTGTGTCAGCATAAAGTTGATCTGATTCCAACCAGACCCCACTGAGGATCACTCCTCTCTACTCACACTTTTGTTGATAGGATTTAAATGGTAACTTGAACAGCCAACTAACCAAAAAATACACTACAATTCAATAGCTAGGAATATATTATTACAATCCTCAGAGCTTTAGAAGGCATGAAATTGAACTTTTCACTCAGGTGAGGAATATAAATGGTTTTCATTTACTTTCTCACATTAGGTATATATACTCATATTGGATTATTAGTTCCATCTAATAGATTAAAAAATTATATTAAGTCTAGAGTTTATCATTTATTCAACCAATAGTTTTTAAGCTTATCATATATGTCCAATACTCTAGAATTGAACAGATAAATTAATTTACATAAGTTCAAATCCATTTTTAAAAACAAAGAAATCTACTTTCAAGTAGTTTAGATTCTAATGGATTCTGGGGCTTAACATGAGAAAGCCAGGCACTTTCATAGCTTGACACTGAACCATTAACTTGTGCATGGGGAAATGTAGTCTGTGGACAAGGTAAAACACAAAAATAAAACAAGTAAAGAACTCAACAAGATATCACAACTTACTTTTTGATCCTTAATGAGGAAATAATTTTGTGTTTACAAGAGAAATATATTTTAAGTTTATTTGGTCCCAACTCTCTTAGCCAGTCCTACAAGGAGAACTGGTTTAGGTTTTTAGTTAGTATACATACACAGTTTGGGGGTCACCATATGGGAAGAGCATAAGAACCCCTTTAAAATCAGGATCACCTAAATGACAGATAACTGTACTACTAATAAAAACCAGTACCATCAATTAATTCCTCATTTCTTTTACCAAAGAATGAGGAACATATACACAACCTGTTCTAAAGTAGATTGTTCCAAATATCAAGGAACCCTAGTAAAATTCCATTGAGCTTTCAAATGTGAATTCTTAGTCATGCTTCCCTGGTAACTGTTGCATTTGTTCATTAAGAAGTGTATTACAAGACAAAATTGTTGTGCATCATACATGACAAAAATATACCAAGAGTTAAATGGAAGTTCTTGCTCTGCTTAATGAAGTTTTATTTCTCTGTTACTAATTTCAGAGGTGATATTCCTGTTACTTCCATATGTGGGGATTGAGGGGATAGCAATTCATAGAAGTAATATCAAAGAACCAGTGCCTCGCGGTGGACACAGGGGCAGAGAGTCACTAACTAGTGAGGCAGGCCAAGGAAAGGAAATGATCAATTTGCACTTGAAACAATTGGGGAGTTTGTATAATTGAGCTGACACTGTGATGCAGAGAAACTCTGCCATTTTCTTGGCTCAGAATTCTGTTTGTTAACAAAAAAAAAGTACTAGGAACTTTTCAACCTCTTGCAGGAATGTTTTCAAAGCAGAGACCATGGCAGAGACTTCTCTAGTAAAAATAGGTAACAATGAACTTTTGGGGGGCATAATTATAATTTAGGGAAACTACATTGAATAAAAAATAGGAAAATCTTATTAATTAAACACATAGATACAAAAGGATACAGTTAAAATGAGTAAACATATTGACTAAACAGATAAATCAGGATATGAAAGGTGGTTATTAAAAGGAACGAAATGCCTTTGTATTATATTATATATATTAATTTCCAATTAGCAAAAATTATTTTTACTGGTATTTAAATGGAGGGTACAAATACAAAATTAATCAATAAGCAAAAGGGCACTCTCAAATACAAAACACTTAATAAGCTAGAATGTGGTTTAAGTTCTTTTTAATTATTTTATTGGGGGCTCGTACAATTATCATCACAATAAGTGAAGACAAAACACAGATTATCACCATAAGAGCCTAAATTTTACAGAATTAATAGACTAACAACATTCAAAAGTCTGCCAGAAGAAATGTCTAGTCTCTGTGGAACAAACTAATGTAATCCATATATGCAACTACAGCAAGGATGTTGCAGGATTGTGCGGTGTGTCATTCAACACTCTTGAAAACAAAGCTTGCATACTCCAGTTTGTAACTGCTTGTTGTTGTGGTTAGGTGTCGTTGGGTCACTATGGGTCAGAACAACATGCACTTTGAAACCAGTATATACATGCTTTGTTCAAAATGCCTGCAAGCATATCCCTTATTATTGATTTTTATTATGAATCATTTCATTTCAACATAGACTTGCATACTTATTTACTGCCTTCCTGTGGATTACAACTCACTGCAATCCTATACAATAGAGTAAAACTGCTTCTGAGAGTTTTCAAGACTGAAATCTTTAGAGAGGTAGAAAGCCTCATCGTTCTCCTAACGAGTTTTTGGTAGATTCAAATTGCTGAACTGAAGGTTGGCAACCCAGGGCATAATTGACCATGCCGTATCGCTCATGCCACATCCTTCGTGAATCCCATTTGAATGGCTGACAACTTCCTCTAGAAGGATTGTTGCAAGAATTTTTTAATTACCTTCAGAAAAGTTTACTTTCCTATGATATTAATAATATTGCTTGATAATTTCCACACTAATGGATCA
>NW_022103915.1:65921955-65923792 GCF_000313985.2 Echinops telfairi
ATATGAGTGTCTATGAATTTGTTTCTCTAGTCAACTAGAGAACACAATATGATGCGTTGGGAGTGTCTGACTAGAAAAACAAATCATGAAGATGGACAGTGGATGCTTTTTTGACCTATGCTTCATTTTCCTCCTTTGCCTAGCCAGAGGTCAGATATGGCCATGCAGTTTACTAAGTTGTTTTCTGTAAAGAATATGGGAATTTAAACTTTTGATAATTGTCTTTCATTTTTGTCATTGGTTATTTCTGCTTGAATTGGTGAAAATGAATGTGATTAATGTATATTTTGAGCTCAGGGAGAAAAATCACTACTTGAATTTCTCAGAGGCCATGCTTCTTAGTGAAAACAGCTGACAGAAGGTCAAAATGGCTGACAGAAAGCCTGGCACTGGCTTGATTCAATCAGGGGCCTCAGGCCATATTTTGTATTACTGGAATAGTTTAGATAAGAATGAAGATAAGACAGATAAGGATTGATCTTGACTGTTTTAAGAATTCAGTTTAGGATTGAGCTTTAATAGGTTTATACTGTTTTATCCTGCTTATTATTATTGATATAATGTTTGATATAAATCATTGTTGGAGGGTATGGAAATAGAGAGTTTGTAAGCCAACTTGCCTTCAGTCCTTAATTTTAATCTAAAAATAGGTTAGAATGAAGAAGAAGAAGAAAGAAACCCTTTGGTTTGAGTTGTGGTTGCTGAATTTTGAACTAGTGGTTTGTGTCAGGAGCAGGGAAGAATCAGGAGCCATAAAGAAACTCCCTTCTCTAGGACTGAACTTTAAAAGGAGCCTGTCAGCAGGCTAAAATGCTTGCTAGGTGACCACCTGGATCTATTTGTTGAGTGGAAGTGAGAGAAATGTAGCAATTAATAGCAATTATTGAGTCTGGCCACTGACACCCATGGATCTGATGCACAGGGAAAAGAGGAGAAAGCTAGAGTGGGTGGAGTGGTCTGAAGTTCATGACCCAGCACAAGGGGGCTAGGGTTGTTGAAAATTTGTGATGAGGTTCATCATCTAAAGGCAAGGTACAAATCCTGAAGATAGAGATGGATGTTGGTTAGACCTCTGCTTCATGGTAGTTTTCCTTCTTTGCCCAGGAAGAAGTCAGATAGGGCCATGCAATTTACTGAGTTGTTTTCTGGAAAAAATTTGGGAAGCTAAACTCGTGAGATTAAGGGCGGTGGCCAACATTGAGTTGACCAGAACCCAACCAGAGGAAGAGAAGATTTTTTGACCCTATGAACTGGTGCACATTGCTGCTGACTGTATGGACTGCCTGGCTTGATTTGACTTAGCTTATGCAGGCGGCCTCACAAAGTTCCAACTGGAATGAAGATTCTTCACATTATGGAATATGATTGTCTCCTTAGAGCACTGGGTTGATGTGAGTGGGCAGTGTAGAAATTGGATACCCAAAATGGGGGGATAAAGGCATGAAGTGATTGGCTTACAAACTTTCATAGGTAGGGGTATGTTTTCATAGATGATGGTGTAGGTGTTCCCATAAGTATATGATATTTTTCCTTTGCTCACTTAAAGAATGTTATGTTTAAATGAAGTTGGCACATTTTTTATTGTATGCATTTTAGTTTTATCCTGTTAGGATAAAACTGTTAGTTTTCTTAATGCTTGTTTAAAAATGATATATGGCTAAAGAGTTGTGTGAAAGTGTCAAGTTGACAAGAAGTAGTCTGGAGTAGTTAGATAATCTGGTGTCAACTTGAGAGTATTAAGAGTGAAGGGGTGGAGTTTAGCCTGTCAATCAGGTCACTGATTGGTGACCTCATTTGGAGGCACAAAGGAGAGCAATAGCTTACTGGAGGTCAGACC
>NW_022103915.1:65924071-65926830 GCF_000313985.2 Echinops telfairi
GTTGAACATATGGGCTAATATCAGACTTATGGACTTGATCTAGAATGGGCTGGGATGTTTCTTAATATACCAATACTCTTTGATTTATTATACACAAATGAGTGTCTATGAATTTGTTTCTCTAGTTAACTGGACTAACACACTCAGCAACATTGTATAGGACAGAGTAGAACTCACCCATAAGGATTTTAGAGGCTGTAAATCTTTACCAAAAGAGATTGGATGCCTCTGAGGAGTAGCTGGTGGGTTCAATCATTGGACCTTCTGGTTAGCAACTCAGTGATTAACTCTCTGTGCCACCAGAAGAATAACAACCATTCCTTTCATGACACAGAATTATAATAATGCAATGTTATACATATGTTCACTGTTTCCTATTTTAAATCCACTGCTATCAGTCAATTCTAACTATTGTTGAAACTACGTTTTCCAAGGCTAAACCTTTATTATAGTAAATAGCTTATTCCCCTTGGAGGATTAGAACCATCCCTTTTTCTATTAGCCATTCAATATCTAACATACTCAAAAATATTCTGTGTTTCTAATTCTGATCCAAATGTATAATGAGAAAGTTAAACCAAGGAAACTTTGTCACTAGAATATACTGCTTTCTCTATTAGTAAATTGTTCAGGTCAGCAATATATGTATAGGGGTACTTTATGTGTGTATGTATGTGCAGAAATTAATATAACTGCTGCAAGAGGACATTTTCATTACCTGCTGTTGGTTCCATCTCTTTAGGATACATTTTTAGATAGAAAAATGTGTTTTACAAAATCAATTAGTTGGATTTTTTTTATACTCTTTTATGCTTGCAGCTAGAATTTTATTTAAATTTCAACAGTAGGATATCTAAGTCTTATCTTTGTCTATATCTATATCTAGCTATATCTGTCTAATGTCTATATCTAGCATATAGACATTGAGAACTTCAAAAGATACACTTTATGACTCAGAATGTACTCATTTTGCTTTGATTTGATGCTGGACTCAGACTATTTTAAAGTTCAAATAGCACTATTTGTGTTATTTATAAACCACTTCCTTGGCTAAATAGACTCCTTACCAATTGGAGTGAAGCCTAGAGATATAGTAAACCATAAAAGATATTCCAGAATGGAAGTGTCAAATGTACTGATCATCAAGATAAATGAACCCGCCTACAGGCAGATGATTGAATTAAATTGCATTGAAATCCCCTTGGGAAGATACTACATTTACGTTCTATAGCCTCTATTCTTATCAGCTGCGGAAGCCAAATCTTGTGAGCATTTTCAAGAAATTGCTTTGTAGAGACAAAAGATGTTTTACTTATTGAACAATAAAATATTTCATGGAGCAGTGCATGACAGATGGACTATGTAATCAACAATTGATACAGAAAAAGTAGAACACACTGATCCATTTCATAGGAGTTGTCACTGTTTACTGTCTTCAAAAAGAGACAAGGCATGGAATTAGTAAGTCACCCATACTCATGAAATGAGAGGAAGTGCCTTATTTCTAGTATTTGTATTCCAATTGCGTATTTTCTATAAGAAAAATATGTTTTTCCTCAAAACTCTATTTCCTATATATATAAAGTCTTTCACTGTATTAGTGATTTGGTTTAGCCAGTTGTTTCTACTGTATATTTCCATTCAGTTACTCTGTCTACACTTATGAAAACAGCAGCACAATAAAAGCTATTAGGTAACAAATGAAAAAGATCGGATTGGAATTTCATGTTTTATTTCAGACATGTTCCTTTGAGTTTACATGTGGTCATGGAAAGCTGTATAATTTTGAAGGCCCTTTGTAAAATGAAAATGTAGTGAACTTAAAGCAGGTATGAAGTGTTCTTGAGTGTAAGCTGACCTGCATATCAGCCGAGGCACCTAATTTTACCACAAAAGCTGCATTGAAAATGTGCTGAAAAACTTGGCTTCTACATGAGTATAAGGTATATTCATAGGGATGTTTATAATCATAATTACATTATGTGTATACATATTTTTGTTGATAGAACTTTTATTCTTTCTCTCATGTCTTCTTACTCTCACTCTTTTTAAAATTAAAAAAATTATTTTGTTTTCTAACAGTTTTTTTTCCATATAATTCACATATATAATTCAATAGTTCAATAACATTAAAAACAGTTGTACATTCATCGCCAAAATCAATTTTAGGACATTTTATTGATTCTTACACTAATTGTTATTAGCTCCCCATTCCACCTACCCTGCCACACCTCAAGGAATTATTAATCCAGTTAATCTCTCTATAGATTCGCCTAGCCTGGATATCACATGCAGAAAAACCTTACAAGGAAAAAAAAGATCAAGTGGATTTCAGAAGAGTCTCAGAAACTTGCTCTTAACCATAGAGTACAGAAGCCTAAGGCTTATGGAAGAAATGATAAAGTCAACGGAAAATGTCAACGGTCCACTTGCAAAGACAAAAACAAACACATCATAATGAAATGCACAAGGATCTAACGTTTGAAAAATCCCAAAAGAATAAATCACACAGTATATCTTAGACTAGAAGAACTAACAAAAATATTGAGGCCTCAAGTGACAATATTGAAAGATTCTATGAGCATGATATTGAAATAATTCAGGAAGCATCAAAAGAAGATGGAAAGGATACAAAGTCACTGTACCAAAATAACTAGTCAACATTCCACCATGTCAAGAAGTAGCATACGAGCAAGAGCCAATGGGGCTGAAGGAAGAACGGAAAGCTGCCCTGCAAACAG
Source organism: Echinops telfairi (assembly GCF_000313985.2). Classification (NCBI taxonomy): domain Eukaryota; kingdom Metazoa; phylum Chordata; class Mammalia; order Afrosoricida; family Tenrecidae; genus Echinops; species Echinops telfairi. The sequence continues at coordinate 65,926,813 of NW_022103915.1, forward strand.
GAGTGAAAAACTAGGCTT
>NW_022103915.1:65928233-65929584 GCF_000313985.2 Echinops telfairi
TTTCCCCGAAAATAAGACAGTGTCTTATATTAATTTTTGCTCCCAAAGATGCACTAGGTCTTATTTTCAGGTGATGTCTTGTTTTTCCTTGAAGAAGAATATGGTACACATTTATTGTTGATATCCTTATTATCAGGGAGGTCTTATTTTCGGGGAGGTCATATTTTCGGGGAGATTTCTTATATTTCAGTGAGAAGCAAAACTGTAAGTAGGTCTTATTTTCTGGGTATGTCTTACTTTTGGGGAAACACAGTATATACTTATGTGAACATCTATACCATAAGCCTATGAACATATTCCCCCTTCTGTGAAAGTTTATAAGCCCACCATTTCATCACTTTATCTGCCTAATTTGGTGTATCCAATTTCTATCCTGCCCACTTACACCAACCTGAGGAGACTATCATATTCTTTGATGTGAAGAATCTGTATTCCATTTGGAACCTTGTGAAGTTCACATTCATAAGCAAAGTCAAATCAGGACAGGTCTTCCATAAAATCAGCAGTAATATGCACCATTTCACAGGCTCAAAAATCTTCTCTTCCTCTGGCCGTGTTCTGGTCATCTCCAGGTAGGCCGCCTCACTTAGTCTCACCAGGGTGCCCATCGGCTGCCTTGCCTTTAGACCATGGGCTCCATCACAAATTCTCAACAACCTTAGAGCCCATGTGCTAAGTCATGAACTTCTAACTAGCGAACTCACTCTCATTTTCTCCTCTTTTCCTTATGAATCAGGTCCATGGGTGTCAGTGGCCAGACTCAACCTATCTCTTTATTGCTGCATTTCTCCTACTTCCACTCAATAAGTGGATCCAGGTGGTCACCTAGCAAGTATTTTAGCCTATCCACAGGTTCCCTTTAGCATTAGGTCCTAGAGAGGAGTTTCTGCAGGACTCTAGATTCTTTCCAGCTTTGGGCACAAACCATTAATTCAAAAGGCCAAAGAGTTCAATTTTTCCTCAGTCTGTCAAAAGGCCTCAAGGCAAGTCTCTTCACCACTTTTAAAAGCCTCCTTTGCAGGCCTGTCCTAACCCATTTGTGTTAGTCTGGGTAGACTAGAGAAACAAATTCATAAACATGTATATGTGTATAAGAGAGAGTTTTATATAAAAGGTAACTGTACATTAAGAAAGCATCCAAACCCAGTCCATTCCATATCCATAAGTCCGATATTAGCCCATTGTCTGAAACCAATCTATAAAGTCCTCTTAAGACTCACAAAATACATGCAATGATGCCGAATGCAGGACAATCACAGGCTACAATGATGCCGAATGCATGACAATCACTGGCTACTAGGTAGAAAGTCTTTGGATCCAGTGGTGTTGTCAGCATCTCAGTGCTGGCAGG
>NW_022103915.1:65930748-65980487 GCF_000313985.2 Echinops telfairi
GTGGCAGTGGAAGCATCTCAGTGCTGTCAGGGGTTTCCATGTGGCTCCTCCAGCTTCAGGACTCTGGTTGCTTCAGTGTAGCTCCATGTGGTTTGTCAACAGGAATGTCTCACAGGGAGACAAGCTGAGTTTATATCTGGCTTCCAGTGAGTTATTTATCTCCTTTGTCCCTCCAAATGAGGTCATCAAGCTGCGACCTGATTGGCAGGCTTGACTCTGTACTTTCACAAGTTGACAGGCTATTATGTAACTGCCACACTGTTATTTAAGATATTTACATATTGCTTCTTCGTGGGTGTCCTCACTTGCACTATTAATCCCTTGTCTCAGAGCATCATCAGCATCTTTAACCATCTTTTCACTGAAGGAGTAGGATCCCATTTCTTTAGAGGTAGACCAATTACATGATAGTCATTATTTTTGATATATTAGAAATCATTAGGCAACATCTGCTCTCTCATATTATGGTTCTCTGCTGAAGTTAGAGAAGTTATCCTGAAAATTTTAGTTATTTGAACAATTTCAGGAATTGCATAATTGACTCATAATATCTCATGGGAATTTGAGGAGTAAAACAAAGCTAAAATGATGACAGTGGGTCAGTCTCTGGTTGTTCAGCACTTTTCCTTTTTATGGTATATGCTTGTTTTCTGAAGTAATAAATGCATTCTCACTCTCTCACTGCCTCCCTCTCTCACTGTCTCTCTCTCACTGTCTCATTCTCACTCTATCACTGTCTCACTCACTCACTGCCTCACTCACTCACTCACTCACTGCCTCACGCACTCACTGCCTCACTCTCAAAAAATAAAGTGAAGTAATAAATGCAAGGGGATAAAAATGTACTCTTTCCTCAAAAGTATAATGAATTTAAATTCTGTATAATTGGCTACAGTAATGACAGTGTTAACAGAATTACCTTATGACCCAGGGAGATGATTGATAATGTTATCTAATCTAATGTTATCTCACAAAAAAATGACAATGATGTCTTTAAGGTGACATCATTGTCATATATGCTGGCACTTAATTCTAGCCCCAATCTAAGAACAATTAGTTCATAGCACATGGCTCTGCTTGATATTTGCTCTTTTGAATATATCATTAAATATATGGGTGCTATAGAAAAGTGTAGTGAAGAAAGTGAATGGTGCCTGCCTATTAGAAAGAATAGTGTCTCAGGTCTTGAAGGATTCTCTTCAAACAAGCAGCCAATAAGTGAAGCATCAACTCAATAAACATGAAAGGAGCCACCAGCCTGTTTAACCCAAGGATTCTAAATAATTTAATCCAAATTTGAGAGAAGAAATGGTATCATAATTTAAATTGTGAACACTCAATTTATAGAAGGTTATGGATGAGAGTAGAATCCAAAAATCCCTGTTCATGATCCACACATAGATAAAAGTTCCTTAAATCCCCTCGGATAATATTTGAGGGATGTGACTAGCCTTGTTTTCATATAGAAAGTATTGCACAAATGATACTGTAGATAGAGCTAGGTTACAAAGTAACATCTTATTTGATCCCCTTTTGGTCCATTTAAAAGTTGTATCTGTTTAAGAAAAGAAGGTGAAGGGGAAATGCGTGGGTACTAAGCCTCCAGTGAATCACCCATGAACATAGACAGGGACGTGAACAGCCTTGCTGTCACAGAGAGTGCCCTGGAAGTAGATATGGCAAATATAACTAGGTTGAAATTTAACGCGGCGTGATCATTTGATCTCCCTTTTGATCCATTTTAAAGTTATTCTAGTTGTGAAATATTTTCTGCTTTCTTTTCCATTGAGGATGTGTTTTTGGTATCTTATTTTGTTCCTGTTGTTAGTTTTTTGCTTCTTTGTTTTTTTGATTTTGTATGTATTTTTGGAATATTAAATTCAAGATGGGTGAATCTATGGTTGGATCAATGGTTTCTTGGGGCTGTAGCAGGAGAGGTTGATGGGAAATGTTAGTTAAAAATAAGAAGTACAAGAACAAAGAAAATGTTCTAAAATTGATTGTTGTAGTTATTGTATAATTCCTCTAAATATGATTAAACTTTGCATTCTATGATATTTGGATTATATCCCAGTAGAATTGTTTCTAATTAGTATAATGGATTTTATAAAATGAATAATTAAGCATTACAAGCAGAGTTCTGTCTAAATTTTTACAGCTATGGATGGAATGAATATTACTACGGGTGTAGATGAACACTGAAAGAAGTAAAGGTAAATTTGTGATTTCCATAATGGGAGGTTGCCCAGTCACCTACCTTAAAGAGAACCTTTTTTACAAATGCCATTTTAACAATCTGTTAAAAAATTAGGAAAATTAGGAATCTGGTCTAACTGGTTTGAACCCACTAAATTCAACCACTGAACCTATACATGGACCAAGAGGCAGTTGTGCGAGGAAACATGGCATGATTTAAAATCAGGGAAGGTAAGTAGGACAAGAGAAAATCTGATTCATTTGTACCATAATGTTGTAGAAGAATATTGAAAGCACTGTAGACTGCCAAAAGAACAAACAGATCTGTCTTGGAAGAAGTAGAGTCAGATGGCTCCTTAGATAAGAGCTGTATGAGCCCCTAATAAAATGTTAAAAAAAAACAAAACAAAGAAAAAGAAAGCAAAAAATTAATTAAGTAAGTAAGTAAGTAAGTAATTTAAAAAATTCAAGGATGGGGAGACTTTGTCTCATGCGGTTTGGATATGTTATCAGGAGAGACCAGGACCTGGAGAAAGACGTCATGCTTAGCACAGTTGAGGGACAAGGACAAAGGGAAAGGCTCTCAGTGAGATAGATTGGCATGGTGTGTGTAGGGTAGCTATGATGGGGAACTGGCTCGACATGATGTGCCCAAATTACATTTTAAGTATCTCTGCTTTTAGGCCCAGAAGCGCTCTCCTGGACCTTCCGTAGTAGTGCTGGAGCCTCCCGGCCTTCATTCAGGGGTCTTACGCCCCCTGCTTTCCCCGGAGCAGCGCACCTCATGCAGTCATCAGCACCCATGTTCACACCCACCAGCCAAACACCCAGTTGTTACATGCTTCTCCCACTATACGAAAAAGAATGTTCCTATAAAACCTTAATTTAACTTAAAAGTTTGCCATTAATCTATATGGGAATCAAAAATATATATTTTCTAGACCCAAACACTAACTTAGCAAATCATTCCAGCTAATACATGGAGCCTAAAATCACTCTAACATCTAGTGTTCACAGGTAGAGTTCAAATCCATGTTGGCTTGGTAAGATGCTGAGTGTAGCTCCTTATAAAGGCGCTTGGAGATGCCACACTTTTTCCAGGTGAGTCTGTCTCTTCAACAGCTTGCTGTAAATCAGTTGCTGACTGCTAATTTTCCTTTATGTCTTTTCTCATAAAAGTGAAAATCCTGTTCATTTTTCTTTCCATTAGAGAAAATGGGTACTACCGTAGTTCCTTCATAAAAGAGAACTTTTAAAGAGCAGTGGTTACCTGGATGCGCACCTGCAGAACGTTTCAGAGTCAATTGTAGAGCAGTTAGTGCTGAGCACAGACAGGAGTACTGCAGGGAGGCCATGGACACTGTGAGACCACCCAAAGTTGAGGTCACTGGCAAGAGGAGAGCCGAGAGGGTGACAGAAGCATCCAAAGGGAAGTGCAAAGCAGTCGAGCTGGATTCCTTAGGGCTGCTTTTTCAAATCTCTTCTGCTTACTGCAGATAACCACACTAAAACTAATGCCCACACACAGACCCGGGCTAGATAGCAAGAAATAAATTCCTCTGCCAGTCTGACTGGGAGCTCTTGCCTATTTGCTCAGAGATAACCAAGAGATAAGGTTACACACAGATAAGCCCTTCAGGGGAAAGTAAAGATTGTACAGTCTGCTTTGGCTTAGAGGCTCTCAAATATTAAAGTGTTAGTTTTTACCTGCTGAGTGATCATTCACAGTTGGAGATGGAAATTACAATAGTTAATAGAAACTGCTCAGTGGCGCCCCCTTCCTAATGGTGTCAGGGTACTTGATACATCAAGAGCACACTGCAATATTTTCCAACTTTAAATGCTCCAGCCAGTACGCCTGATGCTGAGAGTTTAATTATCTTTGGGTTCTTGGTGAGCTAAATTTTCCATTTGGGAAACTTGAAATTTTCACTTTACTCTTGGATTTTTTCCCAAGAAGTTCCCTGAAACCTTCAAACTTAGACATGAATGTTTCTTTAGAAAAAACAAAACAAAATTCTATTCACTACTTTGTTTCGTCCTCCTGTACATTTCTTTCTTTTTAAAAAAAAAAAAAACTCTTATCATTCACATATTTGACAACAATACAGTGGGCTACGTATTGAGTTACTAATCACAAGTTAAGTGGTTCAAACCCATCGGTCACTTGGACAGAGAAAGACCAGGCTGTTTGCTCCCATGAAGATTTCTAATCCCAAGGGGTAGTTCTACTTTGTGTTATAAGATCTCTACGCATCAAATCCACTCAATAGTAGACTGTGTGAGGTTTGTTTTATTTTGTTTTAGCCATCTAACCGATTGTAAATCATAGCCCCCTCTAGGGACATTTATATTTCTTAGAATATAAATCCCTACAGAAGCAGACTGCAATATTTTTCACACATAGTGAGTTAAGGTATAAATTGTCAACTTTTTGTTTGGCTGCGGAGTGCTGTACACACATTAGGTGTCCTCTTTTTTTTTCTTCAAGTTCTTGAGATTTGATGAAGCCTTGGTGGCCTAGTAGTCTACACATTGGGCTGCTACATTTGGCAGTTCCAAATCACCAGCTGCTCCATAGAAGAAAGATGAGACTTTCTGCTGTAAAGAGTTACAGCCTTGTAAACTCAAAGGGGCACTTCTATCCTATCCTATAGAGTCAGAATCATATTCATCATGTGAATTTGATTTGACTCGATGGCAGTGACTTTGGTTTCTTGAGTTTGGGAAATGTCATCAGGAAAGACTTGTCTCTGGAAATAGGCCTGAAGGTTAGCATAGAAGAGAAAATCTTTCAACACGGTGGCTATCACAATACCCTCACACGTAGCAGCAATGTGAAAATGGTACAGGACTAGCAGTATTTCAGTCTGTTGGACATAGACCTGCAAATAGCAACAAGAACATATTGGTACAACCAGTTACTAAGCATTTTCTTCACACGGGCCTCTTTCTGTCTTTGCTCTATATTTTAATAAAACCATACCGTCTGATATTCTAGTCCACCATTTCAGATCATTAACTGCAATACAGAATTGAATGCCAAATATGTAACCATTAAATCCATTTAATCATTTAATAGTTTTTCTGATAAATCTGCATCCCTACAGCATCGCTATTTTATGGATTGAGCCGCTCTTTGTTTACTATTTTGATCTTCCTCTTTTCTGCTGTAGGGCTCTGCCGATAGTTATTTGTTTGTTTGCTTAATTATACATGTGTTCTCTTGTGCATAAGGGTTCAGGTCCTTATGGTGGATTATATGAGGTCTCTGAGTCTTGCAACTGGAACATGAAAATTAATCTCTCCATACTATGTGCCAACTGTATAGAACAGGGTGCTCTCTAGTATTTTGCTAACGTGTCTGGTATAAACTTGTTCATTAAATACTGAGCTAGCTAACATTCAGGAATAGGAAATCCTCAACATAGTGAGTACACAGTTCTTAATATGGGTGAAGCCAAGGATATATTTGGATAATAATCCCTCTAATACCAAATAAGTATATGAGGAAAGGAAGGGCTAGTAATGGAGGAGGTGGATGCCACATTCAGAAGCTCCAATGTGCCAATGGCTGACAATTCTGAGAAGCAAACAGCCACACATTCATAATTTTTTTTAGGAAATAAAATAAAGTAATATTTAAAGACACAGATTTTTTCAGGTGCTCTGAAATACTTTTTTTTATATAAGAGAAACAAACATATTTCTAATGGCTGTATAGATAAAAATTTAATGCCAAACTCATCTTATAAACATATCTACCACTCTAATCAAGATATAATTATTCACACAGAATATTGTTGTTGTCAACATAACTTTATTTTTCAAAATTTATGGTAGTTTGTTGTATATTCTTAAAGATCCTAGTTTTCTAACACAAAGATAATTTTTATTATAAAGCAATGGTTTCAGAGAGTAAACTGGGCATATTTCATTCCTGTAAATTCTCTAGTATAGAAGATTGATTAAATATGTATTATAATGTTCGATTCTTTACTTTCTTAAATTTATAATAATATGAACATAATTTAATATGTAATCCCAGAAAATAAAATTTATTAGATCTATGCTACATTGACTAATGTATGCAAATGCAATTACTCAGAACAGGACAGAAATCTTGTTACACTAAAAATGCTGACTCACTCAAAAATGCTAATGCCCAATTGTTAGTAACATCCTCTGAGGGTAACTTTCAAGTAAAATAAACTGTTCTAACAAGATTCCACATAAAAGAAATATGCAAATGAATGAATAATTAACCACTACCGTATTGAATGTCAGAAGACTCCTGGATAGATTTACTGATTCTGAAATGCCTAGATACACTTTCTAAAGGAAAATGAATCTTCAATTCCTCACTTGTTTAACTAATTCATGTACTTTATTTGTCTTCCTCTTGTTTATCTTGTACTTCAAGTGATAAATCAAATTCATTCTTTCATTTCTACCTTAGTCATTAATTTGTAATCATTATTATTACGTTGGGTTAATTGAAAGTCCAGATAGCAATAGCTGAAAAGCCGTGAGTCAAGTTTTCTGAAAGTAAACTATTAGGAGTATTTAACCTTTTTTGTTATTTTTGTTCTGCTTACTCATATAGAATCTATTCGTATTGTTCAAATTGTTAAAACTTTATATATTTAACAAATCAGTTTTCCAGGCCTAACTATTGGTAATCAAGAAATGGTGCTGGACCAATTGACAAAACATTAATTATAAAATATTCAGTTTCCACTAAGGAGGAGAATAAGTAGCTATGCTTTTAGTTTGGCTTGTTAAAATGTGCACAGAAAAAAATCTATGTCATTAAATAGAATATTCCACTCTTTAATATTTTTCTCATTAAAGAATGTCTGTAAAATATAAAGACAGGAAATGAAGATAAGGTAAAAGAAGCTCAAGATGAGATAAGGTGACAAGACGAATGTGAATTAAAGGTTTGTGAGAACTTATTCTACATAGCTTTTTCTTCCAGGTTCTGTAACATGGACCCAGTATTTATAAATTAAGATTAAGAATTTTAATTTTGAAGAAAAGTGCTTTTATTGATGTAAAGAACGATAATTGGTGGAGAATTGGGTCCCTGTAGTCACGTTCCATGGACATGTCTAATGGGCAGGGAGAGGAGCTATTTCACAGGAGAGCACGTACTGTCAGCACATTCTCTGTACTTCTTGGAAGCAAATGAAACCTCTAACCAGAGTGAATTATCAAGATGCTGGCATTTTTTATCCACATTATTTCCATTTAAGAGCGATGTAGTGGTGGCGATGGGAATGTTCTTGCCTTTCATGAGGGGAACTTGGATTCCCCTCTGAAAGTAGAGAATGGAATGTATCCATGATGATAAAGAGAGCCTAGTGGAATATTTCAGATAAAATCATTTGAGAATAAAAATATTGTGATCTTTCAAAAATTAGTCAATTAAATTTCTATGCATCTCAGTGACTCAGTCTTATTGTGTGAGGAATCACCATGAATTAGCTAATCAATAGTAGCAACAACAATATTTAATGAAAATCCTCCTCAAATACATTATATATATTTTTCTTTTCAAAATACATTTTGGGATAAAAAATATTGTGTGTATATATATATATATATATATATATATACACACACATATATATATAACATATATATATGGTAGTGATTAGGGACAACAATACTTTTTTCTAATTTGTAGGACTACACTTTAATAATATTTTATATTTATGAACCAATAAATATATAGGTTGCTCAAATCTACTTATTTCATTATTTGATAGCTCTTTCGATAAATCTTGCAACAGTGGAAAAATCTAGTAGACTGACTATATTAGAGTTGGTGGGGTTTTTTTTAATCATTTTATTGGGGGCTCATACAACTCTTATCACAATCCATCCATACATCCATTGTGTCAAACACATTTGTACATTTGTTGCCATCATCATTCTCAAAACATTTGCTTTCTACTTGAGCCCTTGGTATCTGCTCCTCATTTTTCCCCTCCCTTCCTGCTCCCCCCTCCCTCATGAACCCTTGATAATTTATAAATTATTATTTTGTCATATCTTGCACTGTCCAATGTTTTCCTTCACCCATTTTACTGTTCTCCATCTCCCAGGGAGGAGGTTATATGTAGATATTTGTAACTGGCACCCCCTTTCCATATATTAGAGTTTTATAAAATAATTACCAACCATAAATTGGGAAATTATTTTTTGTGACTTTAGGGTCATAATCAAAATCCCACATGCCTGGAGACAAATAAATAGTATGTCTTACAGACTGTCATTCACATGGATAAAATAAGTTATTTTACAGGCCATGATTTCTGTTATTGTTGACTCTGAACAACTAAATTGCCCACTGACATTGTTTATTTGGATATATTGGAAATATTTCGTAAACACGAAAATAATATTCATTTGAATGATGATATGTCTAATAGTGTGCTCTTCAAATATTTTATTTTTGCAAAGACTTTTTAAAACAACAATAATTTATTAAACCAAGTAGTTGTTGAGTAAGCAAATACAAACAATGATCACATAGTCTTTTAATATTTGTGTTAGTCTGGGTAGATTAGAGAAACAAATCCATAGACACTCAGTGTGCAAGAAAGAGGCTTATACAAGAGCAATTGAATATTGAGAAAACATCCCAGCCCAGTCCAGATCAAGTCATAAGTCTGGTATTAGCCCATATATGTGATACCAATCTATAAAGTCTTCTTCAGACTTTTGAAACACATGCAATGATGCTGAACACAGGAAGATCACAGGCCAGTGGGTGCAAAGTCTTGTGGATCCAGTGGAGGTAGAAGCATCTCTGCGTTGGCAGGGGTCTCCACCTGGCTCCTCCAGTTCCTGGGGAACAGTTTCTATCAGTGTAGTATCATATGTCTTGTCAGTAGAGCAACTCTCAGGGAGTGAGCAGAGAGAGTGTGTGCCTCCTGCCTCCAAGGAGGAATACAGTAGTTCCCAGAATCCTCAGGGGAAGGCCATGCGCACGCAGAGGCCTCATTGGCTGTGCAATGATTGACAGGCTAGACTCCACTCCTTCACTCATAATCCTCTCAAATTGGCAACAGATTATACAACTACCACAATATTCTACAGATATAACTATAACAATTTAGTAAAATGTCATACTATATCAATATATATCTATTTAAAATAGCTCATAGCTACAACACAGACATACCACATGCCGCTGAGCACATGGAGCAACATAAGCTCTCGTTATTGTTAGAGATGCAAAACGGTACAGTCACATTGGAACATCGTTAGCAGTTTCTTACAAAGCTATACACGAGCTTCATATGATCCAGCAATGTTCCCAAGAAAATCTGCACATGTTTTATAGAATCTCTAGTCATAATTTCCCTAAACTTGAAGCTAGTAAGGTTGAGTTGAAGTTTTTCAACTCATAAGTAGATAAACATGGAAGTGTTAAAAGAAAAATGAAAGAGAAAAAAACAACAACATTGCTATTGAGTCCCACCTCATAGTGACCTCATATAGGGTTTCCAATTCTGTACATCTCTATGCCGCAGTCTCAGTTTTCACCAGAGGAGCAGTGAGTAGGTTTGAACTGCAGATATTGTGGTTAGCAGCCCAATGTGTGACCCAAGGGCTCCTAGAATCCTTTAGCAAAAAAAATAAATGCACCCTCAAGCTAATAAAAGATATGGCGGAAACTTATATTGCCAAGGGAGATAAATGATTCCGTGAGTAGAGCAAATGACTTCTGTGGGAAGCAGAGGCTAACCATGGGAGGACTAACCAAAAGGTGGCATACTGAACTCAGCAGGCATTTCATGGGAGAAAGGCCTAGGAGTCTGCTTTTGTGAAAATATCAAGCCTCAGAAACCACATGGAACAAATGGGGCCACGATGAGTGAAAATAAACTTGAAGGCAATGGGTTTGGGTAATGCACTCAACTACTACCCCATTTCCCTGAAAATAAAACAGTGTCTTATATTAATATTTGCTCCCAAAGATGTGCGAGGTCTTATTTTCAGGGGATGTCGTATTTTTCCATGAAGGAGAATATGGTACACCTTTATTGTTTATTGTTTTATTAAGAGACCTCACACTTCCTGTCTGCTCTGGCTGTGCTGTCGCCAACAGTGAGCAGCATGGCAGTGCCCGCTGCTATGGACCAGAGTCCAGAGTTACGGTAGCTTTGGGGGTCCTTATTTTCAGGGAGATCTTATTTTGGGGGGATGCCTTATATTTCAGTGAGAGGCAAAACTGTAAGCAGGTCTTATTTGGGGGGATGTCTTACTTTCAGGAAAACACGTTAGAAAATTAGTGATAATTCAAACCCATCAAGAGGTCCCACAGGATGGTTTTGTGATCTGCTACCAAAAAGATTACAAATGAGGAATGTCTGGAGCAATCTATTCTGTGACACATGGGGTCATCCGGCTTATTTCACTTGGTGTTCTTGAGAAGAGTTGGGATCTACATGGCAGTTTTGGGAAACGTAGTAAACAAGTCCGCTGTTAGTAAGGGTGCAGAAAAAGGGAAAGCAGTATATGGGTGGAGCACAGGCATATAAGGGCAGTGGAGCTTTTCTGCAGGATACGCTCCTTCCAAAGCCTATAGACCAGCACAACACGAAAAGGAAGCCTCATAGTAAGATATAGACTTAGTTAATAGTAACACATCCACATTGGCTCATAAATTGTCACCAATGCATCATAGGAATTCAGGGTGTTAATAAACAGAATAGTAGGGATTTTATGACAACTCTATAATTTCTGGAATTTTGTTCTGTACATCTAAAACTGCTCTGAAGAATAAATTCTCTTCAAAGTGAAAAGGGGGGAGGTAAAAGAAAATTCTAACGAGAGGATAAAATTGGAATGTATTAATCTTTTCCTTCTTCCTTTTTCTAATTTATAAATGCCAATATTTTCCTACTATTGTGTTTTTCTCTTTATTTTCTTATCTTCTCAGTGTTACATATCTTTCTCCATCCCTTTATGGTTAACCTAGGGAACTCTGGGACCCTGGTGGCATATCAGGTTAGTGTTGGGCTGCCAACTTCAGGGTCAGTTGTTTGAAACCACCGGGGGGGCTCCATGGGAAAAAGAGGGGGCTTTCTACTCCCTTAATGAGTTACAGTCTCGGAAGCCCACTGGGGCAGTGCTATCTGTCAAATGGAGTCTCTGTGAGTCAGACTGGACTGGATGACAATGAGTGTTCCTGTTGGCTTGTTTGTTAATGTTTCATCGAGGTGCCTGGTGGGACGGCAGGCAGCTGGTGGGCTGCGAATGGCGACGCCAGCAGGTGGAAAGCATGGCTGGAAGATGAGGCTTTCTACTCCTGTGGAGGATTACAGTCTCAGTCTACCCCAGAGGAGTTTAAAATGTTGCCCCAAAGTTGGCAATAAATATCTACCACTTTAGATAACAGTACAACACGTCCTGGGTAATGTAGCAACCCTACCACAAAGTGTTCTCCATTCTTCCTTCCCATCTCTTACAGTATTGCCATCATTCATTTCACTTCTCCATATACTGCAATCATGCAATACATTGGGACTCTTATTACTATGGCTACTTATACAATTATTAGTTCAATTAAGGTAAGAAGAAGAATAAAATATTTTATTCCTTCTCTAACACTAGCACAATGCCTAACCCCCAGGACCACCAGGGCTCATTGATGGCTCTTCAGTTCCTTAGGCAGTCTGATTATTTGACCAATGGTGTTTTCTTCTTGAAGAATTTATTTTGAAATTTCTCTCATGGCTAAGCAATGAAATCCCTCTATTAGCTTGTCTGATGAAGATTATATATTACTTTCAAGGGATAATTTGTTGCATATGTAACTGAAACCTGTGCATTTTCCCTCTCAAATTTTTAATATGTCATTTCACTTGCTTTTTCCTAAGTGTTTTTTGATAAAAAGTTCAATGTAATTATTTTTCCGAAGGTAAAAATGTTGTTTTCCTCTGGCATCTCTCAGAGCTCTGTTGTCATTAGTTCTGCAGTTATCTTTAGCTCTGCAATGACCTCATCCCTGGGGGACAGACAACCGAAAAGTGGGTGAAGGGAGACGTCGGACAGGGCAAGATATGACAAAATACCAATTTATAAACTATCAAGGGCTCATGAGGGAGGGGGGAGCGGGGAGGGAGGGGAAAAATGAGGACCTAATGTCGGGGGTTTAAGTGGAGAGAAAATGTTTTGAGAATGATGTACAAATGTGCTTTACACAATTTATGTGTGTATGGATTGCGATAACAGTTGTATGAGCCCCTAATAAAATGTTTAAAAATAAATAAATAAAAAATTTAAAAAAGAAAATTAAAAACAAAAACAAAAAAGAAGAAGCCTAAGTGGTGTTTTCTTGTTTGTTTGTTTTTTTAATGTATTTTGCAAGTGAACTATCCTGAATCCTTAGTTTGGTGTCTGTCACTAATGTTGGAAACTTTAGGAACATTATGATTTGAAACATTTCAAAAGGTTCTTCTCTTTCATTACTTTTTGAAAATGTTATTCTTATTATGCATATATTACACCATTTAGAAATTTTCTGTAGTTCTTGAAAATTCTATTTTCATTTTAACTTAGTTTATTTTTCTTTGCACCTCAGTTTGGGAAATTATTTTTGACAAACATTGAACCTCACTGGAGCATGCCTCTCAAGCATAGGAGTGAAGTAATATTTTATAGTTGTGAAAACTTTCTCAGTATTTTAGTGGACTGTGTTCCTTACTTGTTACTATCAGAAGTATTGTGTAGCTTTCCACTCCATTCTTTATAGATGAGACAGAGAGGCTAAAGAGTATAAGAGATTTGTAATTTCCCTCCCATAAACACAAAATTCAAACCCACTGCCACTGATTCAATTCCCACTCATAGTGAATATGCATAATGTTTTCAGAGACTGTATGTCTTTACAATAGCATACAGCCTCATCTTTTACAGAGCAGCTAGTGGGTTTCAACTGACAACCTTGCTGCTAGCACAATGCCTAAGCTCCAGGACCATTGGGCTCACTGATGTCTCCCTAGATAATAGGCTATTGTTAGTAAGGTACCACGGAGCTGCCCCTGCTCATGACCACCTGTGCACTGGTACAACAGGAGGAAACGTGTCCCTGCTCTGTGCCATCTTCGTGATTCTTGTTTGCTTGAGTACATGGTTGTGACTAGTATGTCAGCCTATGTCATTGAAGATTTTCCTGGTTTACCATGCAGGAGATCCTTTGTCTAGTGATCGGTCTTTTCTGATAACATCCTCAAAGTAAGTGAGCCCACATCTCACTGCTAAGGCTTCTGGTTATATTCTAAGATTTTTTTTTTTAGTTCTAGCAGTTTGTGGTATATTCGATATTCTTTATCAACACCACAATTGAAATGACTTTCTTAATGTAATTGGTACATTTGTAAATGTACCAATTTAAGGAAAGTATATTATACTGCATTATATTATGTCATATTAATTATATTTTTCTTTAAAAGATAAATATGGCACAAGATACTAAAAGAAAGAAAAACCAGATGAAAATCATAGATACACAGGGGAAATTTTCCATAACCTCATAACCAAAATATGATGGCTTTCAATTATTTGCTTATATACTTTTTTTTGACTTCAGGTCAACCAGAACTTTATTTCACTGTGCAACCCGCTTCAGCGCCTTAAGCCCATCGGGTAAAGCTAGACAATGGTTCAGGGTGACAGTTTGCTTTGGCATGAGACACTGTGAGAGGCCCATGGGATCGGACCTGCCACAAATCCAAACGTATTCACTGCTTATATACTTTTACACCATCAGTTCTTCCTTTTCATTAAAATATATACTTATTTGCATAAATATAATTTATAAATGTTGTAACAAAACATCTTCCATTACAATATGATACTTCCAAAGCACATGGCTAGCCATGAACTTTGTGCTTTATCTGCTTCCATTACTTTCTATGCTTTTGTATATATGTAGATATAAATACATAATTATCTATGATATATTGTGTCATATGCATTTGCATAAATTATGTGGCAGTGTATCCAGTACATTAAATACACTTATTCAACTTAATAATTATTCTCTTAATAATTTAACAATTGTTAATATTAACAATTATTAAAAAGTAATCATTGTTAATATTAAATCAACTTAATAATTGTTAATAATCAATAACTTAATGATTTTTCTGTAGAAACTTTTCATATCAGTTTGTGGTAGTTACATAATCTGTTGTCAGTTTGAGGGTTAAGAGTAAAGGGGTGGAGTTTAGCCTGTTAATCAGGTCACAACGACCTCATTTGGCTACGCTAAGAAGATAAATAGCTGTTGGAGGTGGGACACTGGCTCACTCCCTGCAAAACACTCTTGTTGACAAGCCAGGTGGAGGTATGCTGATGGGAGCCAGAGCCTTGGAGCTGGAGGAGCCACGTGGAGACCCACGCCTGCGCTAAGATGCTTCCACCACCACCATGTCCACAAGACTTTCTATCCACTGGCCTGTGGTCTTCCAGCACTTGGCGTCATTGCATGTGCTGCATGAATCTGAAGAGGAATTTATATACTGGTACTGAACATATGGGCTAATATCCGATTGATTTATGGACTTGATCTGGACTGGGCTGGGATGTTTTCTTAATGTGCACTTACATTTTATATAAAGCTCTTTTCGAATCACATATGAGTGTCTATGAATTTGTTTCTCTAGTCTACCCAGACAAACACAGTTCAAATGAGTGCTTTTGTAATATTTTGACCTCTTCATGACATTTTACACAATGTCTCTTCTCCTAATTGTTTAACTATAGCTCTATTAATGAATATTTAAAATGTTTACACTATATTTCTAACTTCACAGATATACCCCAAAATCTATTCATGCTAAACATATTTTGTTATACATTTCTTTTAACTTTACAAAAATGTTCTGCTTTATGAGTAGCCAGGTTAACAGCTAACAGATCTCAGTGCAAGGTGTTTGAGTAAATATTGAAAGAAGCACGCCGCTAATATTAATAGCTTGAATGAATCTTTATACTTGCCACGTTAAATGTACCCTCCCGACCCCCAAATGGGTATCACAGTACTGAAACTGGCACGGTGGAAGGGAGAGCACGTTAAGGGCAAGTTTGCAGAGAAAGTGCTTTTGGGACCTGTAGTAGCTGCAGAGAAGTTAGAAGAGCATGCCCAGCGACTTGATGTTTCTCAGATAGAATCCATAATGAGGAGAACCTTAACTTTAAGGCACACTCATTCATACACTATTATATCTATCTATCTATATATCCAGAGGCTTGCTGGCAGAGAAGGGTGCTTCCAGGTACTTATTGTCAATGCTAAAGAGCTTTGTAACACTCACCATAACTGAGCAAAGGCAGAGGCTAACCAAGGGTAGAGAACCAAGGGCCTATCTACTTGTAGATTCAACTAAGAACTCATTCTCTGATTGAAGAGCTGTATCCTGAGTTGTTTCTGATCCGAAATTGTAACATGTTACTTCCCTAATAAATCTCATAAGTGAATAAGTTGTGAGTTCTGGGTGGACATTGCAATGAATTATTGAGTCCAGTAGAGAAGTAGTGAGTACGATGAGAGATGGCTGCTGTCAGAATTAATAAGGAGGTTGGGTAGAAGAGGTACATCTCTACTCTGCTGCTTAGGGATCAACCTGGGGCCTGTGCTGATCATGCTTTTCCTTCAAAGTTAAAGGGAGACATATATCACTATGCCTTTTAAAAAATGTGAAGCACTCATCTTCTGGGCAGAGGGAGTTGTTGGCAAACAAATATAAAAAGCATGTTATTTTCTTAAAAATAAACTAGGCGAGAAGCACTTCAGTTTTCTTCACAGATAGGTCCACATAATGTGCTCATACCATTTTAAAGAAGAAAACTTCAGTATCACTCTTTACTTTAGGGATGATACTAATAGGCAGTACAGAAAGCAAACCATTTCTGTGTGGGATTATAAAGAGACTTTTCCCCAGCTTTGTCTCCCCCAAAGACATGCCAAACATTAGGAGCTTTTTGCCAACATATGGGGGGAGGTCAGCTGCTTACAGACATCCTCCCTGAAGGCAATCAGTCTCTAGACTAGTAGGCCCCGCTCCCTGCTGTTAAGAACATTCTCCCAAGAGGTTTGCCAACTATTGGCTTGGTTCTTGTAGGTGGGGTTTACACCCTACTGATAATGGTTTCTATGGAGAACAGATCAAACCGGCTCAGTTACATCCCAAGTTAGGCTGCCATCCTGAATCTAGGATCCACCCATCTTGTCACGTGTATACCCCCAATCCCTCCTCTGCCTATTGCCTGTATGTCCCTAGACTGCCCCCCTCTCATTGCTGTATAACCTATTGTGCAAATCCTTCCTGTGATGTATGCCTTTACGTAATTAGTGGGCTTGCACTCCCCGCCAAAGATGTATAGGCCTGGGTTAGCAATAAAGATCTCTCTAGGCTCCTTCCTTGGCCTCTCTTAGGTTCCCCCTCTCCTCTCCCATCCTCACTCCCCTGTTCCCTTTCCCCTTGTCCTCCTTCCCTTCCCCCTCTCTCCACATGGACCACCAAGCGGGGCTGAGGTGAGCATGCTACCATGAAATGTGTCTGGCTCCATTATTTCAATCTCTCATTATCTCTCATGCACTCAATGACTTTAATATAATATTTAAATATATCAACCGTACAATTGTGCCTATCGAACCTGTGATTAGTGGTGGGGGCCTGGCACCCCCTCCCACCACATTTCTGTAATCAGAAATTTGAGCAGTGCAGGAAGTTATTCACTTGCTAAAAGAAGAGCTAGCTGGAGTTAAGGATCTAATAAATATGCAGGGACAAAAAATTTGGTTACATATATACATCTATATAGTACAAAGATTATTTTAAAAGTCTCTTACCAGAAAAACCTTCTTTCATTCATCAAGAACAGGGTCTCTGGCACGAATCCCAAATGGTTTTCACACTTAGCAGAGAGGGTTAAGCACTGGGCTGTGGAGAGAAAGATCTGCTGTCAGAACCCAGGAACTCTCCATGGGAGGAAGAAGAGGCAGTGTGCTTCCATAATTATACCCTGGGTAACCTGACGAGCAATTCTACTACGACCAGTAAGGTTACTATGATTTTAAATCAACTTGACCACCATGTTTTTTGTTTCGTTTAGCTAATCAACTTGTTTTATAACCGTACAACTACATTCTGTTTGGTGGGAGGAGCCAGGTGTCCTCTCTGACTCACAGCAAACCTGTGTACTGAAACGCTGCCTGGTCCCGGGCCGTCCTCATGGTTTCTCTTACGTTGGAGCCCATTGCTGCAGCCACCAGGTCCATCTCTCTCTTGGAGAGAATTACTTTGTCTTGCTGTCCCTCTACTTTACCAGGCATGGTGTCTTTTTCCAGGGAGTGGTCTTTCCTGATAACATGAGCAAAGTCCGGGAGATCAAATATCACCAGCATTGCTTCTAAGAAATAGTATGGCTGTAGTTCTTGCAACAAAGATCTTTGTTCTTTCGACAATTCATGCTACTTGCAATATTTTTTACCAGTGCCATAATTTAAATGTTTCGAATCTTCTTCAGTCTTCCTTATTCAATGTCCGACTTTCATCGGCGTGGAAATAAATTGTCATGATCATGGCTTGGATCAGGAACACCTTGGTTCACAAAATAACATCTTTGCTTTTCAACACTTTCAACATATTTCATGTAGTACATTTACCCAATGCAATATGTCATTCTGATCTTTTGACTGCAGCGACATAGTCACATCACTTTTTCTTAACTTCGATGTACCAAGGATCTGGTTTCCTCTGTCTGGTCAAAGATAAACCCTACAATTCTCATCCCACTTGTGTTTGTTTCATCACACCATCTTCTATGGTCCCATTCTTAAGAACATTCAACATCTTTTACCAACTTCTAGTTTTCCTACACTTGACACATCTGTTCAAATTTATCTTTTCTTTAAAGATTATTTTATCCAACATATTTCTCTCTCTAAACAATTTGCACTTATCTTTTCTTTCAAACATTTTGGAAGTGACATTCATATGTCTCTCATTCAAGTCTCAGTGCTCAAATACTAATGTGTGTGCCTTTCTCATTATTCGAATTGCTTGTGATATTGCTTCTGTCATATTCTGTGCCATCAAATTGAATTTTAAATAGCCTTATCTAAGGAAATAGCTAAAGAATTAATTTCATTTATATTTTGGCATCAACAAATTGCTTGCATATCCTGAAATGGACAGTTTTGTATTTATATTCCTTTTCTCTATCTTAGGGCTCTCGTACATCCTCCAAATCCAAACAACATCATTATATTTATTTTGAGTCTTCCTTGATCTATGCCAGTTTTACTCCAACTACGTAAGCATATTTTTTTCTCCTCTTTCATCTGCAAACATACTGGAATAGAGCATGTATGTTTGTATAATGGGCTTATCTACTTCATTACTCTGGAAAAACAGTCAAACTAATTAAGTTACTTCTTTTTTAAATGTCCATTCTTTGGTTCAGTGCATGATTCATATATAATTCTTGTAGAGTCTATCTGTTTGTAGACTCGACTGTTCAGGGAAACTCTACAGAAAACAGTGTGAACTATGTCTCTACGAATGAGTTCAGGACAAGACAGATATTTTGTTCAATTTATCCAGAAAGTACTATTTTTCTCATATCAAAGTACATTTAGGCCATATGAAAAATGAAGGGGGCAGACATGAAACTAAATTCATACACTGTACTCTGACTATAGGATCTTCCTACAAAAATATAATCTGCAAAGAATATATTGAATAAATATTACATACAAGAGAGTTTACCTGTTATTCACGATAATTCAGATTCAAGATAATTAAATATTGATCTTATCCTTCAAAAGTAGACAGTCATGCTGGAGAGATTGTGTTTTGAAAAGTCAAAAACTGAACACTCCCTCTCCCCATCTTTTTTCCTTTAGCCTAGTTCTTAATTTAGAGATTAGATGATATTGGAGAAAGTTACTTAGGTGATGCATGGGAAACAATTGGTTTGTAGAAATAAATCATGAAAGCAAACAAACTCACAGATCTAGTAAGAACTTACAAATGTGTATAGTCATTGGATGGTCTGGAAACTCTCAAGTCTTTCCTTTGGAGCTTCCTTGTGTGAAGAGGGGGTGGGACCAATAATGTGTACAGTGTATTATTACCATAGAACACATGTTGCATAAACAGCATGAAGGAATACAACAGCTAATTAGTCCACACAGCAGTACACATGGCTCAGTTCAACTCACTTTCATGAAACAATTAATATAGTGGAAGTCCTACAATTCATGAAGGCTGCTGGGCCCAAAGTCAAGGAGGCAGACAGTTGAGTCTTCTGTTGAGCAATGCACAGGAAGAAAATAGTCCAGCCACAGGAAGAAAATAGCAGGGTAGGTCACCAATGGTCAGCCAGATGACACGATCTAACAGTCCCAAGCTCAAGTGATATATACACCAGCAGCATGGTGAAGCAGGTCTCAAAGGAACTTCAAGCTCTAGCAACACGATCCACAGCTTTGGTGTCCCACAGGTAGTGTAGCTCACAGATTGAGGCAGAGAACTAGCTAGGCAGCCACACACTGGTTTGATCCCCAGAGAGTAAGAGAGACATAGAGAGGCAGAGCTTGCTGAGCCATTTATCTGCTTGCTCTCTGATCAAACTGCTACCTTATTAATCCCACATGTTCCTATTGGCCAAATTGACACAATACACCTACCTATAAAGTCCACCCCTTGCCAACTTGGACCTGTCCACAATTCTTTAGCCATATACAATTTCCAGACATTAATAAAATCACACACCTTAAAACAAATACCTATCAAACATATAAATGAAAACTCATTGAATCTAATAGTATCTGGTCCATCATACATGAACAAAAGAAAGATATTCAATGAGCACATATAAAGAAGATAACTTGACCATCACAAACCTCGCTTTTGCAATTGATCATGTGATCATAACTGATGGGTAGAACTACCTTCTTCTATTACCCATTCTGTATTACCTTTGCCCTCAGCAAGCACCTCAACTGGCCGTGGTTCTTTGTCTGGTGGGGTGAACCAGACCTTCATTCTTGAGGGGTCTAGGTCATTAGATGTCCTGTCAGGATTGGGTTGCTGTAATTTACCATTTACTTTAATCACAGGGCATGGTAGCACTAAGAGTCAGTCTATGGGATCTCCTGGATTCCAGACATATTCTTCTTTACCTCCATTATGTAGCACCAGTCCAATTTCTCCTTAGTAATCAGGATCAATCACACCACTTAGTACAGTGACACCCTTCCTGACCTGTTGATCCCAAAGCATGAGAAGCCCAAAGTGGCCAGAGGGCATTCTCAGCTGTCAGTTCAGTGGAATCAGTACTGTGTTTCCAGGTGGGAGAGTTCCTTCCTTAGGGACCAGGACCTCCAGGACTGAAGTGCATAGGGTTGTTGGGACAAGAAGCAATGATGCTGCAAGTGGATCCCCAGGAGCAATAGTGAGTGGTGCCATGCCTGCTTCCACCTGTTGGTTCCTGGACCCATGAATCCTAGCTATTGGAAACACAGCACGATATATTGGCCACAGTGAGGCATACCTGAGCTAAACTCCATCGATAACTTGACCTCCATATGCCTCCACTTTGACTGGTGGGCCTTCGAAACACTTTGATCTCTAGAAATTAGTGTCAATTCAGAGCCAGTGTCCAGCAATACCTGAAAAGTGTATTATTTCCTTTCCTCCAATGAACAGTTACTCTTGTGAAAGGCTGCAGGTCCCTTTGGGGAAGGCTAGAAGAAAGACTAACAGTATAAACTTTTGGTGATGTAACAGGGTCCTCAGGGGGTCTGGGTCAGTAAACTGGCTCAGGTTTGGGAATTGATTGAGTGATCGTGACTGTCTATTCTGTTGTTCAACTGATCTTCCATTCTTCCGCCTGTATAGATCACGTAAATATTTAGTAGATTTCCCATCTATTTCATTCCTAGGGACACCATGGCTAAGTAGCCAATGCCATAATTCCACAGGAGACAGGTTGCTTTGATTACTACAGAAACCTTGTTTTCTATTATAACCACGCCCACCCTGTCTCTATTGATTCAGTGCTGACACCTGCCCTCTACCACCATGGGAGTCAATCAGCCCCATTGTGGGCAAATGTCGGAGTTCGCTTAGGGCAGTGCCCACTGTTAATCCTGGTGCACATAAAATAGCAATCACAGAAGTTCCCACTGCACAAACTTGTTCCTCATGCTTCTGGTGAAGGGTATGTCCTCAGGACACTCCTTTCTTGGATCTATGGGAATGTCCTGATAGATCCATTCCAACATACCAATTTCCCTAAGCTTTTGGATGCCTTCTTCTACAGTGTACCAAAGTAGGTCAGGCACCTCAAGTTGGTCTAATCTAGGTCATCTGGCAGCCCATGCTTCAGTGAACCAACCAAATAAGCAATTATTAGATCCTTTCTTAACCTCTTTACTGAGGCATTGAATGCAGAACCTGTGCTTAGGGGTCACATATCAAGAAACTCAGATCGGTCTAATATTACATTCCTTGCACCAGTATCTCACACCCTTAGTAACCATTCCAAGGGATATTCCCCAGGCTTCTGCTTGTATGTATTAGAAAACTCAAGCAGATCTTTGTGAGTATAGCTCACTTCTTCTTGAGTTGTCTTCTGAACCTCATCTTTAGGAACTTTCTGAGACTTAATTCTAGTTACAGGTCTAGAGGAAATAATGGGTGGTAGGGGTGTTTCCTGGGTGCTCTCAGCAATATCTTATAAGGCAGTGGTTCTAAAACTGTGGGTGGAGACCATTTGGGGAGTTGAATGAACCTTTCACGTGTCTCCCAATTCATAACAGTAGCAAAATTACACTTTTGAAGTAGCAACAAAAATAATTTTATGGTTGGGGGGGGGTCCCCACAACATGAGTAACTATATTAAAGGGTTGTAGCATTAAGAAGGTTGAGAGCCACTGTAGTAAGGCATCTCATCCAGGCAATGCTAAATATGCAACCCCACCTGGCATTTCAGCTTTAAGAGTTTGGTTAATCTGCTCAGGTGTGTATTGTTTTACTGATAGTGGACTTATCCCCTCAGGTGGGAGGGGTGGATCTATTGACTGGGGTGGCTCAATCATCTTTAGGGGCTCAATATTCTCCTCTTCTGGATCATTAACCCATATGTTCCCATCCCATGTTCAGGGTCCCAATTCTTTCCAATTAATGCCCTTACTTTAACATCAGACACTGTTCTAGAACTGCAATTCAGCTGACGCTGTAATTCAGCCACTTGTAAAATGAGACTCAGGATTTGGTTTTCGGCAATGTCAGTTCTGTCACTAGAGGAGAGAAGACTCTCCCTTGTAGCACATGCAGAAGCTTTTAGGTCTGTTATTCGGCGCTTGAGACGTGCTTCTGAGGTGCTGAGATTATCCCTTTCCTTGATCACATTTTCTATTGTGAGGACCAGCCAACCAGCTTCCCTATACTTCTCATCCTGACAAAACTGCTGGAAAATATCAAACACATGATCACCCAGGGCATCTCCTCTCACCAGCACTTTATCTATAGGTGGTGATACTGTGCATGTTAGCTTTGCTACTTCACACCATGGATTAACAACACCCACTCTAGTAAGAGTGGCAGATTTATCCATGCCTTTAGGTGTAGAGATAGCATTATCAGTGCTGTTAAGCCTAATAAGGGTGGAGAGACAATTTGAGAAGCCCAGTTTTAAGATCTTGTTTCTCTAGAATCACTTCTGGTACCAATTGTGTTAGACAGGGTTCTCTAGAGAAACAAAACTAGGACACTTATGAATATATATATTCAGAGGAATATATATATATATATCACAAAGGAATATAATACCTAGGACACTTATGAATATATATATATTCAGAGGAATATATATATATACAGCACAAAGGAATATAATACCTAATTAGTCCACACAGTAGTACAGATGGCTCAGTTCAATTCACTGCCATGAAACAGTTAATAAACTGGAAGTCATTCAACTCACAGGGGCTGCTGGGTCCAAGGTCAAGGAGGCAGACAGCTGAGTCTTCTGTAAAACAATGCAGGCAGTGCAACCACAGGTAGCAAACAGCAGGCGGGTCACCAACAGTCATCCAGATGACGGCATCCGACAGTCCCAAACTCGAATGATATATACACCAGCAGCACAGCAAAGCAGGTCTCGAAGGAACCTCAAGCTCTAGCAACATGATCCACAGGTCGAGTGTCCCACAGACAGTGTAGCTCACAAGTTGAAGCAGAGAACTAGCTAAGGCAGCCGCATGCTGGTCTGATCACCAGAGAGCAAGAGAGAGAGAGGGGAGGCTGGCCGAGCCATTTATATTTTTGCCCTCCAATCAAACTTCTACCTTATTAATCCCACATGTGCCGTTTGGCCAGGTTGGCACAATAAACCTAACTTTAACATTACTATTCAGGTAATCATCAATATGGTGTCATTTATCTTCTGGGGGACTTGGGCTTGAATCAATAGCTTTAGAAACATTCAAATTCTTTACTCTATGGAAATTTGTCCACATGTCAGGAAAATCGGGTTTACAAAAATTACTGTTTCCAAGGTAAGTATAAGAAGTTTTTTATAAGTAGACTATAAAATGCTGTCATTATATCCACTTTAAATATTGAAGAAACTAAGGCCCAGAGGTTTTAAGCAATTAGGACATAGCAGAAATTCATATTATGTCACAGTTGCTTTTGACCCTTGAACATAAACAATACTGTGTTTAAAATTATTGGATTATAATGTTAGTCCTACTAGTATCTGTAACAATTTAAAGTAATCCTGACTACTGACCCAATATAAGAATCAAATAAGATAAAAATATGTAATAAGATAATGTGACAAGGAGAGTTTGGATATGACATCTCATAACAGAGAGTCAGCTTAATAGAAACAAACTGAAAAGTCACAAAGGAAAACGATGAGACTCTACACCAGATAAAAGTCAAAGGATCAACACCTGCTGCTTTTGAATAAGAATTCTGGCTTCTAGGAGAGAACCTTTATAGTCGGAATAATCCTAGTATCTTTCTCAGTGGTGAACAGTCATGCTAGACTCCATATGCTTCAGAATATTTGGGAAGAGACTCAGGCCTTGGAATCTTGTGAGTGGGGAAATCAAGCATTCAAACATCAGGTTTGCCTTATTTCCATGGTTATTCTTTGAATAAAGGGCCCAATTGCCTTTAGCTCCATTAAAGACTGTTTACATAAAAACTTCATAGGAGGGTTTGAAATGAGAAAGAAAAAGAATTTATATCTAAAAACCAACTGTTTTTTTAAGTTGTGTGTTTTTTATTTCTTTCTTTTTTTATAAAGAATCATTTTTGAGGGGCTTGTACAACTCTTATCATAAACCATACATACATCCATGTGCCAAGCACATTTATACATTTGTTGCCATCATTATTCTCAAAACATTTTTTCCTACTTGAGCCCTTGGTATCAGGTCCTCAATCTTCCCCTGCCTCCCCCTCCCTCCCTTATGAACCCTTAATAATTTTTTTTGTCATGTCTTACACTGACCATTGTTTCCCTTCACCCATTTTTCTGTTGTCCATCACCCAGGGAAAGGGTTTTATGTAGATCCTTGTGATTGGTTCCCCCTTTCTCCCCTACCTGATAGGCAGCAAGGGAACTAGAATCTAAGAGTGCTTAATAAGATATCTAAGATTTACTGAGAACTTTCTCTGTCATACAATCTATTCTATTTCAAAGCATATTATCATTTTTAATCTGAAAACAACTTTTTTTAGTAGTTATTATAATTATTCCCATCTTATAAGTG
Source organism: Echinops telfairi (assembly GCF_000313985.2). Lineage (NCBI taxonomy): Eukaryota > Metazoa > Chordata > Mammalia > Afrosoricida > Tenrecidae > Echinops > Echinops telfairi. The sequence continues at coordinate 65,955,773 of NW_022103915.1, forward strand.
AGAAAATTTTTACAGATCAAGGCATATGCCAGAAAATATATAACTAGAAAATATTGGAAGTCAAATTCAAATGCAAACAGTCTAACTCTGGAGCTCAAATTATCAATGTAGGTTTACATTATCTTCCATGTTTAAAAAATTGATGATTTACTTCATTTCAGTTTTGAATATTTTATCAGAATGGCCTTGAATCTGTAGACAACATTTAGTAGCTATTTAGTAGACAACATTTAGTAGACAACATTGACAGTTTTGCTATATTAACTCTATTTTCGTTTTTTGTAGGTCTCACTTATTTATAGTAGTATTTGATCATTCTAATTGTATACATATTTTGTTTTTAATTAGGGTAATTACTCAGTATTCTATAGTCTTGCATATAATTGTAAATTATATATGTTTTTTATATATTTTTTTAAACTTAGTTTTTGGAGTTATAATTATCTGTAATTATAAAGAAATACAACTGGTTTTGTGTGTGTGTGTGTGTGTGTGTGTGTGTTTCTGTGATGATCTTGAGCTCTGAAATTACCTTGAATTCATCTACTAATTCCAAATTATTTTAAAATAAAGACATCCTGCCATCATATAACTAAATTGATCCCTATGCCATGTTACCATCTGTAGTTGTTTTTGTTTTAGATAAATGTTATGGAAGCTAATATAAAATATTATAATTATTATATTTTAAGGAAACTAATATAAAATATTATAATTATTATATTTTAAAAAGTGATTTCTAAGCATGTCTCTTAATAATGTTTCAATTATCTTAAAACATTTTCATCTTTTTAAATGGGTTACTTTATACTTATATGCACACTAGTTTTATAATTTGAGTGATGTTCAAAAGTTGCTACTATTTGTCCCTTTTGTTTGATATACAAAATGTTTACATAAAAACTGAATGCCATTTAGAGGATCCCAAGGTCATAGAGACCCTATAAAGGCAAAGTAGAATTTCTTCTTAGCAATTTCAAAATAATTTGTCAAATTATCTTTGGTATCAAAAATAAAATGAATAATAGAAACTAAGTAATCCTAAAAAACCTCAAATACACAAAGATTTTCAGAACAATAGTTATAAGCAGTCATATGTAAAGACACTATGAAAAAATTTCAAACAGTTTGACTCTGAGAACATATTAAGGGCCCAAGAAATCTGACATATAATTACTTCATCTACAAAATGAAGAGATTGGTGTGACTAAATGAGACATATCTAGGCATGGTGGTCTCGAAGCCTAACTCTTTCTGTGTAGTTTCTTACAAAAAGATCAAACAGACAATGACAGTTATACACAGTGGGTAGAATCATGTGAGGATCCATTCATAAACCATGATGGTGGGGCAGTAGGAGGCAGAAGGAAACAGAGGAAAGCTCTAGGAAGCAAAGCTATAGATAGAGGTATTAACACAGTTGTGTACTTATGTAAATACATTAATCCATAAAAATGGAGGCATTGGCCTATGTACATATAAGACAATATACTGCGGCTGCGGACGGGCCTTGGGCTCCAGCTCATACCCTCCCTCAAAACAAGAACAGTTTGTTCTAACAAAATGGCATTTTTTGTGATACTTTTACTCCCTTTCCCCCAACATGATCCCTGAAGACAAAATGGGTACATAAGTAAATGTGGAGAAGACAGCAGATGGTGCCTGGCTATTAAAAGATATAGAGTCTGGGGTCTTAAGGGGTGGAAGTTAACTCAGCAGCCATCCAACAGTGAAGCAAAAAGCCCACATGGAAGTAGCACACCAGCTGGTGTGATCATGAGGTGTCATTGGGATCGGGTAACAGGCATCAGAAGATGCGTAACAAACAACAAACAAACAAACAAAAAAATTTGTTGGTGAGAATGAGCATGGTCAGAGCAGAGACCCAAGGCCCATCTGTAAACAATGGAACATCCCCCCACAGAGTGGTCACAGGGAGGGGATGAGTCAATCAGGGTCCACTAGAGCACTGATGGATCATGCAATATATCTCTGGTCCCTTGAGGCTTCCTCAACCCCCACTATCATGACTCCAGTGCTGCTTCCCACTCTGGACTGGACGGGAACATGTGCATAGGTATAGACAAGAGATAAAGCTCAGAACACACAACTCAGGAAGAGGAATGGGAAGAGCAATACCAAATGGGTAGGGGTAAAGAGGGGAGAGAAGGGGAGAAAGAAGTTCTCAATAGCAGTGAATAACACATAATCACACTCATCTGAGAAAGAACAATGGGAACCAGAGGGGAAGGGAGGCAACAGTCGGTGTGAGATATGAAAATATTAATCTATCAAGGGGTCACTAGGGTGGGGGTGGGGAGGGAGGGAAAAAAAGAGGAGTTGACCCAAGGGCTCAATAGAAAGTAAATGTTTAGAAAAGAACGATGGCAATATATGTACATATATGTCTGATACAATTGATGTATGGCAGGGGTGTCAAACTCAATTCAAACGTGGGTCATTTGGTGTAACAGGCAAGATTCACGTGGGCCATATCACATTTACAAATTTTGTTAAGTTTATATTTTGAAGTGAGGATTCAGGAATAGGGATAGGATAATTAAAACACTAAATAATTACTTTATTTAAACATTTATTTAATATATTTATAAAACTAAAATTATTTTTTTTAACCCAAAACTTGCCAGCACTTTCCTCCTACTAGTTTTCACTTACCTCTTATGTTGTGACTGGAAAATATAAAAAAGTAACTAATAAAAACACAAAATGTTGGACAGCTGGCAAACGTGGTGTTCAACCGTAATGACTTCCCTCTAAAAATGTTAACTAGGTATGATTCCTAACAACACAACCCAGGGCGCTCCTTTTAACCTTCGCTTAGGGGATCTGTTTACATGAGGTGACACTGAGAGTGGCAGACATATCACTTCCAAATGTCGCCAGAACTGAGTCAGCGCGTTTAGACACGTGCACAGGCCCCCAGGAATTCTGTATACAGTATTGCCTTGACCTCCCCTAAGCGTGGTTTTCTTCATAACAATTTTTTCTATTTTCATTTGATTTCAAAGCATCGTGGGCCACAAAAAATGACTTCAGCGTCCGCATGCAGCCCACAGGCCGCCAGTTTGACACCCCTGATGTATGGATTATAACAAGAGTTGTAAGAGGCCCCCAATAAACTGATCGCAAAATAAATGAATAATGAATGAATGCACAAAGTGAATGGCTTGTCTTTCTTTCCTTCTTCCTTCATTCTCTCCCCCCCTTTCTTTCCTTTTCTTTCACCCACTTTCTCCTTGTTCCTTCCCACCATCCATCCACCCATTCTTTCTGTGAAAACATAGCTCTACTTGAAGTATCATATGACTGCCTTTCTGCTGCTGTCAGGCGTTTTGCCATGGAGGCTTTGAACTAGACTTCTGATCCAGAAGCTTGTACTGGAGATCTGCTTCTGTAAAAATTATAGTCAAAACATGTCGAAGGAGCAGTTCTACACTGTACCACATGAGTTTGCACTGAGTATTGAAAAAAATAAATATTTAATGTGACTCAACGTCTACTTCTTTTATGAGGAGTATGAACTCAAAATTAATTTTCAATGTTATTTTTAAAATGTTCATAATAGTTCACTATCTTAAATTCATAGAGAAAAATAATCTATGTCAGTTCAGGTATGTCTTTAAACTTAAGGAGCCCTAGTGACATATTTTATTAAGTATTGGGCTGCTTATCTGCAAGGTTAAGAGTTCAAATATACCTGCAGCTCTGTGGAAGAAAGATGAATAGATACTAACAATACGATCTATATTATCAAACACTTAAAGGACTCATTTTACTCAGTTATATAGGGTGTCTATGACTTGGAATTGACTCAATGGCAGTGAATTTGGTTTCCTCGGCCTTAATTCATTAAAGCTCTTGTATTATGTTAAAAATTAAACTCACTGCTATCAGGTCAATGCTGACACACAGCGACCCCTGTGGGTTTCCCGGAGCATAACTGTTGATGGGTGTGGAAAGCACATTCTTTGTCCAACAGAGCTGCTCTCTACCAGGCTTTGTGATCCCCCAGCCAGCAGACTGGATGCCCTGTAAGCCTGAGCTCATGCCCATTATGCGGCTTGCTCCTACAACAGTATATTCATACAGCTTTGTCCTTTTTGATTGACTAACTTCCCCCAGCATAATGTCTTCCAGAGCGCTCCATGTCTTCAGGTGTTGCATAGTGCCATCACTGTTCTTTTAGGATGTGTAGTATTCCATTGTGTATACGTATCAGAGTTTTGTTTTTAATCCAATCTTTTCCTGATAGCAATTTAGGATGCTTCCAGCTCTAGCTACTGTAAACTGTGCTGCAGTGAACACGAGGGAGCGAGCATCTGCTCGTGATCTGTTGTTTCTTTTGTCTATATGCCCAGTAATGATGTTGCTGGATCATGGCAGCATTTCAATTGCCATCTGATTTAGATATAGTCATATTTTCTTCCTCGGTGACCACCAGCAGTGTATACATTTGTAATCTCACCACACCCTCTCCCGCATTTGTTGTTCTCAGGGTTACTGGGTTTGTTTAATTGGGCTATAGTTATGAGTGTTATATGATATCTCTGGGTTGTTTTCACTTGCATGAAATAAATTTATTCACACATGACTAGAAAATAATGTTTTGACTGGCATGTAGTGAATTTAAATATATTATTAGCTATCAGGAAAGAATAAATGCATAAATAATTTGTAATTAATGAAAAATTTAACTATAATTATAAAAATAATGTTTTGTTTCTTTGTTATCTACATGAAAAAAATATTAAATATGTAACTCTCCATGAGAATACATAAGTTGCCTCACAAAGAATCTGTTTCTGATGTATAATTCATAATTGATTTATAATTGTTCTGACTAAAACACAGGTGGAAAAAAGTTTCTTTGATGATCAACCCACTTTGCTATAATGCTGTATATTTGCAGTGACTTTTAATTTATTGCGTCTGATTGGCATAAATGCTTTTAATATACACATTCACACATTAACACACTCTTTGTAACCATAGTATGTGTGTGTGTGTGTGTGTGTGTGTGTGTAGGAAGCCCTGGTGGTGTAATGGTTTGAACAGGGCTGTGATGTCCACTGTCAGTTCAAAACCACCAACAGCACCATGGGGAAAAGACTGGTCTTTCTACTCCCATTAATATTTAACAGTCCAGCAATCCCACCGGGGGTCACTATGAGTCACCACTGACCAGATGGCAGTAAGGTGTTTTGTTTTGTTTGTTTGTTTGTGTTTGGTTGATATTTATATATCTGTACAGTATATATTACATGCTGTATCACACCCATAAAATAATTACATTAAATAATTTCTACTATTATGATTCTACTACAAGCTTGTGTTTTTTGTCCTAAAGAATCATATGTGCTCATTCACTTTCAATGATTGCGAGGTAGATTTATAAAAGCCTCAAGAGATTTAGTTTTTAAATAAGGGCTTTAGGAAGAATGCATCTACTTTGCTTAGGACTGATTGTCAGAAGTGCAGAGAGTTTAAGTCACAACTTTCTTTGAATATGCTATCACAGCCTCTTGGACTACACAGAGTGAAAATATTCTCATTTTTTCCAGTGACTACAGCTGCCTCGGTGGTAACTGCTTACAATTAGACTGAGTGGCATCAATTCAGAGCTATAGCTTTTTAGGAGAATAACGCCAAAAAGGCACAAGGAAGCTCCATAATCCTTCCAAAACTGAAGTGAAACCAATAGTGTTCAAGGTCACAAAAGTCATACCGAAAGGAATCCACTGCTTCAAAGAAAGACAAGAAGCTTCAAATGTCACATACCTTCTGGAGACCCAAGAGACTGAGACTACGAATTCCTCCCAAATATCCTTAGGTTAGCTCCCCAGGAGAAACAAGTTTGATCACTATGCCACCATCAAGCTGCCCCTGACCACTGAGTCAGTCATTGAAGATAACACTCCTGAGTTCATTGTGGATGTCAAAGCCAGCAAACACCAGATCAAAGGCTCTGAAGCTCTAGGACAATGACATTGAAATAGCCAAGCTCAACACCGTGATCAGACATACTGTGATAGTTACACCATTTCATGTCAACTTGATAAAAGGAGGAAGGGTTAGAGTCTAGCCCCCCACTGAGGTCACAGCATGAGTGGGCATGGTCTTCTCATGAGGATTCTGGGAAATTCCTCTCTCTTCATTCTGCTATCAACAGAGGTCTCTCGCCCTACCCCCAACCACTACCCCCCCTGCCCCGCTTCACTTTCCTGTTGATAAGTCACATGGAGCCACACTGATGGCAGTCAGAGCCCTGAGATGCTTTCACCAAAACTGTATCCACAATATGCTTCACCCACTGGCCTGTGATCTTCCTGCATTCAGCATCATTGCGTGCACTGTGTGTGAGTCTGAAGAGGAATTTATAGATTAGTATTAGGCATATGGGCTAAGATCAGACATATGGACTTGATCTGGACTTGGCTGGGATGTTTTCTCAATATACAATTGCTCTTTGATATAAAGCTCTCTCTTAAGCACAGGAGTGTCCATGCATTTGTTTCTCTAGCCAACCCGGTCTGACACACATCTGTTCAGTGATCTCCTGAGTATTATGGTTGAGACTGTGCCAAGAAAATTGGAATCACCTACACTGATGTTAGTTAATTCTAAATATAACCATTATCATTACTGAATAAAACGTTGTGATTTTAATAAACACATGAGTTTTATATAAAAATTAAAATGCTATTTTCATTTAACATGGATCAATGTGCAAAATATATTGATTGGGTGTTACGAAATGTTCTGCTTAATTATGTAATTTTTATTAACCATTCCAAAAAGGACAATAAAGTTTTAGTATCACCCTTGTCTTCATATGGAGATGAATTAAGAGTGAAAATGTTGATAAAAGTTCATATTACTTTATAACCATGAAGGGCCCGGTGAATAGTGGATGATAAGTTGGGCTGCTAAGTGCAGCCACAGTTTGAAGCCACCAGCTGCCCCAGAGCAGAAGATGAGGCCTTTCATGCTTATAAGGATTTTGTCTCATAACCTACACAAGCAGTTCTACTGTGTCTGGTAGAGTTGTATGAATTGGAACTGGCTCGATGGCAGTGAGTTACAACCATGAGATATTTTCATACATTAATAGTATATATATATAACTTCTGAGACTTAAATGTGTATTATATATAAATGATTTATTCGTATATAATGTAGCAGGGTCCATAACTTCCAAAACTCAAACTCACTGCAATAGGCTCAATGGCAACTCCTAGTAAACCTGTAGAGCAGGGTACACCTTCCCCGTGTGAGTTTCTGAGACTGTCACTATTTATGGGGGCAGAAAGCCTGGTCTTTCTCCCATAGAGTGGCTACTGGTTTCAAACTGCTGACCTTCTAGAATGAAGCACAGCATGTAACCACTTTGCTCCAGTACGTCGCTAGGGTACCCTTAATAAAAATGAAATAAAATATAAATAAATAACTATATACTCAAGTGTAAGCTGACCCAGATATCAGCTGAGGCACCAAATTTTACCACAAAAACTGCATAAAAATGTGGTAAAACTCGGATTATCTGCAAGTATATATGGTAAGCTATCTAAAAACTAAAATATTCACAAATTTTACAAAACTAAAGAGAACATGAACAATCTGAAATGGAAATAAATAGTTTGTGCAACATCAAAGGAATTGGGAATGATCTCTTTTACAAACCAAAATCCACTGCCGTTGAGTCAGCTCCAGCTCATAACACAGAACTCCTTCGGGTTTCTGAGACTATAAATTTTTACGGCAGCAGGCAGCCACATTCATTTCTGTACTAAAGTGCAATCTTAATGTGTAAGGACAGTAATTTTTTAATTGAAATATTCTACAATAATCACATAATTTGGGAAGAGTATAAATAGAGATGAAGTACTTTGGGTTCTATGGTATTCAGGAAGGAAGTAAAACCTATGTATGCACTTTATATATATATTTTTAAATATTTTTTTTAATAAAGCATGAGAAGAGTTTATGTATTTCCATTGCTGGCTCAGAGATAATAGAGGACCAGCAGTTAGGGAATGTTGGAAGCCTCTAGAAGCTAGAAAAGGAAAGAGCACAGATTCCCCCTGGGAATCCCAGAAAAGAATGAACTGAGACAACACCTTGGTTTTAGCCCAGCAAGACTTACTTCAGACTTCAGACTTTCAGAACTGAATATCACAATTTTGTTGGGTTTTTGTTTTCATTTTTCATTTACTTATTTATTTGATTATTACAAGATCATTTTATTGGGACATCTTACAACTCATAAAAATCCATACATCAATTGTATCAAGCATATTTGTACTTATATTGCCATCATTCTTTTCTAGACATTTAATTTCTACTGAACCCTAGGTATCAGCTCCTCTTATTTTTCAGGGCTTCCCCTCACCCTCATGACCCCTTGATAAATTATAAATTATTAGTATTTTCACATCTTTCACCGACCAGTCTCCTTTCCCCCATGGTTGCTGTTGTCCTCCCCCTGGAAGGGAGTGTGGTTGTGTGTTGATCATTGCGATCAGTTCCCCCTTCCTCCCCTCCCCTTCCCACTTTCCCACTCCCCTTTTGATATCACTATTCCCGATCTTGTTCCTGGATTCCATGTTCCATAAACTCTAATCTCTTATCTGTACCTGGGTACATGCTCAGGTCTAGCCTGCAGTGAGAGGCAGCACTGGAGTCATGATAGTGGTGGGTGAGGAAGCCTCAAGGAACCAAAGGAATATTGTTAATTTCATTGGTGCTTTACTGTGCCCTGGTTGACTCATTCTATTCCTGTGACCCCTCTGTGGGGAGATGTCCCATTGTCTACAGATGAGCTTTGGGTCTCTGCTCCACCACCACCTCTCCAATTCTCAACAATATGGTTTATTTGTTTGTGTGTGTGTGTGTGTGTGTGTGTGTCTTTGTTATGAGTCTTCTGATGCTTGTTACCTGGTCCTGGAGACACCTCATGATTGCACCAGCTGGTGTGCTTCTTCCATGTGGGCTTATTGCTTCTCTGCTATCTGGCTGCTTGTTTAACGTCAAGCCTTTAAGATCCTGTACACTGTATGTTTTGATAACCAGGCATCATCAGCTTTTTTTCACCATATTTGCTTATGCACCCATTTTGGATTCAGCAACTGTGCCGGGAGGGTTAGCATCACAGAATGCCAGTTTGCTAGAACAAAGTGTTCTTGCATTGAGAGAGGGTACGAGCAGAGGCCCGAAATTTGTCCACTATCTGTGTATTGCCATAAATATATGTACATTGGCCAAACCTCTATTTATATGAATTAATATATTTACATATGTACACAGCTATGCCTATATCTCTATTCATAGTTTTGCTTCCTAGATCATGCCTCTGTTTATTTTTACTTTCCTCCTACCCCACCATCACATTTGCCCTACTTCTGCCTATTGGTACTTCCTCTCAGCTAGATTGTTGTGGCTCTAACACCCCCAGGATCTCTATGCCCTCCTTATTGTTGATTTTAATTCCCTAGTTGTTCCCATGTCTATGGCATTGTTTTCTCACCACATTCTTCCCCCACCTCTTTCTCTACCCAAGTCCCTCCAGGACCACAGTCCCATTGCTTTCTCCTCGAGCTTGTTTCCCATGTCTATCTTTCTTATATAAGGAGGCGAACCAACAGTAACATAGACCAAACAAAAAGGAAACAAAAGATTGAAGGGAAAAAAAAGAGGGAGGGAGGGAGAGAGAGAGAGAGAAAGAGAGAGAGAGAGAGATAAATAACATAAATAATTCCAGGTCTGTCCAGTGACCTTTATGACTATCTCCCCACTGGTCCTGGGGGAATTCCAGAAGCTGCCCTTCCTAGCCTTGTCTATTTGGGGGGATATTTAGAGGCTTGGTGGCTTGGCTTTGCTCACATTGCTAATCTGTTATGTCCCCTTCTTGGTTTGCCCCGGTGCAGGGGTTTCAGACCGGACTACCTCCCTGTCTTGTGTCCCCAGTACAGTCCACTGTTGCAGTATGCTCCAGTAAGGAGACAGCATGTCTTGAGCTGTTGCCGGCCCTACAGTCCTTTCTGTGCCTTAGCAGCTCCGTGCAGGGACATTGTCCTCCAGGCTTGGTGTGCTGCTATGGGGCCCAGACCCTCCCTTTCTCCTTTTCCTTCCTGGTTTGCTTCTGTGTGGGTGTGCTATGCGGGCCCCTCTCCCTAACCTGTAGGATTAGTGTTGTTCTCTTTCGCACAAACTTCTATGGAGGGCATCAGTTTGGCTCTGATTGGGGCTGGCCCTGTAGCACAATCTTTTCATGCCTTTCTCCACGCGGTTACATTGCCCTCGTGGTTTGATGAGCCATGGTGTGGTCTGTATGCACACTCCCAATTCTGTGGAGATGTAACCAATACTCTCCCCATGGGTGAGTTAGTGCCCTGTTCCCCCTATGCCATTATGTCCTCCTTTTAAAATTTTTTCATTCTCCCTCCCCTTTTCTCCCTCCTCCTCTGTCCCTTTCCCATTCTTTGTGTTGGAATAACATGTGCTTCCTTGTGTTTCGTCTGACCCCACCCGACTGCCTGTGCCTCGACTTGTATATTGTGAAATGAGTGGCTTTTCTTCTCTAGTTGGAGGAGAGTTCCTATTTCACCACATCTCTTCCAACATTTGTTGTTCTCTGACTTTCTGATTTGGGCTAACCTCATGGTTGTTTTAATTGGCATTTCTCTAATGGCTAATGATTGGGAGCATTTTCTCACATGTTTATTGGCCATTCGGGTCTCCTCCCTGATGAAACTTCTTTTCAGGCCTTTTGCCCATTCCACGAGGGGTTAGCTGTTTTCCTCTTTTTACAAGCTAGGACGGTATTATAGATTTTAGTAATAAGCCCTTTGTCTGTTGTGTCATTGCTAAAAATCCTGTCAGTCTGTAGGTTCTCTTGTTACCTTCTTGGTGAATTCTTTCAATGTACACAGGTGTTTTATCCTTAGTACACTCCAGTTGTCGTTTTCAGGTTCACCTGTGTGTTGTGCCCTTCCCTATTGCAGTTAGCCTATGTATTCCCTGGGCCAAGGTTCTTAGGTTTGTCCCAATTCCTTCATCGATGCCTTAATAGTTTGGGGTTTTAATTCTAGATCTGTGATCCACCTTGAGTTTGTTCTTGTGCATGGTATGATGTAAAGATCTCCTTTCATTTTTCTAGGGGTGGATATCCATTGTTTCCAGCACCACTTGTTAAAGAGGCATCTGCCTCCCACTTGATGCTTTTTGGGCCCTTGTTGGAGATCAGTTGTCTATCTGCAGATGGTTTTATTTCTGGGTTTTGTGGTAGGACCTCCATTGCGATAGTAAATAGAAGTGGGGACAAAGGGCATCCTCTTCTGATCCCCCTTTTCAGTGGGATTGTTTTTGTCTTTTCTCCATTGATGATGATGTTGGCTGTTGGTTTTTTGTACATGGCTTGTATTAACTTGAGGAATTTTTCTTCCATTTTTATCTTCTTGAGTGTCTTAATTAAGAATGGATGTTTGGATATTGTCAAATGCTTTTTCTGCTTCTATCAATATTATCATGTGATTCTTATATTTTTCTTGTCGATGTGGGGTATTATATTGATGGATTTTTGGATGTTAAACCATCCCTGCATCCCTGGAATGAATCCAACCTCATCATAGTGGATGATAGGTTTTATATACTTTTGTATTCTATTGGTCACAATTTTGTTAAGGATGTTTGCATCTATGGTCATTAGAGATACTGGTCTGCAGTGCTCTATTCCTGTGGGAATTTTACCCTGGTTCGGTATCAGAGTTATATTGGCTTCATAAAAGGAGTTTGAGAGTTTGCCATCTTTTTCTATGCGCTGGAATAATCTGTGGAAGATCAGTGTTAGCTCTTCCCTGAATGCTTAGTAGAATTCTCCTGTGAAGCTGTCTGGTCTGGGAGCATTTTTGTTGGCGGTTTCTTGATAACTGTATCTATTTCTTCCTTTGCTATCATTCTTTACTTCTGTGGTAGTTACATAATCTGGTGTCAGTTTGGGACGTGAGAGGATTAAGAATAAAGGTGTGGAGTCTAGTCTGTTCATTGGGTCATAGCCAATGAGGTCTCTTTGTGGGCCTGGCCTCCTGAGAATTCTGGGAACTCCTGCGTTTCCTCCTTGGAGGTGGGAGACACACTCTTTCTCTCTGCTCACTCCCTGAGAGATGGTCTACTGACAAGGCACATGGCACTATGTCCTGGGAGCTCAAGAAGCCACATGGACCTACTCTGATGCAACCAGACCTCTGGATCTGGAGAATCACAAAGAGACCCCTGCCAGCACTGAGATGCTTAAAACGCCACTGGATCCACAAGACTTCCAACCCACTGGCCTGGGATCCTTCTGCATTCAGCATCATTGCATGTATTTTGTGAGTCTGAAGAGGACTTTATAGATCGATGTCAGACATATGGACTTGATCTGGACTGAGCTGAGACATTTTCTCAATATTCAATTGGTCTTGTATATAAACCCCTTTCTTATATACATATGAGTGTCTATGAATTAGGGTTGGGTGTCTTATGGAGTGTTCTTTGAGTTTTTCCTTGTCCTGGAAGACTCTTTACCTCGCCTTCTATGTTAATAAATAGTTTGATGTGGTAGAGGATTCTTGAGCAGGATTTTTCTTTCTTTCAGCTTTGAGCATCATTGTATGTGACCACCTTTTATCTCTTGCTTCTCTTAACATTTTTGCTATTTCTTCAAAGTTGGATAATTTAACTATTATATGCCTCGGTGAGTTCGTCCGGGGGTTTAGTCTAATTGGTGTCCTCTCTGCTTCCTGTATGAATGCTTAATTTTCATTCATTAAGTTGGGGAAGTTTGCTTCCAGAAATTCTTTCACTAATTTACCTGTTGACTTTGTCATTGTGTCTTGTTCTGGTAGACCATTATTCTAATATTGTTCCTATTCACAACATCTATCAGAGATTGCAGGTTTTCTACACCCCCCCCCCCCCAATCCTTTATTATCTTTTTTGATTGTCTTTCAGTTCATGAAAAGGTGGCCTGATTGTCCTTGAGATTACTGGTACAACTCTCGGCCTCCTATAGTCTGTTCATAAGATCCATGATCTTGTATTTAGCTTCTGTTGCCTCATCCATTAGCTCCTGTATTTCCCTTTGGTGCATGGACTTCATCTCCTCTATCATCGCATCCTTATTTTGTGTTGCTTCCCTCATCTCCTGTGTTATTGCAAGCAGCATTCTGAAGATTTCTTTATGTGGCAGATCCACATCTGATTCTCCTATGCGCATCGTTAGCGCCACTGTTGTATTTTGTCTTTCTTGTTTCCTTGTGGAATGTGTTGCAGTATGTTGGTATTTGTGTGTCATTTTAGAAGAATGGGGCGCCATATTTCTGGAAGACCAAGGGGCCCGGAGCTCTTTTTCTGTGTGACTGGTAAAAGTGTTTTTGAGGGATGCCTTGGCCTAGTATGGTGGTGGGTTGGACTGCTGTGTAGGCAGGGTGCTGCGGCAACTCGGTGGCCAATGGCAGTGAGGGGCATCAGAGACTGGAGTGAGGCTGTTGATTGTATGTATGCTACTGGAATGATTGGGGCAGGCCTGCAGCTTGACCGCTGGTCTGGTATGGGTTATCAGGCCACAATTTGCAGTCTTTTTTTTTTTAAAGGCCCCAAATAGAAGACAACGGTGGGGAAGGCATCACTGTCATAGTAGGGGTTTGCTGAGCAAAGACAGGGACAACTCTACTGCCACTGGTGCAGGTGTCAGGGGAAAGCCTCCAAAGGGTGGGGGTGCCAGGCACCAGTATGGGTAGATGCCGCCTCTGCAGGCAGGGTGTGTCACACAAGCATGGGACAGGCTGCTGTTCTTGTGGGTGGTGGGAGGAGAGGAGCCCCAACTGTTGCAGGGGTTGTTAGGCAATGGTGGGGAGAGCTGCCGATTAAAAGTACTAGGGGCGCACTGCAGGCAGGGTTTAGTTATGGTTGCTAGGGCCACGGGTGGGTGGTGGGAGGGACCTGAACTCCGTGATGGGGCCTGCCACCACATGGGGAAAAGGGAGCCTCGGGAGGAGTGAGCAGATCATGGTGAAAAGTGCCTGCAGATGTGGGGGTCCAGCTGCATTTGTGGGGAATTCACTATAATTGCTGCTTAGCTCTGGGTGCAGCAATAAGGCTGAGAGGGGACAATTGGTAGGTCATGACCGCTTTGGGGTCTGAAGTAGTGTGACCGTATGGACAGAGGTGTCTCAGGTACCAGGCTGCCGATCCCTGGGGTTCTGGAGCAGGCTAGATGTGGGGGAAGGATGCGTTCCAGACTGAGGATGTACCCTCTGCCGCTCCTCTTAGGCCAGCAGGGCTGGGATGGGAGAAGCCAGTGCGTTGAACTGTGTGGGCTGGCGGAGACAGATGCTGCATTGTGCTGTGTGGGCAGGGATATAGGAGAGGTCTGTACCACATAGGCCAGGAAAGGCTGGGGCAGTGGTAAGTCATGTAGCTGGGGAAGTGACCAGCACTGCCCATGCAGACATGGGAGATTCAGCTGCCACAGGGGTTGGGGTGCATGTGTCAGGCAATGGTGGGTAGAACCCCCACTGCTGCAGGTGACCAAACATGCTGCAGGTAGACTGCAGGTTAACCCCTAGCACCCTGGGTAGTTGGTGGGAGGAACCAGAGCTTGGCAGCAGGGCCTTTGCCATGTGGGGAGAGGGGAGCCATGGAAGAAGGGAGTAGCGCACTGAGGGGAGTGCTATGGGTGGACTGCTGCCCTGTAGTGGCCCAGCCAAGGTTGTGGGGGACTCAACAGGGCAGCCATCCAGCCTCTGGTATGGCAACCAGGCCAGTGGGGGCAGCGGGAGGGACCAGTGGGTGGTGACAATGGCTGTGTCTAGGAGCAACAAGGCTGGCACAGGCCAGGGAATCCCTGGGATCAGGTTTCAGATCCCTGGGGCTCTAAAGCAAAGCAACTGTACAGAGGGTCACCTCCTGGGCTGAGGAAGCAGTATTGGGTGCTTACCTGGGCACTATCTTGCCAGAACTCTCTATGAATACACTTGAGAATCATAAGTATAGTTAAAATATGTGTAAAGCATTGTCTCAGTAAATATTCACAATAACTACTAAAGTGTGGTAGACATGCTGGTAATTCATCCCATCTGTTAAGTCTTATAGGATACAGCAGAACTACCTTCTGACACAAGGGTTCTAAAAGTCCCCAAGGATGGTTATAACTTGCAGCTTCAAAGAACTTGGATGTGTTCTTTAGCTCCAAAGGGAGCATACTCTATTCCTGGCCACATACCTCTTTGTTTAGGTTGTCTAACCCAGCTAAGCATAGACATGAAGAAAGGAAAAGCACAGAACTACCTAGAGCATCATTGGATGTGATCAAGTCAGGCCATTCTTCTTTCTATCCCTTACTCCTCATCATACACAGTCTTCCTATTAATGAACAGCAATATGGCTCAGCCTTGCATCTACCTGCACTGTGAAAATTGTCCCACATTCTAATACTGTGCTATAATGAAACTATGTGCTACATTATTAGGAATCTCACAACTAATGGCATTGATATTCTGTAAATCTCTGTATAGTAAATATTTATGTGTAGAAAAGAAGACAAGGTGGTATCAATTCTATGATAATACCAGGATCAAAGAGGCCTGGTGCAGT
Source organism: Echinops telfairi (assembly GCF_000313985.2). Taxonomy (NCBI): domain Eukaryota; kingdom Metazoa; phylum Chordata; class Mammalia; order Afrosoricida; family Tenrecidae; genus Echinops; species Echinops telfairi. Next base: position 65,971,424 of record NW_022103915.1, read on the forward strand.
GACTTGCTAACCAGTGGGCATATAGGGCTCAATTTTGGCTTTGATTACATATGATGAGCTGCAAATTCAGAGGAAGCATTAGCTAAACCAGCTGTAGTAAATGGGAATCTATGATTTAGTCCATAAGTAGTCTACATGTTTGTCCCAGTGGCCACTAAATCCACACACACATCATGCCAAATCTAGGGAGTCTGATAACAAAGGTTGGTTAATATTAAGTGGCCAAGTTATTTTGTCCATTCATTTATCTCGTGCATGGCAGATGCTTTCAGGTGGGCATTAGGTATTGCGCAAATGTTTTTCAATTTTTTGCTTACTCTCATATCTCCTTTTCTATGCTTGAACACATCTCTTTGTCTAGGCTCTTAAGATCATATTTCTTTCAACAAATGATCTGGCTATTTGCCACTACATCCAAATCTGTAAATATCCTTACCTAGGGGGACTTCTTTTCCCAACTTGTGGATTACCAGAGCTAGCATGCAGAGAAAACTGTGGAGCGTTACCCACCCTCCTTTTCTCAGAGGAACAACTGAATGTGACTCTAATGCACATCCACTGGTGCCATTCATTTTGGCCCTAAAAGTCACCTATTGATTCACTCACCACCATCTAATCCATTCCAATTCATAGTGACCTTATAAGATACAGCAGAACTACCTTTTGGGTTTTTAAGACTGTAAATTTTTATGGAAACAGAAAGCCTCATCTTCCTCTTCAGGAGCAGCTAGTAGGTTCAAACTGCTGACCTTCTAGTTAGTAGCCCACTCATAATCCACTGTGCTACAAGGGTTCCTACTGATTACAGACATATGTAATCCAAATTTGCAATTTCCCAGTCAATAAATATGGGGAACAGCTTTATCAGGCCCTAGGGATAAGGAAGGGAAAAAAGAATTACTATAATTTTTATGGATGACATGGAATCTAGGCTACCTATTTCCTCATACAGCCTTTTGACTCTATTCAGACTTAACCTTAGATGTAATTTCATGTTGAAATTGACTGCTTCTAGATTTGTGTATCATTTTAACATTGTGAAACCAACAGAACTCAGCTCACAACAAGCAGTTCTGATATGGTCATTTGGCATCTGGATTTCTGAACTGTGAACAAACAATACATTTCTGTTCTTGAAAACCATTCATTTTTATATTTATGTTACAGTAGGGCTAATGTAACCCAATTCTCTAACTTAGCGTAATTTATATTATGCTCTCCTGTCTCCCACCTTAGTCCCTTGGGAATTTTTATAATTTTTTTGCATCGGTCAAAACCACATATGATGCTTCCTGAGAGAGATTCTGTAGTAGTTACATACTCTGTTGTCAATTTGAGACAAGAGTGAAGGGGTGGAGTTTGGCCTGTCAGACAGGTTGCAACTTGATGACCTCATTTGGACACATTATGGAGATAAATAGCTTGCTGGAGGCAGGACGCAGACTCACTACCTGGAAGACATTGCTGTTGGCAAACCACATGGAGAGAGGCTGATGGAGCCAGAGTTCTGGAGCTGAGGAGTCACGTGGAGACCCATGGCAGCACTGAGATGTTTTCATTACCACTGGACCCATAAGATTTTCCACCCACTGGCCTGTGATCTTCCTGCATTCGGCATCATTGCATGTGTTGCATGAGAGAGAAGAATTTATAAACTGGTAATGGACATATGGACTAATATCAGATTTATGGACTTGACCTGGACTGGGCTGGGATGTTTTCCCAATATTCAATTGTTCTTGTAGATAAAGCTTTCTTATATACATATGTGTGTTTATGAATTTGTTTCTCTAGTCTACCCAGATTAACACAGCTTCCATATATCTCTGAGAATCATTCTGAAGAAGACCAATTCCTGCTACAACCATAAAAGGCTGAGACTGACCCGAGACTTTAAGAGTCTTATTGTTCTGTCTCCTGGCTCATGGTCCACAATTGCATCCTGTGATGATTCTGAAACTCGAGTTAATGCAAAACATCTGTATGCAACTCTCCTAGGGTGTGAATTCCAAGGGAAAAGTATATATATATTCCCTCTATTTTCTGATTTCCAAGGGCATTCTATCAGGGAAGCCGACACAGGTAGCAGAATCCTACTGGTGTCACCGTCTAATAATTTTTTCTTTCTTTAAACTTGAGTTAGTGTATTTAATTTCACAGTGTTATCTCTAGTAAAATACTGACCTTTGATCAAGCATTCTGTGTCTATCAGTATATTAACATGTCAAAAGTTGATATTAGAAGGACATAAAGATTTCTGTTGAAAATGGCAGGCCTTGCTCTGGAATCTCAGGACCTGAATTGTAACTTCATAAATCATGCCTTCCTTTTGAGGAATTGGTCTTCTTGATTGCCATGCATTTAACAGGCAATGATTGGTAGACTTTCTATTTATGAATATTACTGTAATTGGAAGTATAGACAATTCCATGAGTTCCGGATTTATTCTTTTCCTTGTCTTCTGAACTAGCAGCAATTCTATCCACTTAAAGATAATCATCGTCACTAATAGTATAGTATCTCCCTTTTTCCTCTCTAATCACAAAAATTCCTAAAATGGCCAGGTGGCAACTGTAATTTTAGGCTTAGTAGAACTTCTTATACTCTAAACTCTTGTGCCTTTTCTCCTTAGGAACCAGATCTGTTAGGAGACTAAATTGTTTTTTGTATGCTTTTTTTTTTTTTTAATGACTCTATCAAACATATTTTTCTCTACTAGGCAAACCATTTATCATTTCTTTATTTGACAGGCATATCATATGTCTCAAATGGGATAAGTGAAATGCATGCAAGAGTATTTCCTGAATTAATAATTTTATTAATATTTTCATGGTTATGATCAGGAGGACAGCCACCATTAATATGTTCACATCTAATATCTGACATTTTTATGTGTTCTAGCTTTTGATCTTCAAGTTATCTCATGTGGCTATTAAAATTATTGAAAGAATTTCTTCTTTCTTTCTTTCTCTTTTTCTCCTTATGCTCATCCTGCTTAGTTAACATTTCAGGATAATAATTATCAGGATGACACAAATCAGATTAAATCTCATGGAGATTCATATAATGTGTCAATACTCCATTTGGATAACATATTATATTTGTTTCAAATGTGAATTGTGTGAATAGGCCTGGAGATGAGAGAGGGAAGACAGCAAAAGTCCTAAGGAAAAAGTGACGGAACTTTGAACAATAGATGGTATTATAAAGGGATGCAGTGAAAGATCTAAGTGTGTTTTCAGGGCAAAGTGACCTGTATGAGAATGAATAGGCAAAGCTGAATGTGAGAAATGAGGGGGCGGGGCAACAGAAACGATGATAAAAATGGATTAAGATATGTTCTAAGCTCAAGGTCATTGTGACATTTGTTGGGATGCAGGAGCTAGGGGCTTTAAAAACATGATACTATAGGAAAAATAGCAGTGTAGTGTCTTAGAATGACATAGAGTTTTGAATAAAATGAGTTGTTATTCACTGTCCTCCATTTTAAAATTATAAATGGAGTAGAAGAGTAATTTGTTCCCATAAAAGTCCTTGTTGGTAATAAATAAAATGACATTAAATGCTTATCATATTCTCTAGGACAATGCAGGCACTACATAATTAATATTCTATTACATAATTAACATTCTCTGTGTGTGTCTGTCTCTCCCCTTTTCTCCCATCTATGAGCTGCACACACACAAAATGTGTTCACTATTACTACAAATACTATAATAAACTAATTTTGTGAGCTGATTATTTGGACACAATCATTTTGTTATCTAAAATATTTAAGGAACAGATTGTATCATTTTAAATATAAGAAAAGACAGTATAACTACCAATCACATGACTAATAGAGATTTAAACTATGACTGATATTAAGTCTAAACTACACATCTCACAATATTCTTATATGGCACTTGGTGCCAGATGATAAGAAAAGACATTTTTATTGACAGCATTAGATGTATCTTTAATAATAATTCATACTCAATTTGTGAGTTTCCATAGAGACATTCTCTCTTCCAAGATGACTTATGGGAAAGATTCATGTCATCTTAGTGGCTACTTGCCTTTGATCTTAATTCTAGAAAAGTGAAGCCACCTTGGAATCATGGATGTTTCCCACCCGCGTATCTGTGAAATGAACTTGAATATCACTAAAGACTCCAGTTCAGTTTTACTTTTCTTCCTTTATTAAGGCATTCAGATCACTGAGAAATAAGGAACCTAGAGGGATTTTTGCTTTGGTTTTTAAGGTTGTGAGCCTTCACTCTCATTTTTATCAAATTTATTTTGGTTTTTAAAGAAGCATAATTTTATAGTTACACAGCCCATCTCAACAGTAACAATATCCTGTCAAATACCCCATGATGTGGTTCTCTTTCTCCCCCGACACCCTTCTCCCATCCTCCCTCCCTCCCTCCTTCCATAACTGCCTACCCTTTCCCTCTTATTGTACCCATTCCCCATTCCTGGCCTTAGTCTTTGTCTTCAAAATCTTATCTTTTGGTGTAAAAATCATGTTTCTTTACCTTTATTTTCCTTATAATAATGGTGTCATTAAATATTTATTTTTATCCAATTGGCTGTTTGCTAAATGTAATGTTTTATGGCTTTGTCCATGTCTTGGGGGGTGTGTTAGTCTGGATAGACTAGAGAAATAAATTCATAAACATGCATATGTATATAAGGGAGAGGTTTATATATAATGAACATTGAGAAAACATCCCAACCCAGTCCAGATCAAGTCCATAAATCCGATATTAACCCAGATGTCCTATATCAATCTATAAAGTGCTCTTCAGACTCATGAACCACATGCAATGAAGCAGAATGCAGGATGATCACAAGCCAGTGGGTAGAAAGTCTTTGGGTCCAGTGGCGCTGTAAGCATCTCAGTGATGGCAGGGGTCTTCTGTGGCTTCTCCGGTTTCTGAGGCCTGGTTGCTTCCATGTGGCTTGTCTTCTGCAATGTCTCCTAGAGAGTGGCAGTGAGAGAGGTGCCTTCCACCTCCAAGTAGGAAGTACCAGATTTCCCAGCATTCTCAGGAGAAGGCCATGCCCACAGAAGTCTCATTGACTATCTCCAGATTGACAGTCTAGACTCCAACCCTACACTCTTAATCCTTAAATTGACACCAAATTAGATGACTACAATAGACCACCCCTTGTCAATTTAACACTTTCACATAACTCTTGAGCCATATATTATTTTCAAGCAATAATAAAATCATATCTGTACCTAACAGGATAAAACTAAAATGCATACAATTCAATATGTGTCACCCTCATTTAAATATAATATTCTATAAGTGAACAAAAAAAGTATCTATGCCTAACAATTGCAGATAAGTAACACCTATCCTTTAGTCCTATAATCCTATTAATATATTTCCCCACCTATGAAAGTTTATAAGCCAACCACTTCATCCTTCCCACCCACCCCCAATTTTTGGTATCCAATTTCTATATTGCCAACTTACATCAACCCAGTGCTCTCAGGAGACAATCATACTCTTCGAAGTGAAGAATTTTCATTCCAGTTGGAACCTTGTGATGTCCATAAGCCAAGTCAAATCAGGACAGGCAATCCATAAAGTCAACAGCAATATGCACTAGTTCACAGGCTCAAAAATCTCTTCATCTGGTTGGGTTCTGGTCAACTCAATGAAGGCTCCCTCTCTTAGCCTCACCAGGGTGTCCATTGGTCATCTTTCCTTAGACCATGGCACCATCACAAATTCTCAACAACCTTAGCCCTCTTGGGCTAGGTCATGAACTTCAGACCAGTCAACCCTCTCTTGTCTTCTCCTCCGGTTCCTGTGAACCAAGTCCACGGGTGTCAGTGACCAGACTCAACCTGTCTCTTTATTGCTGCATTTCTCCCATTTCCACTCAACAAGTAGATCCAGGTGGTCACCTAGCAAGCATCTCAGCCTGCCCACAGGCTCCCTTTAATGTTCAGTCCCAGAGACGAATTTTCTTCATGGTTCTAGATTTTTTCCAGTGTCTGACAAAGACCACTAGAGTTCAAACTTCAAATCCAAAGGATTCCTTTTTCCTTATCTTCAATCTGTCAAGCTTGCCCACAGGAAAAAGTCTCTTGGAATGCAAATGGCCTGAGTACTCCAAAGTACTAGGTGGGGCTTATCTTCTCAGAGACTAATGGCTTGTGGCAAATGGGTTTACAAGCTCTCTGTTTTCATACTCGCAAAATCATTTCTATACATCCTTATATCTATAATAATAAGCATGAGAAATCAGTATAAACAACATAGAATCAAATACTAAACTCAATTCTTAAAACAGTCAAGTTCAATCCTTATTTAGCTTATCCAAATCCTTATCTAAACCATTCTATTTACACAACAATATGGGACTAGGTCTCTGAAGGCATCAAAACAGATCCATGCTTCCTGTCAGCCATTTTCCTTAAGCAGCATGGTTTCTGAGACATTCAAATGGAGATTTCTACACCTGAGCTCAAAATATACATTAACAACATTCATTGTTACCATTTCACACTGGACTAACCAAAGACTACCATCAAACACAATAGTCATAGCTTTAACTTCCCATATTCTTTCTAGAAAACAACTCAGTAAACTGCAAGGATATATCTGACTCATGGCTAGCCAACGAAGGAATACTACCATGAGGGAGAGGTCAAACAAACATCTCTTCTCCATCTTTATGATTTGCTTCTCCAGTACCCCACTCCCCTGGTACCATAATGTGTTATTCTGGGCAGACTAGAGATACAGATTCATAAACATGCATATGTATATAAGGAAGAGGTTTATATACAATGAACATTGAGAAAACATCCCAGCCCAGTCCAGATCAAGTCCATAAATCCAATATTAGCCCATATGTCTGATATCAATCTATCAAGTCCTCTTCAGACTCATGAAACACATGCAATGAAGTCAAATGCAGGACGATCACAAGCCAGTGGGTAGAAAGTGTTTGGGTCCAGTGGCGTTGTAAGTCTCTCAGTGGTAGCAGGGGTATTTCTGTGCCTTTTCCAGCTTCAGAGGTCTAGTCGCATCCATGTGGCTTGTCTTCTGCAATGTCTCCCAAAGAGTGGCAAAGAGAGAGAGGTGTCTTCCACCTCCAAGGAGGAAGTACCAGATATTTCAGAATTCTCAGAAGGCCATGCCCACAGAAGTCTCATTGGCTATCTCCATATTGACAACCTAGACTCCACCCCTACACTCTTAAACCTTAATTGACACCAGATTAGGTGACTACCACAGGGTGTTTAAGAGATTTATCATTGTTGTTTTATGTATGCATTATATTCCATTGTGTCAATGTAACATAATTTGTTCACCCATTCCTGTATAATCAGAATTTGAATTTTTTCATGCTTTTTTGCTATATGCAATAAACATAGGTGTGCATATGACTGTATGTGTTATATCTTTATTTCTTTAGAGTTATATGCAGTAGAGAAATTGTTGGTCAACATGGACTTATTAACTAAGAAAATACAGAATTAAACTATATTTGTCAAATATACAATGTGAATATACATAGTTCTTTGTGAAATACTCCTGCTTATCTGGAATGAATGATGCGATCTGGGGCGCAGACGCAGCAGCATTTCTCCTTACCCTTGCAAGTACCGCATCTCTAAAACTGCGTCCATTTAGAAACAGGTAAAGAAAAGCACTCTCTTAATTTTGTTTTCCTTGCAGTAGCATATTTCCAGATATCCCTATATCATTCTGCTGTCTTTTTCTTAGTGCAAATAATAACGTATTAGATGTTGGCCAATGTAATGCAACTTATCAAAATTAATTAGCTGTTCATTATCTGTTAAGGAAGAATAGATTGATTTAAAATTTTGCCCTAGAATGAACTTACCATGTTATCCAGTTGTCTGAAAAACTTGAAGACTTTGAGTTATTGGTTATAATTAAACTCTACCAGAATATGTTGGGAACATTGAATTTGAGGGGAAAGGAATCTAATGTTTTCATTATTTCTGATTTATTCCTTGCCCCTGATTAATGATCACTTCGATGCAAGCTTTTAAGTGCACTTAAAAAAATATTTTTTGAGCTAGCATGTTGAAGTTCTGTACAAAAATAACAAAAGTGCAAGTTGCGATTACTGAATCATGGTGTTCTGTAAGGTGCACTGTGTTTAGTGGCATGTAACAATGGAAAGTTTAAAAGTGGCACAGTAGTAGGAATAATATACTGTAAGGAAGCGAGGGCCAAATATCAGTTCTGCATGCTGTGTAGACCTCTTTTTGGAAAAGAGGTCATTCTGTAGGAAATAAAAATCAAAATAAGAGAAATCTCTGAAAGTAACCTGTAGGATGGCATGCAGCAAACTGAGTTGAATCAAATATTCAATTGCAAAAGAAAAAGAAATGAATCACACATTTGGTACATTGACATTTAAAAAAAATCATTTTATTGGGGACTCATACAACTCATCATCATCCATCCATCCATCCATTGTGTCAAGCACTTTTGTACACTTGTTTCCCTCATCATTCTCAAAACATTTGCTTTCTACTTGAGCCCTTGGGATCAGCTCCTCATTTTTTCCTCCCTATAATTTTGTCATTTTACACTGTCCGATGTCACCCTTCACCCACTTCTCCGCTGTCTGTCCCCCAGGGAGGAGGTTATATGTAGATCCTTGTTATTGGTTCCCCCTTTCTACCACACCTTCCCTCCACCCTCCCAGTATTGCCACTCTAACCACTGATCCTGAGGGGTTCATCTGTCCTGGATTCCCTGTGTTTCCAGTTCATTGACATTTTTATGAAAATCTCCTATAATAATTCTTATAGGTGATCATTTTTAAGAGCCACAGTATGTAAACAGTGAACTCATTGTATTTGGAAGTAATAAGTGTTGTCCCCTTCCTTGGAAACCTGAAAAACAGAGATATTGCTCATTTTTTTCTTATTTTCCCCAGTTTAGGCAAACCTAAACTGTCAGTCAGGCAAATTTCCGTGAGCACTATATTTAAAACGCCATTTCTCTGTTGTTAGTTGATTGCCTTAGAGCAGTGGTTCTCAACCTGTCGAAGGCACCTTTCACAGGGGTCA